>NC_133535.1:76089619-76445619 GCF_048544455.1 Silene latifolia | reverse complement strand
GGGTGCCTTACATACTTTTGTATATGCGTTTCATAATTCGTTTGCGTTGGTTGGTAGCAGAGGGTAAACTTCGGGACGAAGTTTCTTTTAAGGAGGGTAGACTGTAATACCCCGTATTTTATATAATCGATTAAACGGATATTATTATATACTAGTATTATACATTTTATATTGGTTGCATCATAATATCGTGAATGTTATTAAGTCGGGTTTATATCGTATATGTTGAGTCGGGCTACATCACATTTTGTCTTTTGGGTCAAGAATCGTATCACCCATTTACCCATCTACATTTACCCAACGACCATACCCGTTTAACCCATTTGCCTTACCCGGAACATGTAACCACCATTTACCCTAAAACCTAATCTAAGAGCCGCTCTCCCTCTCCCCTCTTTTCATTTTATCATTCATAAAACCATTTCTAAACCTAGAGAAAGGGAGAGGAAGAAGAATTGTCGAGCTTTTCATTTGATTGAAGATTTCTGATCGATTCCAACCTAATTTGATTTCCCTGTTTGTAAGTCGATTTCATTCCATTATTTATACTGTTTTAAAGTGTTCGTCTTCAAAAAGTTTGAAAAGAGAGTCCTGTTTATTTGATGTCTAGTTTATGCATATAAAATCTCGTAGTCAAATTCTTTATAGTTTGTCCTAGGTGATTTATTTATGAACATGTCGCTGAAAAGTCCGCGAATCTGATTTGGTTGTGGAAAATGATTTGAAACACTAATTTTTATGTCGATTCAGTTATGAACCTTCTTCATACATCATCCTTGTATAGTCTAGATGATAATAGGATTTGGAATTACTGCAAAATAATGTTTTAAACTCGTTTTATGAATCAATACTTTTTATGCGACGATTTCTGTCTGTTTTTGGAAATCAGTCTGAAAACCCTTGAAAAGTTTGGAATTTGAGAAAAACACGTTAGATATAATTTGTAGCTAAGACTCATGGGGTTCCAATCCAATTGGCCTCGTATCAATTTGATTTTTCTGGAATTAGTTATGTATTTTATACCGAGTCTGCCATGTGCAGGAAAATCAGGGAAAGTCGTGTTTGTTCCTTAAGTTGATATTCCTATTAAATTACGATGAGTCTAGGTTATGTGAATGATTAATTGACTGAGTAGGTGGTAATTATACATAATTATGTTATGTAGGTGATGGATATGTGAAGGATCATAATTGATTGCTTGTGCGTGCTTAGATTGCGAAAAGGTAGAGAAATACACTTGACTTATTATCGTTGTTGTGGAATTGTGTTGACTTGTTTGTGTTTCATATGACCAAACTGTGAACGTTGACTTGATTCGTGGTTGTTGATTCATGTTATGATTCATATCCTGGAATGTGCTTGACTGAATTGATCGTATTGAGTATATTATCACAACATTCGAGAACCAAGCATGATTCTATGATTTACCAGTTCAATGATATACATATTGTGTTGCATTAATTTCTTGAGCATTCATATGCATTGGAGATGGAGGATGTTGTGGTGACGTGGTGTGGTGATGATGATGTTGTGATAAGGCCCAAGCGGGTTCTGTAGGACTCGCCCTGGTGTCCTCAGCTGCGAGCTGGCAGATCGGCTACGGTCGATATATAGTCTACCGGGGATCGGTATGGCTGGGTTGTACGGGTTATGAGTCGCGATGAGATGGTGGTGGTGACGGAGGAGCATGCATATCATATTTTGTTGTTTTATTGTATTCCCTACTAAATCTCGTGGTTGACCCTGTGTATTCGTGAACACCCGTGACGATCCAAATATTGGGGAGCAGGCTTGACAGGTTTATGAGATAGGATGGGAGCTTGATGGGCGTGAGACACTGGATCAGAAGACTTAGTAGCTAAATCATCATTTAGAAGACTTTCACTTTTATTTATGTTAGTTCTTTGTAATTTGATGTAAATGAGGTTTTGTAAAAAGTTAAGTTAAAGAAATTATGTAATTTGCCTTGGAGTTTAATTTGTTATTCACTACCTCGGGAAACCGAGATGGTAACAGTCCGGTTTATTAGGGAATGTCTTGCTAGAGGCTCCTTTATAAATCGGGGTGTTACAGTCAGTACTCTAAAACCCCGGGAAAAGAGACTAGTTTGGCTAAGGTTCGATGCTTTAAGTGTCAAGGATTCGGTCATTATCAAAGTGCGTGTCCTAATCAACGAGTTGTGACCTTAAGAGAAGCCTTAGAGTGTCGGGATGAGTTGTTGGCCGAGGAGGAACAAATGGACGAGTTTCTGATTTCTAATGATAATAAGGAGGGGGAAGAAGAAGTAGAGGGTTATGAGGCACCTCATGTCAATACTAGTTTGGTTTTGCGAACTTTGAAAGTTGATTCTAAACCAATTGAGTCAGGACAGCGGAACCAACTGTTTCATACTAATTGTAAGGTGAATGATAGATGGGTGAGTCTAATTATCGATGGAGGGAGTTGTACTAATGTTGCCTCTACTGAAATGATGTCTAAATTGGGTCTCAAGACCACAAAACATCCCCATCCTTATGCTTTGCATTGGCTCGATAATGGTAGTAGTGTTAAAGTCACTAAACAGGCCCGTGTGAATTTTACGATGGGTTCGTATGTTGATGAGATTTTGTGTGACGTTATACCCATGGATGCTTGTCATATCTTGTTGGGTCGACTTTGGCAATTTGATCGGGATGTGTTGCATTAGGGAAGGTGTAATGAATATGAATTGAAGGATAAGGGAAAACGAATTGTGCTCAAGCCTTTATCCCCTCAAAACAGCCGTGTTGCTGCCACAAACACGGTTCCCAAGGCTGGTATGTCATTATTGATTGGAGAACGGGATGTGGAGCGTGCTATTGATGGTGGTGAACATGTTTTCTTACTGGTTGCTAAAGAAAAGTCGAGTTCTAATGTTGTTTTGCAGAAAAATGGGCGAGTTGAAAAACTCCTTACGGAGTTTAGTGATGTATTTCCCGATGATTTACCGGCTGGTATGCCTCCTATTCGGGGCATTGAACATCAAATTGACCTTATTTAGGGCTCATCTCTCCCGAATAAGGCTGCCTATCATTGTAATCCCGAAGAAACAAAGGAACTCCAAAAGCAAAAGGATGAATGGTACTTAAAGGCGCCGCATCAAAGTGGAAAGCAATGTTGAAACTCCATGAGCAAGTCCGGGCCAAAATTGAAACCGTGCATGCTGCCTATCAACACAAGTCCAACAAAAAAAGGAAGCGGAGGGTGTTCGGGATTGGAGACTTGGTTTGGGTGCAGTTTAGGAAAGAGAGATTTCCGAGCAAACGCAAGAATAAGATCATGCCTAGGATCGAGGGTCCTTACAAAATCATGGATAGGGTCAACAACAATGCTTATAAGATTGAACTTCCCGGTGATTATGGTGTTCACGCCACTTTTAATGTTAGTGATCTCTCTTCTTACTTAGATGACGATGGCGTAGCTGAATTGATGTCAATTCCTTTTCAAGGGGGAGGGGATGCTGCGAACCAAGCTAATGACTCAGAATTGGTTGACAAGCTGGATGAGCTGGTTGTGAACATTCACGGTGATAGTCTGATTATGGCTCATGGTTTTCAGCCTTTAAGCTTCAATTATCCTTCCTTTGTGAATTTGCTAAGTATGGACTAAGGGAGCTGATTTGTGGCACGCATTACAAGGGAAGAGCAGTCCAATATTACGTTTTTATTTTACTTTTCAGATTATGTTGTTAAAATAAAATATTAAGCTTAATTAGTAGTTGTCTAGGTACATTGAACTTGTTTCTTTAAGTGTTGTAATTAAGTGAAGAGTGAATGCTCAAACTCTTCACATTTTTGGCTGCCCATTTCAGCTCATTTAAGGCTATATAAAGCCTTGAAGTTTATGAATGAAATCATCTCAGAATTTTCAGAAAAACACTTGTGTTAAACTCGTTTCTTGCTTAGAAACAAAAAATGATTTTGATTGGAACGCGATCCTGATTAAAATTTCCGAGTTGTTGATCAATAGGTCTTGATCTCACTCACTTTGATCAAGTAATAGGTCTTGCTTGTTCAAACACTATCCCTTTTATTCACAAAAACCAGAACTGGCCGTACCTAGTACGTTAGGTTCACCAAAAACAGTCAGCTATTTTAATAGTTCTTGTTGTCTAAGTCAAACAGTTTCAGGTCTGCGCGTACCTAGTACGAACAGTCCTTAGCACTGCCCAATTCGTCCTTAATTCCGCTGCTCAGTTCGTATCAAAATATTTAGTATAAAAGATTACAATTTCATTATTAATATTCATAAAAATTAATACTTTGATATTGAAATTATTTTTTCAGCTGTTTGTAACCCTCACAATATTTCAGGCTTTAAATGTTTTTCATTGTTTTAATGTAGTCTATCATCTTATAAACATTTATTATGATTTGTTATTTGTTTTCTATTGAAATACAAAAAAAATTATATGGTATAAGCAGGCCCGTCTTTGAGCTCGTGCAGCCGCACACGACTGTATAGGGCCCCCAAAATTTGGGCCCAAAAACGTGTCAAAGGAGATATGTAAAATCTAGCAGTCAGGTTTCTTAAAGGTACCAGTGTCTCAGTGGTTTATCTATTGCCTCCCATTCTACAAGTTATGTGTTCAATTCTTAGGCCCATCAATTTTCCGTCTTTTATTACACTTACAATTTGATAGTGGGCCCATTATTTCCATACTCCTCTAATTTTCTTTCTAGCAAATGAGACTCATTACTAAAATTTCACTTAAAACTTAAAAGAGACCCAAATAAATAAGTAAATATTCTCTATTTTATGTTGGTCTAATTTATTACTTCCTCCAATCCAATCCAAACTACCCACTCATTTTTTAAAGTCAACCTTATTAAATGTTGACATCGATTATATCTAATCAAATTTTTAAAATTTATACGTAAAATTACATATTTACGTTTCTTATAAAAAGAGGTTTCGAAAAATTATAACGTCGCCACAAAAAAATAATATATAAATGAAGAAAAATGTGGTCAAAATATCGTCTCGTAGACCGTAAACAGTCAAATGCGTAGTTTGGATTAATTTGGAGAGAGTATTTCATTTGGTATCCTCATTCCTTCAAAAATTTAGGTTTTGTTTCACGAAATTTATTATATAAAACTTTGAAAATTTCCGCTTCTTGACAATTACAGGGCCCCATTTTTAAATTTCTTACAGGGGCCCTCAAATCTTCAAGACGGCCCTGGGTATAAGTGAAGTCATAGAATCAAGAAATTTTATCACTTATGTATGTTCTCGATTTTTTATTCACAAAGTTTCTTATGTGTATAAGTCTACTATGTTTTTGTAAGCCCTAAACAATGAGACCGCGCTCATTATTAAGACAGTGGAAGTTATTGTTTGTAATTACAATCTTCTAATAGGTTTAAGTGCATGATAACGTCTATTCCCGAGTACACCTAAGAATTTTTCTTTTATTGTGACACTAATGATTACCAAATTCACCAATTAATTAATCTATTTTATCCCAACTTACCGATTGTTCACTTTGTCTAGCTATTAATATTCTATAATATTAACTTTAGCTGTCTCGAATATATAAGAACCCAATAAGATATTTATGCTTTTTTAATATAAAGTGTTTTGTCATATGTAATTTATATGCTTAAATCCAGTTTTTTCTTTGTTTGTGTTCATTAATATACTTTGAATAATGGTATAGAGATTATAAAATAATTACTCCCTCCAAATATATATGTTCTTCCCATCCCCCTTAAACTAAAAGAATAAGAAAACTGAAAATTTTCCCGCCTAAATGCTTTTAACTAGAAATTGGGCCTAACTTTATCTAAATATGTATTGGACCTAATATATGGTCTTTATGTGTCAAAGTATCTTATCAAACACCGCAACTTTTATAGTTGGGCCAAATTTATTTCATTCATTATTATCTCATTAGTCAAATATATGTATTTTAAATGTCGTAAATTTTTATTTAAAACATATGCAGATTTTACTCATATTATTAAAATCAGTGTGTGCTTTTCACTTTTTTATTCTTTAAATTTTTTACTCCGTTTAAATTGTTACTCTGTATATTGTAACAAAAATTACAAAAATAGTTATATGCTTCAAATGCGTAAAAATAAGTATAAATTTTTGTAATTAAACTAACAATCTTCTTTTTTAATCATAAACTTATTTCGAGTAAAAATGTAAAATTCATTCTATTTTAATTCTTAGTATTTTTACACATTAAGAATTGTAGATAATTACAAATAAAATTCAAAGTTTATTTATATATTATTATTATTAGCTCTAATTGTTAAGTTCTCTATACATGACATTCTAAAATACCGTGCTTTAGCACGGGCTCTATACTAGTTTCTCTATTATATGTGAGTAGTATTTTAATGAAGTGGGAAGAACATTAAAACTTGGAGGGAGTATATCTTACATTGTAACATTTTAAAGTAGTTGAAATATTTTCGAAATAGGCTATGGCTAGCTAAAATTTTGTCTATTTAAAAAACATTACTTAGTATTTTTCAAAATATTTTTGGCTAATTTTCGGAAAAGAAATTAATAATTTCGTAAAAGTTATTTGGAAAATCACGTGTTAATCCTCTTTTAATTAGTACAATTGTAGTCGTAATTTGTAAGCCTATAATTCAGTTAAAATATATTTCAAATAGATATGTAATGTATCATTCAATGAGACATTTATAACGCATTAAAGCCCACTGAACATAAGGATTCAATATAATATTTTGTAATACGGAGTAATTTTTTATTAAATGGCAGGTTTGAATTAGTCTTTGTTTTTTCCTTATTTAGTCGTGCTTTATTTAATTGCCACATCAAATCTGAATGAAAAACAATGATGCCACATCAGCATCTTTGGCTATTGCATTATAGAAATATATGATATGATATGATGATTAGTTACGCAATATGTCAAGGTTGGAAAGAATGGAATACGGTAAGCTCATTAAAATGGGTGTTGGGCCTTTTAAGTAATTTTTAGAGCAAAAAGCGTAAAGAGCCGTAAATTATAACATTGTCAATTTTCATTTAGCCATTTAATTTTTGGCCTCATCATCGGGTACCCGTAAGGCTAGTAGACATTTTGTGGTGTCTACAAAAGCCCCCACTTTGACCGGGTCTGAGTAAGACGAGGTCAAAGTAGTCCGGTCGGGACAGATAAAGGTTAAGAGACCTACATGGGCCTCTTATATTACCTATCTGGAACATCTGGAATCTGGGACTGGTTTAGCAAAACTTTGTTTTTCTCTTACATTACCGGTCTGGAATCTAGTAAAGCAAAACTTTGTTTTGCTCGTCTGCAATAGTTAAACTTTGTTTAACTGGTCCTGAATCTGGTATCTAAGAACTGGTATAGTAAAAATTTGTTTCACTGGTCTGAATCTGGAAAAGCGAAACTTTGTTTCACTTAATAGCGAACCTGCAAAAAACTGATTTCACAAGCTCGAATGCGTGTTAGGGCCCGCCGACCGAGGAACTCTAAATCTATAAATATTATTAAAAGGGTAAACCTTAAAAGCCACGTAGACAATGCCACCTCGCATTACTAAATGCCACCTTGCATTACCAAAATTTCACGTCTCCAATCCTCCATGTAGTATGACGTGTTTAATTAACAGGGTAATTCATGTTCGTATAGTGATCCATTTAAAACTATACACAAATTTAAAAATATTTACATAAAAAAATAAATTAGCATAACAAACATTAAATTTTGGCCATTTTAATTTTTAGATAAATTAAAAAAACAATTAAAAATCAAAATTCACTAAATTTTAAATTTATACATTTATTCTTAGAATATTTTAAGTAACAAATAAATATCACATAATTCTAATTTTACGCCGTTTATAAAAGAATAAAGAATTTGTAAATATTAAGGGAAAATAATAACATACTTAACATTAAACATTGACATTTTAGTTTTTTAAAAGTACAATTGGTTAAACGAAAAATAAAAATTTACATCACTCTAATTTTAAATTATTTATATGTGCAACTCCTTAAACATTATTGCAATAAACTTGCTCAATTTTATTAAATTGAATACGTATGTAAATCTCTAAATACGATTTATAAATAAAAGGGAAGACAAAATATCTACCATTTTTTAGTTCGTAACATAACTCCCTAAACAATTATCATGCAATGTGAATTTCGTAAAAAAAAAAAAAAAGTAAACCTTTTATATTTCATTTCTCATTACTCTATATTTATGTCTATATTAAATTTGCTAATAATAAAAATGAATGCTCAAAAGTCATAAACCATTTATACATATTTATGTATATATTAAATTTGGTAATAATTAAAAAAATTCAAAAGTCATAAAACGCATCCTCATTTGGCTACAAATGTTTTATGAAAGGCAACATTTGTGAGCCGAAATTCAAGCGAATATTTTTTTTACTCCCATCGCGGAAGAATTATATATATATATATATATATATATATATATATATATATATATATATATATATATATATATATATATATATATATATATATATATAGAGAGAGAGAGAGAGAGAGAGAGAGAGAGAGAGATTCGGGATCCTATGAGAACCAACAAGATAATGAGAACCACTCACATCCCTTAGATCCCAAATTCAAGACTCGGTCATTTTACCAAATTTCGTTTCTCCTATTTTTTCTCTCTTTGACTATCAAATATTTCAACGCATTCAAGCTCCTGCTTTCTCTACTTCGATCGTCAGAAACATTCCGATCAAACTATTCGACGATCGATCAAAATCTTCCACGCTTCTTCTAGCAATGGATTCTAGTACTTCGATGAGGTAAACTTTTGATAGTGTTGATTAATTTTTGCGAAATTATGGTGTACATCTTTTTCCTCTTTTAATTTTTTTTATTTGTCGATAAAATTAATTGAATTTAGGCCTAGATTAATGTGTTAAAGTTGTAATGAGGAATTATGTTTGTGAAATTAGAGTTTTTGTGAATTAGATTGGGGAAACTAAGAAATTAGGGTTGGGGAAGTTGAGAAATTTGCTAAATTGGTTGAAATCATGAAATTAGAGACTGAATTTATTTATTTGCTAAGTTGAACTGTGTGCAACTTTGGAGAAGTTATTTATTTGGCTTGTGTTAGTACAATGATGATGGGTTGTATGTATGTGTCGGCGAAATTGCAGAAATGGAACCAGGGAAGCTTTTTATAGGTGGGATTTCTTGGGACACTAATGAGGATCGTCTGAGAGAATACTTCAAAATGTTTGGGGAGGTTGTGGAAGCTGTGATCATGAAGGATTGTGTTACATGACGTGCTTGTGGGTTTGCTTTTGTTATCTATATGGACACTTTACTGTTGCGAGAACGGGTTGTCGCAAAGAAAGACATGTCATTGATGGTAGAACTGTAAGCCAATCATGCATATCAACTTTGTCATGCTCTTTATTGCATCAGTAGTACTCGTAATAGACTAATCGCTGGTAGTAATAGTAACGGTGCATATCTGTCTGTCGAATGTGCCTGAATGTAACATTTGAGTATCTCAGAATGCTTACTTTCTGTAAACTGATGTCCAGTACAACTGTAAATGTATAGTTGGCGAAAGTACTGTCTTCGGTTGTTAATTATCCGCCACTGTCTTCATGTTTAAATTCTATGTAAGTATGCCATCATGCATATGTTTAGGTTGAGGCAAAGAAGGTTGTTCCTAGAGATGACCATCAAATAGTGTAACACCCCCATTTATTTAAGGGCCTGGACTAGGACTCCTCAGATAAAGAAGGGTGTTACCATCTCGGAAACCCGAGGCAGTAGATAACAAAGGAAAAATAAACAGTACTTTAAATTGAAAGTTATAAATGTTTACAACTCAAATGGAACATGTCCCAAAACTGAAAATAAAGTCTGATTGCTAAACTAAAATAAAAGTGGGCTAGCTCTAAGTCAGGTGATCCATGCTCTCTCCCCTGCCAGCTCCATATGTCTCAACACCCTGTCAATCTGCTCCCCAGTAAATGGATCATCACAGGCGTACACGAATACACAAGGTCAACCGCGAGGTTCAGTAGGTAATACGATATAATAAAGAATGCAATGATATGATCCTCCAATCTCAACTCCATCACACACATTCCCGGAACGCCCAGCCATACCGATCCCCGGCAGACTATATCAATCGATCGTCGTCGATATACCAGCTCGTAGCTGAGGACACCAGGGCAAGTCCTGCAGAACCCGCCTGGGCCTTAAACGCAATAATCTCATCTCCTCCAACTCCAACTCCGATGCAAATGCAATGTATGAAACGTATGAAACAATAATGCTCAACAAGATAAATAAGATAATCAGATATGTCATATAATCACCGAACATGCCAACTCTTTATAATCGTAAGAACTCATTCAGTGTATTCCCCTACCTCAGTACTGCAGTCAAATAGTCGGGTGCTCAGTAATATTCCACAACAAATTCGCCCTCTGAAAGATAAGTAAACGATAAACAATTACTTAAACTATTCCCGTTTCCAAAATAGAAAGTTACTAAAAATAGAAACTTCTTTAAATGGAAAGTTTTCTTAAATGGAAACTTTCCCGATATAGCAGCTTTTCCATTTTAACAAACCCGACTCAAAACCCATCTCTAAATATTTTAAATAACTCGGGAATTAAATTAACTAACTAAGAATACGACAAATAAAAACACAATAACGATTATAGCAATAAAACCCAATCTTGGTACCATGTAGAAGTACGAGCCTCCAAACTAACAAGAAGGTTCATATTAATGGACTAAATAAACTCCTGTCATGTTTGTTAAATCATCACTTAAGCGCTAAGCTGGAATTCGGCATTAAGACCCCCACTTCGTGAACTCTCGCATACACACATGTCTAATAGTCACTCTATTCATTTCACAAGATTTCCTTTGCAATAAAACGTATAATCTCTACTACTCAAACCAAATACCTCACATCATATACCATTTAAAACTAACCAAGTTACCAAACCCATCTCACTAGTAATAAAATTAAGAATAGAAAAACATGGAATTACTAGTATACATAATATTGCACCACACAATTAATCACTATTATCACCCAATGACAAATAAAGTCAAATATACATGTAACCCCGAACAATAATAAGAGTACTAGGACCGGTAGAATCGTGTTACCTTAAATTAGAAAACCCGACCAAAAATACTCGGAAACGATCCAACACTTTGCCGTCACGATGGCTTTACAGAGGAATCATAGTTAATGGAGGATATGGCAGCATGGCTATCAAAAATCAAAAACGAGGAAGTACAAAGATCCACTATAGGATTTAAATAAAGCAAAGATGGTATTTATCAAAGATGAATAATTTGACAAGAAAAAACGATGGACATAGAACGAGGAACTGGATAGGTTAGTGCGCAAGAGGGTTTAAAAGAAAAGTATGGCTTACACACTTTTGACGGCTGATCATAGGGCAAGATGAGGATATTAATAAAAGATGCATTATAGAATAATACTTATCCTTAATTACCTTTTCCAAAACTAAATAGAATACTTATTCTTATAAGAAGATGTAGAAACTCTAAAGAAACCGAGAAAGATAATAAAAGACTATTTTAAAATTAATAAATCTCTAAAAGAAATATGTAATAACAAATATAAAATACCCATAATATATGGAGTATTACAATCTTCCCCCCTTAAAATGAACTTTGTCCCGAAGTTCGCCACCCCGTAACGATAACCAAACATCCACAAGCATAAGACAAACACAAGTAGTACGTATACATAAGCTCTAAAACGCGAAGTGTTATATTCTATCCCCCTTAAGAAACTTTTCCCCAAAGTTGAACATACGACAGGAGTATGTGGCACTTAAAGAACCACAACATTGACCGAATAATAACAAATTAAAACAGCAGACTCCATGCATGGTCAATTCTCAGTCAGCCAATCATAACATACCACTTAGCCAGATCGTAAACCATCAAGATTTTACAATCCTATCCTCCTTAAAACATGGTTACGTCCCCGTAACCCCATTATAAAATTCCACATCCAATGTTCAAGAAGATTATTGAAACAATAGGCACAAATCATCTGATAAGCTAATTACTCTATACTGGCAACTAGCATCCGACTTTTCAAGTAACAAAACACACTTGTCAATTTCATGCTACGCATTACACAAAATCAAGGTAACAAATACTTGGATGCTTTGACACCAAATTAACACATTTACATCAATGTAGACAATCAACTAACTCATAGTTCATACTTGACGAATTAAAATATTTCATATCAGTAATCATATCATAGAAGTAAAATCCATATTTCTGCAAATCAGGTTTAGAGAAAGACACTAGGCAAAATTCAAGCAATGTAATAGCGTTTGTATAATTGAGACTACTTTACATAAAACTCACCGAAACAAATAAGATTATATTATCATATAACAAGGTTCATACTCATATCATATGCCTACCGTTCATGCTACAGAATTTATATCAGAGTATTACATGGTTACATCACATAATTCATATTTGATTAAACTTTTATATGAAACTCACATAACTTACAATTTCAACAATCAAACATCATGCAACAACTTTCAAAATTCATAATTAAATAACCGCTTATCTATTTTGCGAGCTATTATCGTTTTTAGGAAATATAATGAATTAACTAATCATAGGAAAGAGAATCAATTGCAAAGCTTAAGGAATTTATTTATAACAAATTTTACAACTCAGTTGGTCGGAACAAAAACTTTACAGCAATTAGACAGAAAATTGGGCAACTTGCAAAAATCACTATTAAATAACGACTCGTTAAGATTTTACGTGGCTTATCATTTTGAAAACGTGAATGAATATTCTAAACAGTGGAGTTGGAATTATGCATAAAAAATAAACACGTTTTAAATGGTTTCTTTTTCAAAAACATGGGTCGAAACAGAATGTGCAAAGTAACAATCGACCACTTTGTCAACTAAAATATTTATTTCTCTCAAAATATAATTCATATTAGCATGAAACTAAAAGCATTGAAAACCTAAATCAGAATGTTATCACACATAAAATTTTCACCATCATATAGAGAACACATTTTAAATGGCAGCCTGTACAAACAAGGTAACATTCTGGAATTTATTAGAATTTTTTGTTCCTTTAAATTACTTCACATTATCACACAACCATTCTTCCTCCAACACATGTTACATATCATTTGAGGCATAGAAATCACGTTGCACCATATACATGTAATTGCCATCTAGAAAACGGTAAAGATTGCGAAATCGAAAATAAAATCAACTAAATAACTCAATAATCATGTATGTATAGACAATGCATTAGTTTCTCATCGTAACAATCACAACTTATTTAAATACGAAAATATTTCCTAGAAATCACTAAGGTGTCACTTATTGAATACTAACCTTATAACTAAATTAAATGTATATAATTAGACGTAAAAATTGGCATGAAAATTTCAACACACAACTATATAACATTCATGGCTTAGGGCAACACATTCCACATACCACTAGACCTGGATTGCTAAGGCAATTAGTAAAATAATAACAATCATAAATCTCAAAATTCGATCACATTTGCCTAGTAAGCAAAACAGTAAACTCTTGCAAAGAATAAGACATTCAACAAGAAGTATATACACACTTAGAATATCAGCAAAACAATTATCAACGGACACGACACCCGTTTCGGTCTACTAGCTTTACACATAGGACTTAACTTGATTCTTCATCATGTAACAACATAGCCTGGTTGGCTCTACTAACCATTCCAGTTAATCATGGTTATATCCCTCCTACATCTAACCTCTTAGGTAGTCATAGCTTATGGTGCCTCTATCATCAACTCATTAAACATATCATTATATTATATCTCTACCTAAGGGTTCAGGGATCAGAAAGCCGCATGCATATCATCATATAATTCATAATTCACAACTCATGTCATCCATACACTAAAATTTCACTCAACTATTCAAATAAGTCAGCATGCCAATATCAACCATATTCTTTCGTTGCACATCTTTAACCATGTATCACATCATTACTTACCTCATTCCGCTCCTGCAAAACTGTTAGTATAATATAGGCAAGGTCTAATCCTTTATTTTGTTACTACCCACTCTCCGCATCACTCAAGGGTTACCAGGTTAGACTGAAAGGGCCAGTGGCTTGGTATGAGGGGGCCCCTAACTCATTCCAATCCTGGGGGCTCCTAACAGTTACTAGCCTCGGTTCATTTTATTTGACTCTTCCTATGTTCATTATTTTTGTTCATTTATTTTTAGGCCTGAGGATCGTTCGCTCTGATACCACTTTGTAACACCCCCATCTATTTAAGGGCCTGGACTAGGACTCCTCAGATAAAGAAGGGTGTTACCATCTCGGAAACCCGAGGCAGTAGATAACAAAGGAAAAATAAACAGTACTTTAAATTGAAAGTTATAAATGTTTACAACTCAAATGGAACATGTCCCAAAACTGAAAATAAAGTCTGATAGCTAAACTGAAATAAAAGTGGGCTAGCTCTATGTCAGGTGATCCATGCTCTCTCCCCTGCCAGCTCCATATGTCTCAACAACCTGTCAATCTGCTCCCCAGTAAATGGATCATCACAAGCGTACACGAATACACAGGGTCAACCGCGAGGTTGAGTAGGTAATACGATATAATAAAAAATGCAATGATATGATCCTCCAATCTCAACTCCATCACACACATCCCCGAACGCCCACCATACCGATCCCCGGCAGACTATATCAATCGACCCGTCGATATACCGGCTAGAGTGGCCGAGGACACCAGGGCAAGTCTGCAGAACCCGCTGGGCCTTAAACGCAATAATCTCATCTCCTCCAACTCCAACTCCGATGCAAATGCAATGTATGAAACGTATGAAACAATAATGCTCAACAAGATAAATAAGATAATTAGATATGTCATATAATCACCGAACATGCCAACTCTTTATAATCGTAAGAACTCATTCAGTGTATTCCCCTACCTCAGTACTGCAGTCAAATAGTCGGGTTCTCAGTAATATTCCACAACAAATTCGCCCTCTGAAAGATAAGTAAACGATAAACAATTACTTAAACTATTCCCGTTTCCAAAATAGAAAGTTACTAAAAATAGAAACTTCTTTAAATGGAAAGTTTTCTTAAATGGAAACTTTCCCGATATAGCAGCTTTTCCATTTTAACAAACCCGACTCAAAACCCATCTCTAATTATTTTAAATAACTCGGGAATTAAATTAACTAACTAAGAATACGACAAATAAAAACACACTAACGATTATAGCAATAAAACCCAATCTTGGTACCATGTAGAAGTACGAGCCTCCAAACTTACAAGAAGGTTCATATTAATGGACTAAATAAACTCCTGTCATGTTTGTTAAATCATCACTTAAGCGCTAAGCTGGAATTCGGCATTAAGACCCCCACTTCGTGAACTCTCGCATACACACATGTCTAATAGTCACTCTATTCTTTTCACAAGATTTCCTTTGCAATAAAACGTATAATCTCTACTACTCAAACCAAATACCTCACATCATATACCATTTAAAACTAACCAAGTTACCAAACCCATCTCACTAGTAATAAAATTAAGAATAGAAAAACATGGAATTACTAGTATACATAATATTGCACCACACAATTAATCACTATTATCACCCAATGACAAATAAAGTCAAATATACATGTAACCCCGAACAATAATAAGAGTATTAGGACTGGTAGAATCGTGTTACCTTAAATTAGAAAACCCGACCAAAAATACTCGGAAACGATCCAACACTTTGCCGTCACGATGGCTTTACAGAGGAATCATAGTTAATGGAGGATATGGCAGCATGGCTATCAAAAATCAAAAACGAGGAAGTACAAAGATCCACTATAGGATTTAAATAAAGCAAAGATGGTATTTATCAAAGATGAATAATTTGACAAGAAAAAACGATGGACATAGAACGAGGAACTGGATAGGTTAGTGCGCAAGAGGGTTTAAAAGAAAAGTATGGCTTACACACTTTTGACGGCTGATCATAGGGCAAGATGACGATATTAATAAAAGATGCATTATAGAATAAGACTTATCCTTAATTACCTTTTCCAAAACTAAATAGAATACTTATTCTTATAAGAAGATGTAGAAACTCTAAAGAAACCGAGAAATATAATAAAAGACTATTTTAAAATTAATAAATCTCTAAAAGAAATATGTAATAACAAATATAAAATACCCATAATATATGGAGTATTATAAATAGTGAGCAGAAACCATGGCAGCCCTAATGCATCACCAATGCGCACAAACAAGATATTTGTTGGAGGCTTAGCATTCAACAATGCTTAGGTTGAGGGAGACTTTAAAAGGTATTTCGTTCAGTTTGGGACTATCACTGATGTAGTTGTCATGTATGACCATAATACCCAAAGGCCAAGTGGCTTCGAATTTATCACCTTTGACTTAGAAGAAGTAGCAGAGAGAGCAATGATTAGAACTTTTCATGAGCTTCATGGTAAAATAGATGAGGTAAAGCGAGCCGTTCCTTAGGATGTATAACCAGGGCCTAAAAGTCCATTATGTGCTGGGCTTAATAGGGTTAATAGTTTTCTGAGTGGTTATGTACAGGGATTCAACTTCCCTATTGCTGGGCTTAATAGGGTTAATAGTTTTTTTTTGTCTTTGATCCATTCCCAAAAATAATGGCAAGGGTTTAGGATGCAATAGCCTTATCAGTGCATGAAGAAGCTGTGTAGATGTATGAAAAAGCAATATATGTGCATTAACAACCACGTACATACATGAAATAAGGTTCTATGTGCATAAAATAAGATTATATGTGCATTAAAAAGTGAAAGGGGACCGTATCCTAAAATATAGGACGGGAAAGGGTTTACGGTTGGATTAAGCGGACCTAAACTTGAAGAAACAATGATTAAATTAATCACATTTTGGTGTTGGGTTATTTTCATTTTTGCTTTAAATGCCAAATTTAGATAAATAATAATTAAATTAAACACATTTTGGTGTTGGCTTATATGGGCATGAAATAAGATTATATGTGCATGAAATAAGGTTATATGTGCATGAAATAAGGTTATACGTGCATTAAAAATTTCTTCAATTGCATTACAGACATTTATTTTTTTGATAGTGTGCGTAGATGAGCTCAAAACGTAGCATTACGGGCTAGATTATGAGCCATCCTATAAGGACATTAATTATATGCTTTGATTTATCACTTTGGAGCAATTGTGTTATGTACAGCGTATATTAAGGGCTATTAGCTCAATGGTAGAGCGAGGTGCTAATTTTGCACAAAGATATGGGTTCAAATCCCATATAGCCTATCAAACAACAAATTCCATGATTGCATCCCACACATGCCATACTTGAAATAGAAGAATTCCTACAAAGAAGATTTCTAGAAGATAGTTGTACTGGCAGCAAAACCATAATTAAGAGAACAGTTGGAAAAGGGGTTCAAAGTCTAATACCCATACAAGGCATAACTATTCTACTATGAAACTTTGTTTTCCATCAGAGTAAGATTCTCTACAATGGTTATATTGTTGTCAGTTTATGAGTTGTAACTCTTTGTGACAGGGAGAGCATGATATAGCAATCATTAGTCAATGCATTCAAGTAATTAGGCTACATATCCTAGCTTGGTAGTTTTATAGGAAACTTGTATTTGGATAAACCTTAGTTAAAATTTAGAAGGGCTAATAGAAAATTTTCTTGACTGAAAAAAAAATTAAAAGAAAGAATGGTATTTCATAGCCAATATGGGAGTCGAACCCATATTTTGTGCATTGCACAATGCTCTACCATTTGAGTTAATTGGCTTTTGGAGTTGGATCCAAATGATGCGCTTTTTAGGTCTATGTTGTAGCATATCATGTTTCAAAACAATTGTAGTTAAAGCTGATATTTTGTGCATTTTGCTCATCTTTATGCTAAAAAGTAGTATATATAGTTGATCACTTCATATACCTTAAGCTGGAACAGAGTATGACTGGTAATCAATAGTAGTGAGTTTTATGACTAAGAGATCCGGTGTGCGCCGGAGTCTGAACCTGAGGAGGTGAACATATGGGGGATCTTTGATTACAAGAGGACGGAGTGGCACCTAACTGGAAAAACAGATGAACCTCTTACCATGTGGCAATGTAAATAATCTATCAAACTCACGAACAGTTATTACGACACGGCTAAGATCAACAACAACTTCAACCCATGTATGCGACCACAAATCATATGCAAGAGGAGGTTTTGAAAGTCCCATTCACGGAAATAGATGATGTTGTCTGCAACAGCAACGACATTACACCACAAACAAATATTGGTAGCGATCCTAGACCAAGTACCACCAAAAGAACTAGCGGGTAGCGGGAGAGAAATAGTCATTCTTAGGTGGACAAAAGCATAGAGGTGTTTCAGTAACACTTGATGGGTGCAAATATACGAATATAAAACAAATGGCTTTCAGAAAATAGCATGCTTAGACACTTAGTAATTTATTACAACAAACTTAACTTTAATTCCGAAGTTAAACCTCAATCTGTTGTTCACAAAATGAATAATGAATCTTTGGTTTAATTCTAGGGTCAATTAGTTGATCTCGCATATAAGACCGTCACCATAAGCCGTGAATTTTGTGAATTAAACTCTTCGTTAGCAAGTCCATCCAAGGTACAAATTTGAAAATGACCGCGATAGAGGGAGTATTAACTTTTAACAAATCTGCCTAAATTTTGAACTCGTATTTGGAATAGCTAAACAACTGTCCGGGACGAAGGGAAAATATAGTCAATTACTCCTATATGATTAGAATCCGAAAGCAAAGTAAAAAGAGAAAATAAAGAGGTGGAACCTGATGAAGGTAGTAAAACAGAGATGATTAAGGAAATGATCCATGATAGAGAAGGAGGTTGACTGAAAGTCAGTGAGACCGTCTGATATTAAAGTCATGGATTTGGACCGTCGATGTTGTTGATAAGCAGAACCCGTCTAAATAGGAGATCACTAGTCCTCCTGCAAAGGATGTGTATCATGTCGAATGTGCCATTTATGCGGAGATTAACATATTTGCTAGGTTCAAATCATCATGTTTTCACTTTTCAAGTACTGGTTGTTAGTAACATAACCATTATCTACTCAAGTTTGGAATATAACAATCATAGATTAACACATATGGGCTGTCTTTTCCATTTACGTAATTTCTCAATTTCCCTAACTCTAATTCTCAGTTTCCCCAATTTAATTCGAGAAACCCTAATTTCACAAGCATAATTCATCAATTCCGAAAGTTTATCACGAATTAACAATTCGTCAACCCTAATTTGTTAATGAATTAACAAATTCATAAAACATAAAATGGAAATTCAAGGAAATTGATTTAGAAATCAAACAAACCTTCTCGAAATTAATGAACGGTGACGGAGGGTTCAATTTTGCGTCTCCATTAATGAAGGAAGTAGCAGATATTGAAGTTTGTTCTTCAATTACAAGAAGCTTGGTGATCGTGAAGAGAGAGAGAAATTAGAGACAAAAAGTAAGAGATAGCGTAATTTTGTTAAATAAACGAGCGTAGGACGGAGATGTGGTATGATCTCAGCCATTCATTTATTTAAGATCTATAGCTGTGAGAGGTGCTCACAATTCTCATTATACTAGTGGTTCTCACCGGATCCCGACCCTATGTGTGTGTGTGTGTGTGTGTGTGTGTGTGTGTGTGTGTGTGTGTGTGTGTGTGTGTGTGTGTGTGTGTGTGTGTGTGTGTGTGTGTGTTGTGTGTGTGTGTGTGTGTGTGTGTGTGTGTGTGTGTGTGTGTGTGTGTGTGTGTGTGTGTGTGTGTGTGTGTGTGTGTGTGTGTGTGTGTGTGTGTGTGTGTGTGTGTTAATAATCTTTCTTATCATTGTCTCAACATCAAGGTAAGTGTACTAAGATTTTAAATTAATAATTTATTTGTTTATTTTAAGTTCCATTGGGTATGAAGTAATCTTCACAATTTTAACCTTCACATATATGTTGTTTTGTTCTAATTTAGGGGCTATCAAGATTTGTAGAGTTGTGCTATTCAGAGGTAAATATACTTACATCTTTATTATTCAATACCCTATTTCTTAAATTATTTAAGGGAAAACTTAAATTAATAACGATAAGGTTAATATTACATAATTCAAATTCCACCATTTTGTTTTTTATTAATCACTTAGTGGATTTTTTTTAGGGATAGTTCATTGGAGAAAGAAGACTATTTGAAGAAGATAAATACTAGAATTGCTTAAACAAATATTCCCTCCATTCCACTCAATACTATGTTATAAACTAACTACAAAATTGACTACATGAATGTGAATGACTAATTTTTTTTAGGTTCATAAATAAAATTTAGTATTTCAGGAACTTTCAAATGTATGTTTTATTTGGGTATGTGTTTTTTCTATTCATCATTTTTCCTTTGAAAAATAGCTATCATAGAATGAAATTGGAGTTGCGAGGTCTCAATCTTATTAACAAGTTGGACAAAAAAAATTTATTGACATAGATAATGGCAAAATGTAAATTAATATCTAGTAATATTTATGTGTACATGTTATATTATCTAATGCATATGTCTTATAACACATAAGATATTGCAATGAGATTTGTAGTAGGCTGTTATTTAACTCATTTTATCATTTATGCAAAAATATAAAATTTTGTTATGAAATATTATTAATGTAAATATTATATGGATGTCCATATCTTAGAATACTCTAGAATATATTGTCTTATGGAAACTTTCTCCCATTGTATTGTATATATATATCCTTCATAATGGAATAAGTAGACAGTTCTGTCTCTCTCTATATTCTCTCTAACTTTCTCTTGTCTTTATTTCACAACACGTTATCAGCACGAGTCTCTAACCATCCTTATTACTTTTTTTTCTAGATACAACCTACTTATTATTATCTCATACAATTAATTAGATCTGATAATCAGGAGGTTCATATCAGATCTTATTATTTTTATTTTGCTAATTAAGGTACGTTTCTGTTATACTTCATATTTGTCTATTGAGATATGGTTAATCTAATTGACTGAGAAAAGAAAACAAAATTATCATTAACTTGTAGCATCCAAAAGAAAATAATGATAATTTCACATGATTTAGACGATAACGAGAAAAAGCAACATAGAACCCAGCAGTGATATTGCTACTCTCTTTTATTTGGTTGGTCTCATCTAATCTAGTTTCTTATATATGTTAATCATATTAAATTTCTCTTTGATGTTACTAATCCTTAGTCAGTAGTGATCTCATGCATATATATTGGCGTTATATTAAAATTGATGATTTGTATGATATGATGCTTTCCTTTCATCTATAACGAATTTTTGAAAGTGAATTTCCACAAAAGTGGTTAACAAGTTTGCAAAAGGGACATATCATATAATTTTATTTGGACCTGAAGTTCCAAAAGATCTATTTTGTAAAGATGAGAAGATATGTCCATATAATAACTTTGACTTGAAATTCAAAGTTTTAAGGGTGTGTAAGTATTTAACACCGTCTCATCAGTACAATATATTCATATTGTATAAGTATAAGTGGTCAGAAGTCCACGTGTAAATGCTAGTGGCCAGAAGTCCACGTCTATGAGAATATGAACCGTTGTTGAGTTTAAAGCGGTCTTTATAAAAGGCAAATTTAATTGCGACTTGATTCTTGTTCACCTGAAGTTGAACAGTATAATGAGATATGAAATTTGATCTCATAAAGACTCTGTTTGTAACACAGATCAAGAATATGGCGTTATGATAAGCCTAACATTGCGGCCTTAATTGAGCCTATAATATGGCATTTGATGAGCCAAGTAAAGAAGCCTTAACTGAGCTTAATGATGTGGCCTTATTGAGCCAAATTTGTTCATTGAAAGAAATGAAAATATCTCATGAAAGTGAATATTTTATGAAAGGTCATATGAAAATACTCAAAGAGTAATATATTCCCTATTGGAGTATTGACGAGTCTTGCCTACATATATGAGACACCTATTGTGTCATATGATCACATCATTTATCCGGTTGGATAAAGTATTACTAATCATAAGATTAGCATGATGAATATAGTCAACAAAAATATGGCATGCGATAAGTGAAATTATTGAGATATATCCAATTCTTATTAAAGATTGTCGTGTATTTTTGACAAACTAAGAAAGTTGACATGAAATGATTCAGACGTGACAAATTAAAGCCATCCGGATTCTTACTATACCCGTTTTGATAAACCTTGAGTTTATCTTCAAGAAAAGATAAGTGCTGAAATTTTCTCGTGTAGAAATTTTATTAAAGGCAAGACACTACACTGAGATTGAGTATGTATGATGTTGGAGATCTAAACACTACTCGATATTGAATAAAGAACTTAAATGTTCGTGTATGGATTGACATTATATTGAGTGTAATCACATAATGATTTTTTTGAGTAGTTCCCGTGATTAAAAATCACATTCAGATTTTTATATAAAATCATTGATCTCTTAAATTGGGCATTGTAAATCAGCACATTAAAAATCCAACTACATTACACATTTCTTCCAAAAATATCTGTTATAGTACAAATATGCCCATATAAATTCTCATCGATGATATGAGAAATTGAGATCTAAGGTGGTTATGATAAATATTTAGACTATACATTGGTTATAGTTTTTACCACCTTAGGGGGAGAAAAGTGAGTTAAAGCTGGTAAAAACAAAATTGATCCCATACTGAACCAAAAGTTCAGAAGGTTATACGTTAAATTCATTGAGTAGAGGTTTTTGAATTTTATATAACCATATGTTTTGCCAGACTAACACAAGTATATACACTTGAAGTGTATTATAATAAAAGTCAATATGATTGACAGTTCCAATGAATGTGAAATAGCAAGTTTAAGCAGTTGGTATGACATATAATTGCTATATTTGAAGTGTTTCTGAAGTGACACGATATCTGAAGGATAATAGATGGCTTAAATGAATATAATGGTACCACATACATATTCAGATTCAAATATCATTAAACAGTACTGATATCATCAAGAAGTGATGAAATTATATCGATATATTTATGGAACCTACATACATTTGCGCGCGATATTTTATGGACTTTATAATGGGGATCGTAAATTTATTTAAGTCCATTTTGATTGTCGACATATGATCAATGATTATAAATGAGCTCATGGACTAGATGTCCAGTTATTGACCTGAAGTCAATTTAAATTATAAATATTCGAAAAGAAAATTGTACAGTTTATATTATCGAGTCATCATCATGTGCATATAGATAGTAAGTTTATCATTGCATTTAGTTTTACTATATACATTATTATTGGATTATTTTAGGATATGTTATTTAAAACTTAGTTTCACATCATATGCATGCACATGTTTCATAATATAATTTTGAATGAATAATGTTGGAAAGGAGAACTATATTATGATCTACTACTTTGAGGATAACTCCCTGTAGGAGCCTCTTATAAATGATCATCAATTGTTAATGATTGATCAATTGAGTTATTGAAAACTCTTGATGAAATATATAAACCTCTACAATACGATTGAAAGATATTGTGATTAGTTCCTAAATGGAACATCAAATCTCCTATAGAGTTTATTTGAAAAGTTATTGTCTCAACCTGAAGTTTGAGCATATGAGAATTCAGATTTAAATGAGCTTCTTGCTAAACATGTGAAATTAGCTTATGGTCCATAAGTACCATAACGATTAAAAATTAATGTAGTTAAGTCTACAATGAGAATGTCAATCCATACATACATATATGGTTTAGCAAAGAAAACCGCTCAAAGGTATTGGATGATTTATTCAATAATTATCGGATTGTTCTCCTTAAGACAAGGATTAAGGAATGATGGCTACACTCTTTTTCCCTTCGACTAGGTTTATTGTCCCAATGGGTTTTTCCTAGAAAGGTTTTTAACGAGGTAGCACTATAAGCGCATTATTACGCTATAGTCATGAATGTCATTATTATTGAGATGACAATTATTTTCGACATATAATGTTATGTTACATATTGAGGAGAAACTCCATCATAATTTTGGAAGTATTATTTGAAATGAAGATCCAAGAGTTATTCTGAAATTGTCAGATCGAGATCGTGAGTTCAGATGAATTATGATGATTGAAGTTATCAAGAATTTCTACTAATTGAAGATATCAATTTATCAACGAAAATGGATTATATTTCAACAATCGAGAAGTTATGTCAAAGCATGAATCATTTCAAGATTTATCAAGTTATGTAATCATCAGGGGGAGTTGACACGCGCTGTACTCTTTTTCCTTATCCATGGTTTTGTCCCACTGGGTTTTCCATGGAAAGGTTTTAACGAGGCAGCTATTATGATGCGTGTTTGAAGATTATTTTACTCTTTTCCTTTCTAGTATTTTTTCCCACAGAGTTTTTCTAGTAAGGTTTTTAACGAGGCATCTTCTTCAATAATGGACATCCAAGGGGGAGTGTTATGAAATATTATTAATGTAAATATAATATGAATGTCCATATCTTAGAATACTCTAGAATATATTGTCTTATGGAAACTTTCTCCCATTGTATTGTATATATATACCCTTCATAATGGAATAAGGAGACAGTTCTGTCTCTCTCTATATTCTCTCTAACTTTCTCTTATCTTTATTTCACAACAAATTTAGAATTTTTGACAAATTCGTATAGATGATATAGTAAGACTAGCATTTATTAAAATTCATAACTATGCTACTATATGATTTATGACAATTAAAAGGTTGAGAAGATAAAAAAACCTTATAATTTTATATGTTTTAAGCTCCTTACATTGTGAGATTTATTAATCGCAAGAGAAGAAGAAAAAAATGAGAAATAATTCAACATTATGCATTAATTTGCCCTTTCGTCTTTACTTACTAACTTTATTTGGCGGAAGACAAAGCGACGTTCAAACTTTTACATAGAAAATTTAGTACAAAATCTACACAATATAATCAAAAAGCAATCTTAAGCATTTAATTTTTTTTACATAGTGTCATGAATTACTGGACTCATTGAAAGGTAACTTTTTTAAAAACCACATGTTTTTAGTATAGTAATCAAAATAACAACTAAAATAGAATATATAGTTTTGAAAATAAATTAAAATTGTCAAAGAAATAAGGCATTAACCAACTAATTTTTATGTATTTCAAGACTATATTTTTTAAATGGATCAACTAATTGCTCAGAAAAATATAAACAATACGATAAAAATAACAAAACTAAAACAGATAAACCCGTGAATCTCACGGGTCACAAACCTAATTTTATTTTCAAAAGGGATTAGAATGTAAAATCTGATTTTACAAACTAGGATTTGCAAAATTTTATTTCGCAAAAAGGCAACTTCAGAAAATTTTATTTTAAGAACTCAAATGCATGTCAGGGCTTGCCGACCAATTTATTTGAAAATTGCAAAATTTTATTTCGCAAAAGAGAAAGTTCAGAAATATTTATTTTAAGAACTCAAATGCATGTCAGGGCCTGCCGACCAATTGATTTGAAAATTTGAAAATTTTATTTCGCAAAAAGTCAAGTTCATAACACTTTATTTTAAGAACTCAATGCATGTCAGGGCCTGTCGACCAAAGGATTCGAAAATTGCAAAATTTTAATTCGCAAAAAAATAAGTTTAGAAAATTTTATTTTAAGAACTCGAATGCATGTCAAAGCCTGCCTACCAAAGGATCTGAAAATTGCAAAATTTTATTTCACAAAAGGCAAGTTCAGCAATTTTTTTTAAAAAAAAATCAGATGCATGTCAAGGCCTGCCGACCAAATGATTCAAAAATTGCAAAATTTTATTTCGCAAAAAGGCAAGTTCAAAAAATTTTATTTTAAGAACATAGATGCATGTCAGGGGATGCCGACCAAGTTGAATTTCAAAATTTGATTTCGTAATACGTTGAATTTTAAAAACGCAAAATTTTATTTCACGAATAAGGCTGGGGAATTGCAAAATTTTATTTCGCGAAAAGATTAGATTGAATTTTTTCCACAATAACTGACTGAAATAGGTTGGAAATTTGCAAAATTTTATTTCGCATAAAGATTAGGCCGGAATTTTTCACAATCATTGAATTTGAACTTGGCAAAATTTTATTTACGAGAAAAAAATGAGACTTTAAGAGAAGCCACCACTTTGGATGAATCCGGAAGATGATTGACAAAGTAGTCGACTGCGGTCTGGAGCAGTTAGTGACAAATATATGACACCAAAAATGTAAATGCATGTCCTAAATATGATGCATATGATGAATGTAAATTAGGAGTATTTTTTTTTTAAACATTTGAATTTAGACCAATTACGCAAAACTAATACCACATAAACAAAATACTTATGTGACCGTATAAACTTAGTGTACATACCCCGAATTCTTAAATGCTAAACGAGGGTGATAAATGGAGTGGATTAGAATGTTTTATGGTGTTAGAAGACACTGGAGACCTCTGTGCCTCGCTCACTCGCCTAAATGAATGAAAGGATCCTCCCAATAGGAATGGAGACATTGTAACAGTGGATGATGGACTCGTCTGAAAGATGAAAAATGACTATTCTGCAATTTGATTGCAACTTTTGACTGGATTTTTTTTTTTAATTTGTGAATTTTTGAGACTTTTGACTTTAGATTTGATTGCAACTTTGGCTGGAATTTTTTTGTCTTGTGAATTTTTAAGTCTTTTGACACTGAATTTCTATCTCTTTGAGATCATAATTTTTTTGTCTTTGACTTGTTTAGACTTTTTGACACTGGATTTGAATCTATTTGAGATCATTTTAGTCTTTGAATTTTGAGACTTTTATCATTAGAGTTGATTGCAACTTCGACTGAGTATTTTTGAGCTTGTATTGGTACTTTGACTCACATCTTAAGTTCATTCTAAGGGATTAATGATCACTTCTCTTGTTTTAACAGCATGGAGTGCGCTCTCCCGTGCCTTATTTGGTATGTTTAGGCACGGGTGTTAATGGAATCTAGTTTGACCCTCGGGCGAGCTACTTTTCTAGCATCAATGGGAGTGAATGATAATATTTGCTAATGATCGATCATATGAGTTTGTGCTCATCTGGTAGTCATTTGAGATATGGAAAATTGACAAATTTTGTAGAAAACAAGTTGTGCTTATTTGGGAAAATTGACGAATCTGGTAGTCATTTGAAATATGGAAAATGAACGAATCAGGTAGAAAGATGGAATCTCCAAACCTAGATGAAGAGTCTATTGATTCAAAATACTCAAGAGGGGAGAGGGGGGGTGAATTGAGGATCTAGAAAACTTTTTAAACTTTTTCGATTGTATGAATATAATTAATTACTTAAAGTTTATTGATTAAACTTTAACTAATTAACTAATGATCAATAAGAACAAAGTAAACAAATGAACGAAAAAGAGGAGACACACGCTTTTTGAAGTGGTTCATTTTCACAAGTCGAAACCTACGTCCACTATTCTCGATTAATAAATTTAGTACCTTTCTACGGACTACAAATTTACTAACCCAACTCATACAACTAACTCTAGTTGTTACTCAATGAGTACCGTTAAATACTCGAGTGACTAACTTACGCTAATAAGAAAGCACTAATGATTCTTACAAAGGTTCACGTTAATGAACAAGTAAGAGATCTATTGAGCACTATTATATTATAACGATAACTTAACAAATGAATATACGAGTTTAAAGTACACGACCTTTTAAAATTGCAAATCGATTTTCTGCTTGAAATACACGGTTTTGCTTTTTGAGAAATAACTAGTTTTGGGACCCGTGGGATTCACAGTTTTTTTTTAGCCCTCGGTGTTTGTTTCTTTAGTTTTATTTTTTTGTTGGTTTAGAACCGTAATGGTGTTGGTCTTTTTTTGAATGCTAATTTTAGTTTGTTTTCGCTATGGTTTAGCAAAAAACTTTGTTAATGTGTTTTTATATGGGTACGATAGGAGACACGGTTCTTTGTCTATTGTTTTCCGTTTATTGGAAATGGTTTAATGTATATATGATACGGTTTTTAGTAGTTGTATTGGTGGGGTATTACGGTTTCATCACAGTTTTTATGTATTATTTTTGAGAAACTGAGAAATAAACGAAATAAATTTAAACTAATCACTTTATTATGTTACACGGTGACCACACAGTCTCGCAACCACAAAACACTTTAGATCTCTCACTCCTCCTGCAATTCGCATTAGATCCCCATTTTCTTAACCCTAAATGATCGATTTTAGCATCATGAATTGATCAATCGTGTTATCATTCTATCCCGTTTGTGTTGTTGTCATTCCGTCCCGTTAGCTGGTTCTCGAATACATCCACCAATTCTGAATTATATCCCCAATTTTTCAATCGTTAATGTTCGTCTACTGCCAGACGAAGTCCTCAATCATACTGTCATTCTGTCATGGTTTGGCTGTTGTCATTCTTTCCGTTTTGCATCTGTTTCTTTGTGTTTGTCGGCGTATACATTCGAGCTGGTGGTATTTATTCGCATGTATCCCCTTGATCCGTATTTCCATTAATGCCGGGTGTTTGTGAGTCCCTTGTTTTGTCTCCGTATGGGTTATTTTGTGCTCTCCCTAAATCTACATGTGTTTACAGGCGAGGTTTCTCGAAATTATGAGAGCAACATTACATATAATAGATCTAAGTAACACAAGTCGTTAACAAATTGAAGTGAATTTTCGCACAAGAACACAATTGAAGTGAATTTCTGCACAAGAACACAACATTACGTATAACTACGAATGCTTTGAAAATTTCAACGAATTCAATCAAAACTTCTACAGAGGAGCGATCGTGTAACATTTGTGCAAGTTCTCAAACAAAAATCTCCGAATTCAAAAGATCAGGGAAATATTAACAAATTGAAGTGAATTTCCGCACAAGAACACAATCGATAAATCAGCAAAGCAGGCGACGGTATTAAACATAAATAGCGTAAATAATAGGAAACTAATTGAACAAATCTTATATGAAAACAATAACGAAGAAACTTCAATCTCAAATTTCTTGTGAAGTGAATTTTCACAAATTGAAGTGAATTTTCCGTATAAGAACGCAATCGATAAATCAGCAAAGCAGGCGACGGTATTAAACATAAACATCAAGAAATTAATCAAACAAATCTTGCAAACAACGAAGAAACATCTATCTCAAGCTTCTCATGAACACATAGAAAGTAAATTTTGCCGAAATCACTTCAACTCCATAGAATTACAGTACTCCATAGCGATGATTGGAGTCCATTATTCTCAGGCTGATTCTGTTAGAAATTGCGGCACGACAACAATTTAAAGCCAATTACAATAAAGCAATGCAAGTAAACAGTAGGCAACACGCAATGCAATCGTCAAATTGTATACAACGATCAAACACACCAAAAGCCGAGTGTTGCAAATGGTGAATAAGCATACCTGTCGCATATAATATGAGCAAACTCATTATTTCTCCAGTAATAATAAAAACCCGTTTCCCTGAAAATAAAACCACTACCAACAGACGGCTATTCACAGTTATTCACAATCAGAGTAACTAATTCAACATCAAATGGTTAATTGTTCCATTGCGATTCTGCCCGAGAGCATCTGAAGACCTTGTTTTATCAATACTGATTTGAATATCAAACAATTTGGATATAATAGAGTTGGTTATTGATTTTGATTTCAATACGGAGATGAATATCAAGCAATTTGAATATAATAGAGATGAAATATTGGGGAATAAACGTTGTAATTTGATGGTGAATAATGGTGACTTCGGTTTCGGACAGAGGTATATGAAGAGAGTGAAGATTAAGGGTTGATTTTTGTACTGTTTTTTTGAATTTCGTAACAGTGATTGTGATGAATTTGGCAACCTAGCAATTATAATTAGTAGGCACTCAATATGGGCTTTCAATTTGGTTAAGGATTTAACTGAAGTTAAGTGAAGAGGGAAATGAAGGAACACAAAAATGTTTTGTTTTCCTTTTTTTCTTAACGTTTTTATTTCGCTTTCTCTGTCTCTTAGCAGGTAGAAAATGATGGGTGGCAGTTGACGCGTACAACATGTGGGGTAATCAAAATCCAGGTGGCTTTTTTCAGTCCTTCGTGGATTTGTCCGCGTGGCGTTTATTAGCCATTTTAGGGGATGCTTTTAATTATATTTATAGATTCAATTTTATGCTTAAGGTCTCTAATTTAAATGTTGCAAAGGCAAAGTATTTATAGGAAGGAAAGAGCAGGGGACACTCGGTTTCGTGAAACCCTAATGGCCGAAATAAGAGATATGTAAAGAAATCAAATCTTCTATTATTTCTTTCCTTAAAGCCTAAAAGATAATAAAAGAATATTCCAAAAGATAGAATATAACTTATTCAATTATTATCTTTTCCATAAATTCTAAGATATGATAAGATTTTCTATAACAAGAATATCTTTTATCATAAACAAATATATTAAGTAAAATATATAAGATATGTAAAGATATTCCTTACAGAATAAAATCTTTACAAAAATATACCTTAGGTTACACGAGATGTCATGGCTCATATGTCTTGTGACTCGTGCAAACCCTAACTCAATATATGGGTTAGAATTTAGGTTTTAAGAGAGGTTATGTTAAAACCCTAATTAGTAGCATGGTCCAACTCATAAGTTGACCCAAAACAACTACTAACCAACGTTTAACATAAAACCGAACTATGCACTAAACCGGGCTTTATTTAATAAATACTCGTACTAAAACATTTAAAATAAACTTTAAACAATTTTCAAAAACAATTTTAAAACAATATATGTCGTGTATAGTAAACTCAGCATCTCAATGTTATACTAGGAGAGCTATAACATTAAACGCTTTTACTAGTAATGTTATAGCTGCAAAGCTATAACTTTACCAATTCAAGAAATTTATTCGTAGATACCATTACGAGACAATCACCTATACTATTCTAATCTTCATAGGAGATCTTCGAGTATAGGCTACTTTATCATCCAAGCTTGATTATTCTTTAGACGGACTTCGTCTTCACATAATACTTAAATGAATTTTCAGATAGTTTGATCTTTAATTGAGGCTTGACTATCATATACTTCCATCACAATTCTCTTTGTTGCTTGCAATAAATAAGTCTAATCTAAAAGACTTAAACAAACGATTACGCGCAACGAGTATATAAATTATAAAGCACATTGACATCATCAAAACACAAACATATATTCTATATGGTTCAACACTAGAGGTTACCTAGTTAGAGACACGGCGATCAAAGAATTATCACACCACAGAAGATGGAAAAGGTGGACAAATGATGCACGCCCTCGTTTTGGCTGGTTCTAAGAGATCGATTAATCTACACTAAAGAGATACGCCCTGAACTATTTCAAGTCTATTCTACTAGGTAAGGGTAAGAAGTAGAGCAAGTGACTAATAAAAATGATATATGCTCTTTTTTTCATTTATGCAACTTAAAAAGGACTTGGGTGGTCTTATTTTAATTAGACACTTTACCTGAAATACATGTTTTTTTTTGTAATGTTAGCAACAGAGTTATGAGATTGACTCTAAGAGTGATTTTTTTAATTTATTGACATGTTTGTGCTTACTCTTTTTTTTTTTAAACTGGTTGACACGACTTTATATGGAAAAAAATCTGGGAGTGTCGTACTGAAATTAATGGAATAACTGGCTATGTAATAAGACTCATGCGAATTTCTAGAATGGATCACAAATGAGTTGTTCTTTTTTTAAAAAAAAAAAAGTGGAAAGAAAAGAAAAAAAATTAAAAATTTTCATAGAATTTTTTTTTGAAAGTCGAAAATTATAATAAGACTCCTAAATTTTTGAAGAAACAAAGGATTTTTTTTTACATGTCAAAAAATAAACTAGCATCTACAAAATATTACCCCTGATGATGCTATGCAGATTGTGATAGGAAAGTGTGATTACAGGTTAGTCGATTACCTATGCAGTCCTTATGACGCCTAGTTTTTACATGTGTATGATGATGTATTTAAATGCTGACGCTTTGCTAATTTATCTTCTATATACGAGTATAAAAGTTGTGTTTTTTAGAGGAATCTAATGGGCTCCTTGATTGTAGGGTTATTAAAAACACATTTACAACATACTACCCCACCACGAAGATGATACACATACACGAGGTGTATGGTTTTTCCATACACAACCAATTACATAGTGACATGTGGCAAACTAGAGTTAATCTCCATTAGTTAGTTTAAGGCTAGATTAGTAATTTAACATTTGTAGTTAAATTGTTAACTACATCTAGTTAACTATATTTATGAAAAAAATTTATTTCTTTATTTTATACATTAGATTTATCTATAAATATTATTAAAAGGCTAAACATTAAAAGCCACGTAGACATGGTAAATGCCACATTGGCAAAATAAATGTGACATGGCAACAATTAATTTTGATGTGGCGAAATATAGTCCACGTGGAAATACTAGCATAGTAGTATACATGAATTTTTTTTTTTTATCAATTCCACATTTAAAAGTTACTCTCATAATTAATGGTAAAAAAAATAAATGTAGATAATTATGAAAAAGCATTAAAATTTCACAATTTACTTTTTCAACCATCATGACAATAATCCTTTTTTTTTATCATGACAATAATCCTTATTTTTTGCTAAATGCCACATTGGCAAAATAAATGCGACATGGCAACAATTAATTGTGACGTGGCGAAATATAGCCCATGTGAAAATACTAGCATAGTAGTATACATGAAAAAAAAATTATCAATTCCGCATTTAAAAGTTACTCTCATAATTAATGGTAAAAAAATAAATGTTGATAATTATGAAAAACCATTAAAATTTCACAATGTACTTTTTCAACCATCATGACAATAATCCTTATTATTTTTTTATCATGACAATAATCCTTATTTTTTTTGTCATTTATATTATATTTTTTTTCAGGTGTTGAATGGTTTTTAACAATTATTAGGTGATTGTTGATCTCAAAATAAATATAGTGGAGACTTTATTCTTTATTAATAAGTACAAAAACGGAAGTGAGCTTCATTTATATTTCTCATTACTTATAAATAGTGAATGTGTTTTGCTTTATAAAAAACGGAGTGTCTTGCCTTCACGCGATTTGAATTCTCTCCATTTATTTATGAATGACAGTTCGAATTCGTTCGACGCGATCTAATGGTTGTAGTTTTTATAAAAGTAATGTTTATGGAAACAAAAAATATATTAAAATATTAGTGTATTAGAGAGAAAACACGCAGGAAAAAAATGAAGAGAATCCAAATTGGCTTTCACGTTGTAGATTTATTTACCAAATAATATTTCACTGTATGATATAATAAGTCAAGGGGTTGTGAATCTTATATAAGGTAAAATATTTTTTGGTAATTATTGCTTAAACTTTTTTTAACAAAGAAAATTATAAAGTTGTAAAAAGGTTACACCAATGTATTTGGATGTCAATTTTTCTTCATCATTTACCTCAAAAGATGTATGCAATGTATCTAGAAGATTCTTATTAGAAGTTAATGTGGATTGTGGTCACATAATTCATAGTATTTAGTTAGTAATTAATGAATTATGTTAAATTAGTGACTCTTAATATGTCTTGGGTAATACTGTTTTATAAATATATTTTAATTTTAATTAACAAATGAAAGATTAAGCATTTGCATAATAATTATATTCCATATAGAAGGTAAGAATTCTTCCTTTTTTTGTCCTATTACTTTTACCGCTAATTCTTTTCTATGTATTCATTTAGTAATTGATCGATTACAAAAGTAAATAGATAGGGAGAAGGCATTGGAGTTTTATTCTAATATTCAACAAGCGTTTACATTGAATGAAAAAGTCATTCCCTCGATAGATCAAGAATGCCATAAATTAGCGAAAAATTAGAATATTTCAAGTATTTTATTGGTTTTTCAAATGTTTGATTATGGAGTAGGTGAAGTATTTACATGATTAATGTGTAAGTGAACTGTTTTTATTAACAAGAAGTTGAGATGGTTGATTATCAAAATTTCTAGACAAGTAGATAACTGTCATTATTGTAAAACATATTTTCATGATGGTTAGATCTAAAAAAGATTTTGATACCGCAATTTCAATTTCCTATGAGTTTAATGGTGTAGTAAATGATCAAATTATTAAAATGTATAACTATCTTAGTTTTCAGTGCCCCGTGAATTGACAGTGTTGTCAAATTGCACTTTAAATATACTTCACTCAAATTATGATAGTAATAAGGCTACTCAATTTTTGTCATCATACCCAAACAAATAAGCACGGTTTAGTTTTCAGTAATCAAGTTGTATTTGATTTTTCTCAAAAAAAGTTTCAATTTGAGAAAAGTGTGTATTTATTAATTAACGAAAAATGAAGCTATTTTACTTTGCACTCCGTTGAGCTTCTAAAGATGTTTCTGGTAAAAAGGAGCGGCTAAAATGACGTGTAGTAAAATATGAAGCTTGAAGTTTAATAATTTACCAACCATTAATTAAAATACCGAATTTCACCTTAATATTTAAAGCGACCCGTGCTTTTTTCACGAGTATAAAAACTAGTTATTAAATCAAATCTCAAAAAAAGTCTTTGATAAGGCTCGATCCCATAACCTCTTAGTTTGAATGCTATTAATATTACCACTATTACACATTCATCTTGTTGTCAATTTTGTATATCTTTTGATATATATCTTTGTTAAGACCTGAGTTAAAACAATATGTACATATAATCATTATTAATTGTACTTCTAACTTATATTCAATGTACCTTCAGTATTAGATCAATGTAAATACTAGGTTAGTTAAATGTACTTGATAAAAATTAAACTAAATATTTTATGTACCTATCGTATTTATTATTTGTAATTATAATTTATATAATTAATATAAAATTTACATTCATTATAAGTAATATTATTATAACGAAAATTATTTAGTAAATTGAGGCGAATTTTATTTATTATTATAATATGAAAAATTATCAGGTATTATTACGAAAAATTATTATAACGCTCTAGATGTCATGTGTAAATATATTATTAAATTGTACGTCGAATGTATTTCGCCTTAATTTCCGTCTATAACTCATTAAGTGCATCTTAGATATATAAGAGGTACATATATAAATTTAGGATCCAGTAAGAAACATACACTACAAAACTAACGCGGGAAATTCTGACGTTTTTTCCATACCGTCGGATAATTCGGGAAACTGGCGGAATACTGACGGATTCCGTCAGTAAAAACTACTGACAGATATTCCGTCAGAATCTGACACAGGTTACTGGCGCGTTGAAAAAAGCAATGGCGCCATCACAGCCTGACGTGTTTCTGACGGATTATTCGTCAACTATACAATATTACTGACAGAAATCCCGTCAGATGTTCCCTCCCCAAAACCAGGCAAAACTCCATTATTGATAGAAAAGTCCTGACGGAATATCCTTCAGGAAAGTCAATATTCTGTTAACTTTCCTGACGGAAATTCCGTCAGGAACTTTCAAAACACGGGTGCTGACGTGTTTTCCGTCAGGAGTTTCCTTTACTAGAATTGGCCAAAAGCCGATAATTGAGAGGAAACTTTATTTTTAAAATAACGACATATTTGGATTCGACGTATAATTTAATGTCTAGATAATATATTTCTTGGTAAAAAATTTTAAGTTAGACAGATTTTGAGGCAAAATACATTGGACTAATTTTCATGCACCTAATAATTATTTTCATGAACCTAGTACTCGTTTTCATGCACCTAGAGCCTGTTTTAGTGTGATTTTATTTTTGTACACTAAGTATATATATTTTTTAATATAATAAATAAATTAAGTTTAATTGCATCCAATATTATATTTGAATGAACTAAATTAATGATAATGAAATGGGTTATGAAAACTATAAAGAGATAAATAAAATAAAAATTCCCGACAAATACAATATTTCACAATACATTAGATTTGTACTTTAGTTAGTGAATAATAATGATCGCTCTTAAATAATATATTAGTAGAATATTTCATATTTATTTAAATATATAACTCTAATAAATTTATATAATAAACTAATATAAAATTTGATTTGATAAAATTAAGTATGGGAAAGATTTAACAAATATTTGATATATTTATTGAAATTAGAGTTGTTCATGAACGGGACAGACCTATCCCGTTCAACCCGCTAACAAAGAGGGTTTGGACAACATATTTTCCAATGTCCCGGCCCACGAACCCGCTAAAAACATGTTAACATGTCTGTGGGCCAAAAAATCTTGCTAGCCCGGCTCACGTCCGACCTAAGTCCGCATTTGATCATCTTTAATTTAAATATATAAGCCTGATAAAATTGTGTAAGTAGCAAAAGTAATTTTATTAATAGTTAAAATAATTGTAGCAACATTTGATGTAATAAATATGATAGTAATCACCCATTTGAGTGATAAAAGTGACAATAATAGCAGACATAGTAGTGAAAGTCATAGTGCCAAGAAAGAGAATAGTGAAATTAACAGTAGTGAAAACAAATAAATAAATATAGCGGGAGTAGTGAAAATAACAGTAGTGACAACAAATGTTATAAAAGTAACAGTATGAACAACGAAAAAAGTTAGCTAACAATTCGGTTTAAGAAAAATATTTTATTTATTTAAATATATAAGTTTGATAGAATTAACGGGAATAGTGACTTTAACTATAAAAATAGCGGGAATAGTCAAAGAAACAACAGTAATCAAAGGAGTAGTGAACGTAATAGTATTAACAGGGGTACGTCGTGGACGTAATAATATCAACGGCGGGAGAATAAGTGATCGTGTTTTATATAATTTGTTGATAAGTTTTAATCTCATCATAATTTCAAGATATATCATAGAACAATATATTATAAATCGTAAATATTTGTGTTAAAAAATATGAACGCAATTATATTTTATAAAAAAATAAAATTTAAATGATAAATAGAGGTATCCCGGTGGGGCCGATACCAAACTTAGTTAAATGTAAACTAACGGTACAGATGATAATTATCATAAGTAAATAAAATATTTTGTTCAATTTTTTTCAAGTATACTTAACTCAATAAATACATTATGTTAAATATAAGCTAGAAGTATATATTTAATAATTATTATAAGTAAATATTATTTTAACTCGGCTTTTAACATACAAATAGCAAATGAGATACATATTTAGCAAAGTGGTGGATTTGTCACAATGGTAATAGCAAGTGTATGTGTCTCAAGAGGTCATGGGTTCGAGCCTCATTAACAACATTTTTGATCTAAATACTTAGAGTAATTTAACAAATTAACCACACATCTAAAATTACTAACTTAACCCTACACAAACTAATTCATGTTAACTCTAATTTGCCACGTGTCGCGATGTCATTGGTCGTGTATGGCTTTTTCCATACACCTCGTGTATATGCAGCCTTTTTGACCCCACCACGTATAACTCCACTACCAAATACATTTATTTGATTTCAAACATGCATATACTTTATAAATAAAGCAATAATTATAATTAGTATGCAATATATTTATTTGATTTTTTCTAGAATTACTTTTACATTTTTTTTAAAAAAATACCGACTAGATGTTTCAAAAAAATTTTAATTTGCATGACTTCAATTTTTTTTTTACACATGCAATACTAGACCAACTTACTCATAAGTTATTACTCCCTCCGTATAGAAGTGAATAATATTTTATTGAAATGAGGCGAACATAGATGTGCGGAGGGAGTTTTTTGTTTTGTTTTTGTTTTTTTTAACAAATTTCTTGAAATATAATGAGTGGTTAAGCATCGAGAGACCGTCTCTCCGGAGTTTTTGTGATACAATATTTACAAATCAATTTTACAATTTAGATTTAAAATCTATCCAATCAAATTTAAAATTTAAAATATCATGTTAACTCAACTTAATTAATCAATAAAACTTAATCTTAAATATTTATATGGCTTATAATAACAAATTATTAAACAACATACCTGTGCAAATTTGCACCGATTTAAGACTAGTTTAGTATCTAAAAATGCTTATGCAGACGCTTTACTAATTTATTAATCTACGTAACTTCCTTAGTGCACAATTTATATTACTCGGTCTTCTACTAGTTGACACATGGCAATGCAATTTATCTACTTTTTTTTTTGTTAAATGGCTATAAAATAATCATACAAATCAAAATATTAACAAGCAAACACACCAGAATATGATCTATATAAAGGATTTACGGGCTCTATGGTTAGGTACTTAGGTTTACGGGTTGGAAATTGGGTACTTAGAACATTAAAATACCATTACATCCGCGGTGCGAGCGCGATGAGACTAGGGTATCTTTCGCTTTTGTGCTCATCCAGTCATATGGATCGAGCGAGTTGCCAAAGCACGACGTCATGAGATGGAAAATACGTGTACGACCTAGTCGGTCGAATGGACCTTCTAAGTATACAACGTACTTTACCGAAGGTGTATTAGGGTAGCTTAGATGGCGTAATATTGGCTTACGGGAAACCTACACCTCTTTTTGTCTTTATACAATAATTAGATCAGTAACAATTCATAGACAAATATGCTATAGAAGAATGAGATTGTGCAATTTATAACGAGAAGACGAGTACTGGCAGAATCATAAACTTTCCTAACATGAAATAGCATGCACCTCAGTACGTAAAACTTGTCAAACGCAGATCTAAGTTGCAAACAAGACTCAGTAATTCCAATAAAAAAAATAAACTTTATAGAAGGTTTGTCTTTCACAAGTCAAATTTATAACTTTACAAATAAAATTCAAATCTTACCCTCTAAGTTCTCAGCGGAGTCGCCACTGTGATATTTCTTGATAAATCTCAATTTTAAAATTAATTAATAATTGGAGTCGCTAGTAGGTTTTATAAAAAAAAACATACAAAAATAAGGTTAACGGAAAAGGCCCTGTTTGATCCCTGATATGGGGATTGATCCATCACTCCGGTCTGAACCAAAGATTTAGGATTCAGGGGTAAAAGTATGGTCAGGGAAGATGTTAGACACCCGACAGCCCATCAAACTGACGGCCTCTACTATTTACTTATAATATTATATATTTGATGAAAATTGATTAAAAACAACGTTAATTATACAAATTATATCCAAGGACAAATAAACTAGGTTAGTTTATAAACAAATTATCTGATAAATAAAGAAAAAAAAAAGGCAAAATAAAGGAATTAGATATAAAGAAAGAGTAAAGAAAAACTTATTTGAATCTGGCACCCTCAAGCCTATTTGGATTCGACTATGAATGAATTTCCACTTTATCGTAAATTAATGACTCTTATGCGCTTAATTATATGAAAATTGAAACGATTTATTTGTAAGGTTTGATTTGAAAGTGGGATATTCGATTTAAGTCGGTGTATGAGTGTATAGAAATTGGGTTTGATCTTTTGATTTCGTGTGTATGTCTCTCTTTTGTAGGCGGTATGGTTAATAGCCGAACAATGAATAGAATAAACTTACTGAACTTGAAGAGAGTAGATGTCGTGGCGTAATAGAATCACTGCCCTAAAGTTGAATTTGCCCCACTCGATACACACGGCCTCTTAGCAACAAACTTCCCAGGGTTACACGACTTCAGAGTCTAAGGTGTACGACAAAGACTCAGATTGAGGAGTTCTACCAGAACGTTGCCAAAATCAGCCATGAAAATAGAGTGTAAAGTTTAGAGAGAAAGATAGTGAGAATAGTTGTGATGTGTGTTCTGAAATGGTAGAAAATAGGAGTATATATAGGTGATGTAGGAAGTATCCAGAAACCATATTAAAGTGTCTCGTAAATAGCTTTTAGATGTTTTCAAAATCAGTATGGTAAAGCACAAAAGTCAGTACAAAAGACTGCACTTTCAGTTTAAGAAAAACGCAACAATCACATAAAAGACTGAGCAATCAATTTCGGAAATGGTGCAAATATAATATAGGAAATAAGTGATCAACCAGAACCTAGAGCCCCTGTCCGAGCCCGAGCCCGAGCCCTGTCCGAGCCCGGCCCGGCCCGGCATGGCGCGCGCGCGTGTGGTGGTACGGTCCTTTTACTATTACACATCTAGTAGTCCAACATTGGTGATCACTTATAAACTATGTTACTCCAATAGAAACTATCAATGTGGGATAAAACAACCTTCTTTTGAAGCAACACTTCCAACAATCCCCCACATGATTCAAAAGAAGAAGAAGAGAAATAGCTGATTAAGGCAACGGAACATAAGACTTAAGATGACAATGTTCCTGAGGAATTGAATTATCACCCTGTGCATACAATTACCTACTACAGCCGTATCGAGTTGCTCTCGGCATTGGAATCTCCACAGTGGTTTGTAACAGATAATTGCGCACAAACCTGCATTCGAATCTGTGTCCGTCCTCGCGAAATGTCATGAAAAGGGTGCCCCTCACATGCTTGGGATCTCGTGAATGCTCTAGAGGTCCTAAAGCATAAGAACCTCATAGGGGGTGGGGGATTTCCCTCACATTCACATATGTAAGTCCATCAGGTCTGACTGTCACAAACCATCCTTAAACAAGGACTATGGACTTATTAAGAGCTTAGCTCAACCTTCCTCACATGACAGAAATAACATAATATATAAAAAGAATACTACATCACTTTTATTATAATAGGAATGGTAGTAGTATTATAACATGAGATCCTCGTGACTTCGTTTGACCCAATGAACTTGGTAAACCCAAGTGGGGGAGCCCCATCACAATTCACTCCCAATATGCTTTAAACCCATTCCTCGTGCTGACTCCAGAACTAATTTTCTCGAGAGGCCTTTCGTGAGAGGATCCGCAATGTTCCTCTCCGACTTTACATAATCAAGTGACATCACATTATTTCTGATCAGATTCCTCACTATGGCATGTCTCAAGCGTATATGTCTCCTTTTTCCGTTGTAAGCTTGATTGCCTGGCACACCAATAGCCACTTTAGAATCGCAATGCATTGAGACTGAAGAAGCCGGTTTCCCCCACAACGGAATGTCTGCTAGCAGATTCTTTAACCATTCGGCTTCCTGACCTGCCAAATCTAAAGCAATAAACTAAGATTCCATTGTTGATTTGGCAATACAACTTTTTTAGAAGATTTCCAAGAAATAGCACCACTAGACAAGGTAAACACATATCCATTAGTAGAATGAATCTCATCATTATCAGACACCCAATTAGCATCACAATATCCTTCTAAAACACAAGGAGATTTGGAATAGTGTAATTCCCAATCCATTGTCCTCTTAAGGTGTTTTAGAACTCTATATAAAGCATTCCAGTGTGACTGATTTGGACTATGTGTATACCTACTAAGACGACTTACCGCATAAGCAATGTCTGGCCTTGTATAGTTCATTAAAAACATGACACTGCCAATTGTCTTAGCATATTCTTCTTGGTTCACGCTGACACCCTCATTCTTTTTTAGGTTTATACTAGGATCATATGGGGTTTTGACTGGTGCACAGTCAAAACAGTCAAATTTTTTATTTTCTCAACATAATATGATTGATCCAAACTCAAACCCTATTTGGTCCTAGTAATTTTTATACCAAGAATAACATCGTCTTCATCTAGGTCTTTCATGTCAAATAGGAGCTTAAGAAGGCTTTGTTGTTGTTGATCACTTCCATATTAGTGCATAAAATGAGCATGTCATCAACATATATGGCGATCACATGATTTAATGGTCATCCACCAAGACCATGATTATGTTCTTTTTCAAGCATTACACAGTGATTTATATGGCCAAGTTGTGGTTGGCTCCAAAGGGAAGGATATCCTCGTTAGAGAAGATGATTGTGTTGTTTAGTTCAGGGACTTCCCTGGTCATATGGGCTACCACTTCTTCGGGTGAGGAGGTGGAAGGCACTGTCAACTTCCCCAAGGTTTGACGCAAAGCCTATCGATGTTCGAAGTGTTGGAAAATGTGTCCTCAACAATAGTGCGATCACATGATTTAATATCATAATTAAATCTCATATTAAGAATACGTGAGGGATGATTTATTATATAATCAACTGATCGTCATTAATCGCTAATGATTGGCTGACTAGAGTTTGACATTACTGTCGTGTGACAGTGGTGGTCAGTTGATCCCTTAAGGTCACGCCTAAAGGACAATTCCCTTAATGAATAAATTGATTAATTGTATGATGATACAAGGTAATCAATTCCTTAAAAGTGAACAATTTACTTGTGAGAGAGAATATTGATATCTTATTGTAATGGGATTAAATTGAAGGAAATGTAGATTCATATACATATTTAACATACTCATATATGTCTAATTAATTTGTCATAAAATTAAAACGGATTTTATGCATGCAAACATTAATAAAAGAGAAGAGAAATAATGTCCTTACATTGTATATTTCGGCTATTAGGGCACAAGAGAGATCTCCTTTCTCTTCTTGTTCTTGAGCTTTTCCAATGGAAGAACAAAGATCTAAGTGTAAGATCTCTCCCTATGTATTATACCCAAGGCTTCCTCTTAATCAAATTAATATTACAAGTACTAGTGTGATATTAATTTTGTAGAAAAATTGTACCAAAAATATTTGGTTTTGAGCTCTCAAAACCGGTTGAGAGAATAGGAGAGGAAGAGTGATTATTTTGTCACACTAAAATAATTTTTGATAAGAATGAATGAATGAATATTTTCACACACTAATCCATATAGTGCATAATAGAAAAATAAGAAAAGAACCCTTGTTCTTTTCTATGTGAAACCGGGTAGGGTGAGGAGAGATGGCCAATGCATGGTCTTTGTGGTCTTACACAAAAACACTAGGTGTGCATGCCTAAATTAGAGAAGCAATGATGAATTCCACTAATCCAAATTAACACAATATGTTAATTAAGCCTCATTATTTCGGTCCATAATGTAATATGGATTTCATATTATTTTTGTCAAATGTCAATATGTCACATGTCATATGTAACATAAATTGTTTATGTATTTTTAATATATTAAAAATCAACGTATTAATTAAAATACGTCATATACAAAATTGACCTAGTAATTCATAATTACTTGTACCAAAATATTTTGCCCTTTTATAAATCGCATTTATAATAATTCATTCAAGTCCAATCGTTTCTTTAAACAATAATTTCATCCGAGTAATGATACAATTCAATTACTCAGACCGTATCTCATTTAATCACATTTCAATTTGATACGTAAATTTTACTTCCAAAATTGTCCGTCAATTTTTCAAATAATTTAATTAACTCGTAACATTATACGATTAATTAAATGATCAATTAAGAGAATTGCCCTATAGGTATGACCTAGGGGGTCAACTGATCACCACCGTCACACGACAGTAATGTCAAACTCTAGTCAGCCAATCATTACCGATATATGTTGACCAGTTGACAGTAACAATATTACTTCCCAATTGTATTCTTAAAATGAGATTTAGTAATGATATTTAAATCATGTGATCGCACTATTGTTGAGGATACATTTCCCAACATAAATAAGATTTATTTTAGTAATAAAAATGCTTTATTACTAAAATTGCTTATTGTTTGAGAAACAATAGAGATAAGAATGAATGGTTAATTATAATTACAAGATGTTGTGAATTATAATTATATGACCCATTTTATTTGTATGATCAAGTACCACTAGTCAATTTATTGTATGTAATTTAATTAATTTGTAAAATGATATTTATGTGATAAATATGCATTAAATTAATTAATAACATGTAAAATAATACATGTGACATATTGTGTGACAAATGATAAATTGACAAAATAAAATGGTGGTCCATTTTATGGTATATGGACTGAAATGGAGGGAGTGTAAGTGGGTGTGATTATTTTATTATATGTGATAAAATATAAACAATTACACCTAGCCTAACATAGCTTACACTACCTACATTTTTATAAGATAAAAAGCAAAAAGGAGATTCCATTTTGGCTTGTTCTCCTTGCCTCCCACCGGTTGCATGCTTCAAGTATGAGAACATTTTGTTCTCATTTTACTTGTTCATTCATTCACTTATTATCTTGCATGAAAAACTCTCATATGCTCATCCTTCTCTCTAGTTTTTTCTCATACAAGATTTTGAGATTCACAAGCATTTGTTCATCCATTCTAATATCACAATAACATTACTAGTGTAGTAATAGTAATAATATTAGAATCATTTTAAGGGTACTAGTATAATAATCTAGTTAATTAGTATACTAGTTTAAGGGTAAGTCTTGGGTGCAACCTAAGGAGAATTTCTATACTTGGGATCTTGGAGGATCATCCATCACATTAAGCTCAAGAACAAGTGAAGGAAGGTGACCTTACTTGTGCCCTATATTTCGAACCATATAGCAATGTAAGAGACATTGTTTTTCTTATAAATCTTTCATTTTGTTATGCATGCACTAGATCTAAAGAACTTATAATTAAGAAGTTAATTAGTTCACCATTAGAGGAGTCTAATAATAGGTTAATAAACCTTTCAAGTGGTATCAGTGCATAGGATGTTGCATGCATAATCGGTTATTGTTTTTCCGAGTTAAAAAGTTAACATATAAAACTAAAAATTTGTGATTTATAAGTATAAGCCACGAAATCATCATGAATATTATATATTATGGTCCTAAAATATTTTTAGGTCATTTTTATGACTTATGGAAATTTATTGCTCATTTTAATGATTTTTGGTCATTTTATTACATTTTTATGACTAAAATGGGAATTAAAATGCTAAAAATAGTTAAACTTAATCTCTGACCTTGAAAATTTTATATGCCCTCACATGCATATTTTACAAGTTGTGTGTAAATTCTCGTATTAATTGGATTAATATTGCATGATTTATGATTTTTATGAAATAAAAATGGATTAAAAGAGGTAAAATGATTAAAAATAGTTAAATTTCGAATTGGGCCATAAAACTTTAATATATTGTCACATGAATAATTTGAAGAGTGTATGTAAATTTCGAGATTAAATGATCTCATTTAGCATGATTTGTGAATTTTTAGTGTAAAAATGGCATAATTAGTGACTATTTTAGCATAAATAGCTAAAACGAATTGCATGGCATGAAAAAATTATTTTAGGTTGTATAAATATCCCAATAATTATATCTAAAGTTGTAAAGTTTATTGGATTAATTTTTGGATACTTTAGATATTTTATGAGATAAAACCGATAAAATGCAACTATATTTTCTCGAAATTAATTCGAAACTTTTAACCATGATTTTTTATATTATGAGGGTCATGGAATAATTCTAGTATGTTCAAAAATTTAAAATTCAAATTTTGAAATTTTTATAATTTAATTTGGATTTATTTCATTAATATAATAATTTTAAGGTAAAAAATGAGCATAAAATTAAATCAAGTTGAATTATTGTCAAAAATTGAGTGATGGCTAATTTTTGAGTCCTAAAAAGTGTTAGGATAATTAACTTGAGCTTAGATGTGATTTAAGTGTTAATTAGTGATTTTAAAAGGTTATTATCACGCATTTCCATAAAACCGGGTTATATGTACGACATAAGTTAAATAGGGCGATTTGGCACATAATTTGGCATGATAGGTACATATTATAATGCTGCATATTTCAATTGTCGAATGCCTTTTATTTATATAATTTTGAATTATGTAATTTTATCTTAGTATGGCCTTAGTTTCAATCGATATTACCCGTAATGAAAGGGAATATTTATTCGGTTGTAATTTAATGTGATCTCGTATCACTTTTATTTTTATTAGTTTTTCCATTTTATAAATGTATAATAGGAATAGCTTTGTATTTTTATTATTATTTGTAATTATGGAGTATCTTCAAGACGGCCCCATACGGAAAGGTGATCCGACGAAGACGGAGTTCTAGGGAGGCGTGCCACTTGAAGATTCAAGGGACCAAAATAGTTGGTTTCCGAATATAGATTATTAGATTTTCTATTTTTAGAAAGGGCATACTAAGAATTTTATTATTGCTTTACATTTCTTTTAATATGTTACATGCATCACCAAATCGCCATAACAACACATGCATATCATATCGAGTCATCGACCGTGTCAATTATAATTATCGTAGTTTACCGCTTTAGTTTCCTTAAAATGTGATATATAATAAATTGACAAGAGGTCTCACATATAATAATTGAGAAATAGCCTTACCAAATAGTAGAAACCATGAATCCCAATTTCATAAGTGAGTTGAGCCGGCTTTACCGTAATACAAACCTTGTTACGTTGGGTAAGTGGGTAATAAAATGTTATTACATCGAAATTTGGATTGACCTCAACGGAAGTATTCGTGACCGTAGTCGCATGTGTTCTGGCCTAAAGATGAAAATTAGAGTAATTTTTATCAACCGAGAGTTCTAAAAGTAGAATCGATTAAGAGGTTAATCGACCGAGTTATATTAATAAGGGATGACTCGGCTTACCGTACCCGTATTAATATGAATTTGGATCTTGGAATCATTTATGTTAGTTGGGTGGAGGTCACAACATAGATGCTTAAATACTTTTATTAAAACATACGAGTTCTATAAAACGATAGATGTTCATTAATTCCTTCATTTCCTATTTTGTAGTCAAAATTGTTTTATCAATCGCAATGGCAACTCCAATCACATCCGCAACCACTAGCTCCAACACGCTCACCAATGTGTCATGGTTCCGATCCTTCATGGATTGTTTTAAGTTAGAAAAGAATGGGTCCAATTTTGCCGATTGGGATGCGCAACTTTGCTTAGCCGCGGAGGATGACGACAAGCTTCGTTACCTTACCGAGGCATCTCCCATCGAACCTAATGCTAGGTCCACCGCCGCCGCTAGGCAAGCCTATGGGGTTTACCAAAAGGAGTCGGCCGCGATAAAAAATGTGTTATCTTTGCTATGGAGGCCGAACTCCAAAGAAGTGCTATAAAGATTAGCACCGCTCATGAGATCTACATGAAGCTAGTGAACATGTTTTCACGAGCTCCTAGGGTTATACAATATGAAGCGGCTTCCGCATTCTTTGATCTTAACATTAAAGAGGGCCAAAACGTTAGCCCTCATATGCTCAAGTTGATGGAGCATGTTGAGACCTTGAAAATGCATAAGGTGAACTCCCGATGAACTCGTAATTGATCGAATTCTTCATTCCCTCAACAAAATCAAAGCATATGTTCAATTCCGGGTGAATTTTAATATGCAAGATAAGAAAATTTCCCTTGATGAGTTGCACAAAATGCTTGTGCAAGCCGAAAGGGACATGGGGCTAAGTGTTAGCACCACCAAAGACGTGCTCAATGTCAATCATAAGAGAGCAAGGGAACCTTCAAGAAATGCGGAAAAAAGGAAAAGAAGCGAACTCCCAACAGGAACAAAGCTAAGACTTATGAAGGAAGTGTTAGAATTCTAGATCTCTATACTCATCATATTCATATATGTTATAATTTTAATTTAGTCATAAAATTAAAAGGTGATCTTATGCATGCAAACTACAAAATAAATAAAGAAGAAATCATCATCTCACATTGATATTTCGATTTATATGGGCACAAGAGAGTTCTCCTACTCTCTTGTTCTTGAGCTTTCCTTAGTGGATGAACAAGGATTCAGGAAGAGAATCCCTTCCAAAAGTATTATACCCAAGATAACAACTTAATAAAATTAATATTATTATTACTAGAATAATACTAATTTTGTATTAAAATTGACCCAAAAATATTATTGGACTCTCTATTATTTCGGTTTAGAGAGAAGGAAGAGAAGGAAGAATTTTATCTTTCTAAAACTCTAATTTTAGATGAATAATGAATGAATAATCTAAAAGTTTTTGGTAGTGAATATTAGGTAAAATGAGGAGAAAAACCCATGGTTTTCTCCTCTCAAAAACCGGGTGGAATGGGGAAGGGAAGAGGGCCAATGCATGAATAAAGTGTTCTTCACAATGACCACTAGGTTTGCATGGCTAATTTATAGGTAAATCATTATTCTTACCACTAACATAATTAACCTAATATTTTCCTAATCCTCCCATTATTTCGGTTTACATGGATAAAATGGACTCCATTTTACCTTTGTCAAATTGTCAATTTGTCAATTTGTCATATGTCACATGTCATATAAAATTGTTATGTATTTTTAACATATTAAAAATCAACGCATTAATAAAAATATGTCATATACAAAAATCGACTTAGTAATTCATAATTACTTGTACCAAAATATTTTACCAAATATAAATCACAACATCTTGTATTTACAATAAATTATTCATTCAAATGCAATTGTTTCTTTAAACAATAATTTCATCCAAGTAATAAAACAATTCGATTACTTAGACCGTATCTTATTTAATCAAATTACAATGAGACACGTAAATATTACTTCCAAAATCGTCCGTCAATTTTAAGTAATTTAATTGACCCGTATCGTCATACGATCAATTAAATGATCAATTAAGAGTGTTACCCTTTAGGTATGACCTAAGGGGATCAATCGTCACCACCGTCTCACGACGTAATGTCAAACTCTAGTCAGCCAATCATTACCGATATGTGTGGACCAGTTGACAGTAAAATATTACTTCCCAATTGTATTCTTTAAAATGAGACTTAAACATGTGATCATTATGATCAACAGTTGTGATCACATTATTCTCGGAGGGCACATATTCCAACAATCTCCCACTTGTCCTCGACAAGTGTGCGTCACCAATTCTCTTGTCCTATTACTGTCTCCCACTCAGTGCAAGGTGTCTTTCAGGTCGTACTTGAAAGTGATCATATCGACAGTGGTTTCCTCGATCTGGAGAACAACTGATTGACCGGAGTTATCCACCATGGATACATTCCGAGCGTGGCCACGCATTTCCAGTTCATTACTCCTCGAGTGGCCCTGAGATGTTGTTATAACCCTGACTAGGGGTGGACAATTTCTATCGCACTCATTCCCTTCGACTAGCCACAGCCATCATAACCCAAAATATGCCCATTTGATCCCATTTACGAAGGTCGTAGTAACACAAATCAAAGTTAATGTGACACCCTCATTTATTGCGGAAAAGTAAACACGTAATTCTAGAATAAAACTGCATGGATATGTTTGTAATAGGTTCATTATAGTAAAGACCTGTAATTTTTAAAACCTGAACCTGTTATAAAGATATCCAAAAGGGAAGGTGTCAAACATGCAAGGTCCAAAATAAATCTCATGAATGAAATATCGCTAAAGTCGCGAAACAAAGTTATACAAATCAAATATGAGAAAGGGAGACATATGTCCCTAAAATGTATGTGACATAAAAAGGGTTTAAGGGTCACAATAAAATAAAACCAGTCTAGGTCCCAATGTTACTTTGCTCGCTAGCTCGTCCATGTACCCCATATATGCATCACCTACCTGTCATTCGCATTTTATACAAATACGAAAGCCACAGTCAGTGGGGAGTAACTCCGAGTTCTCCCAGCCACGAAATGTCATAATTAATATAACATGTAAACATAAGAATATGAATATGAATCACACATAGCCTTAGCATATAGATGCTAGACAATCGTGCTTATCATGTGTACAACAATATAACAACACATAGTCCTAGCATGTGAATACTAGACCGACTCATACTACACTATCATGTGAATCACATAACATCCAGGAATCCAAACTCTATCAACCATAGCCGGCTTGCATCTCACCTTCTATGATTCATAGAATCATCAAACAAGAAAGGGAAATATATCAAAGACAGACATAAGTTCTTAGCACCGTCAATAGTCACTCTGTAACTCGAGTCTATACCACGAGGTAGGGAAGGTAATCGAACCGGTATCTTGGCTCAGAGGTTCTATCAAAACATGGCCAAGACACAACACAACCCTAGTCCTAAATCACTTGAGACCTAGACATGCGGATACACACCACCGCACCCAAGACCCACTATTTTATAAAACCAAGTGAGTACCCTAAGGAGTCCACCAAAGGGTTGGCTAGTACTTAAGCTGACCACTTACTCTCAAAATAAGTAACGAGGTCATGCCCCAACTTGGATATAAACCCACCAAGTCAGGAACACAAAGGCTATTAAGCAGTGAACATATACTCGTCAAAGATTATAAAGACCTATCTATGATGAAGGCCGAAATACTCACCTAGGACCTAAATAAAACCAATCTAGGTCCCAGCTTGAATAATTTAGCCCACACCACACAAGACAAATAGGACACCCACTTAACCATAAGAGGGCAAAGAGTCCAATTTACCAACATAAATGCTAACATTCTATCATGTGAAAGGCTATATAAATGTCTATTCAGAAGACAATCCAACAATATCCTCAATATCAATAATAATCCAAACTCCAGCTAACCGTTAATCTCATAATTCATGAGAACAAGCTAAAATGGCAACAAGGCAAGAAGACTCAAGTATAAGGCAACCAATTCATCCAACAACCAACATGTGAAATGATAATTACAAATATCAAGGCATAACATAAAACATCCAATCTCACCTCAAAGACAAACCCTCGACCCGAGTCCCGCGACGGGTCATCGGTCAAATCGAGGCTGACCGGTTTAAACCTAGTTTGACCAAACTCGTTCGGTCAATCGCCCACTCGTAGTCTTGGCCTACTTTGGCCCAAATCACAAATTTTATCGCAATATTATTCTCATGCTATTTCCAATTTCTATCATGTGAAAAACGAAAGTAAAACATTATCAATCACCTAAACACTTATCAAACAACAAACACAACATCAACTACTAATGTGACATTAACTCGTCGAGTAACTCGGAATAGTTACCTTACGCTAGCAAAGAGACAAGTAATAACTTGAGAAAGCTTCTAAAACGCAAAATTACTCTTCATCTTCAACCACATATGAGGCACCTAAAATAATTATGTGAAAGGACGATATTAACGAATTATCTTTATATATAAAAAAAAAATGAGACGGAAATTAATTTAATTATATTTTAAATAAACCAAACTAGCGTCAAAACAATTTATAGACACGGCCCAAAAGTTATTATGACAACCTCAAACTCGGCCTAACCCCCAACTACACATGGCCTCAAACTCGTGACTTAGCTAGGCCACGCCAGGCACGGCCAAAGCCTTTGCTAAGCTACGACCAAAGCCACTTTGTTTGTCTCCAACACTCCACCTAAACAACTACCCATCTCACCACTAAAACCCATGCTTGACTGTTCTAAAATCAGCCCACTCAATCACGTTAAAATAGTCCCAAAACATTGCAAATGTAACATCCCAAAACAACCCCACCACAGTCCATGAACAACTCAAAACCCGCACAAAGTGACCTCAAAACAGTCCTAAAATAGTCCCTCATCACCCCACGAAACAGCCTACTCAACACATTATAGCGGTCCCAAAAATACACAGAAACCGTCCAACATCGATCACTCTTACGCCCTAAAAAATGGGTCCGAAAGGCACCATTTTATCCATCCCAAACCGCCCCAAAACAAACCCTACATGTCGGTATACACCGTCTCAAATATAAAAGACAACAATTAGCACCCAAAACAATCCATACATGTCAACATACACCGTCTTAAACATACCACTTACTAGCTAGCATCCCAAATGATCCCTAGAGGTCAGTATACACCGTCTCAATCATCTCCACATATCAGTATACACCGTCTCAACTATACAACTGACTAATTAACATCAATAAGGATCCCTATATATAATTATACACCGTCTCAACTATAAAACAGACTAACAAATCTTCTACCAGACCATCTATTTTAGTACATACAACCGTCTTATAATAAATAAAGCTGAAAGTATAAATTGGGTTTGTAGAAATACATAACGAAAATGAATGTTACTTACATCGGAATGACGAGAACGACGAGAGGAGCGCTATGGAACAAAAATAGTTGAAAACGGATAAGGAACGAAGTACCGACGTTGATTAATAGATCAAATTTTGAAAAGGAAATAAAAATCGCCAGAAGAAGAAAAAAGAACGAAGAAGAAGAAAAGAGACGTGAGAAATTGGAAATGAGACATTTGACCGCTAGCCTTTGCTATTTATTATACGTATCTTTCTTCATCGTTAAGTAATTTCGCTCGTTTTTAAAACCGTCTCGAGTTAATAAAATCGGTTTTAGTAAAAGTTTCAGTAATAAAACGGAATCAATAATAAATAAATTTAATGAGTGAAAATAAAATAAACTCAGCCGGCTAACGGAAATAATAGGAATTCGATTCGAATCGGAGTTATTAACGATTTTTACGAAACTAACGGATATTAATAAAAATTGCTAATTTAGTGAAATAAGCTCAAAATAGCTAATTGGACGGTTTTGTTCCCAAAATCCATCTCGGGTTCACTTAAAACAACTTTCATAAGGACTCGTAAAGAAACGGAAATTATTAAATAAATAAACTCGAACTAACTTCAATAAACTCGAACTAACTTTAAATAAACTTATTAATGATTATTAAAATTAACGTATCGAATTATGATAAAATTAATTAATTAGCTAAGCATATATATATATAAATCGTTAAATGATGTAATTAAATTCAAAATAGCAATTAAAAGAATTTTATTCAACTTAATAAAATACGGGGTGTTACAATCACCCCATCTTTTAAAAAGTTTCATCCTCGAAACTTGAAAGTATAAATGAAAGGTTATAAAAATAAACTGGAATTGGAATCAAGAACAAAACATTTAAAAGGTCACTTATCGTAAGAATCAAAATTCTTTCAAGAGCTTCAACTAAAATTTTTCGTCGTAACCGATTCTCATCAAAGGAACGGAAGTGTTCTCGTTACGTATTCAAGAACATCACATTCCAAATCAAAGATAAGGTCAAAAGGCAAATCATTTGTATAAATCAAAAATCAAAATACCTCCAAAAACATTAATGAAGAGTTTTCAAAAATATAAGTCTCATTCATGGAACGGAATTGCTCTTGTCGCGCACACAAGAACGTTAACTTTCCAAGTCAGAGACAAATTTAGAACAAATACTATTCGCCGACAAGCGTAGAACAAGTTATCAAACGTTTCCAATAACTAGTTCTAACATCCGATCAACGTTAAAATCAAAATAAGAGAAAGGTAATCTACTCAAATTTTCTTTTGCAAAAAGCCAAAATAGAATTAAAGGTTTCACTTTTAAACCCAAATGGGGGTCAAATCCCTGAAAATGTAACATTAAACTTTGACAAAGAAGTCATAAATAGATCAAAGGTAACAGAAATTGGATAAAATTTAAAGAAATCTCGGGTTTAGCGATTAAAATCATGATAAAGAAGTCTGTACTCAAGGAACAAATATGGAATTAAATCAAATTTTCATTTTCAAATCTTTAAAAATAGGTTAGGTTTGCAGAAGTGACATAAACTTTTAAGAATGAATCGAAACTGGTAACTTGAAAGTTTAGAAGTTGTACAAAAAGGAAAGTAACTTAGATAGCATAAAAACAAAGTATGTTAAGAGAGCTCAAACTTAACCAACAAGAGAGCTATAATGACTTTCATAGGGTAAAGATTGAAGTCAAAATTACAAGGATGTCAAAGATAGAGTTTCACAAGATACAAGTGTCAAACTTAAAGGAGGAGAAAGATGAAGCGAGGAAATGAGGTATGAACGGTAACGCTTATGATCAAGGAGAAAGGGAAATTAGCCAACAAGGGAACGCCAGACACTCTTGTCTCAAACAACAACATCACTCAAAACGGTTCCGAAAACTTCCTAACAACAAAACTCATAACCACATCACTCCCAAGGGTTTCCTCAATCGCTTATGTTACCTCATCCTAATCTATTCCCTAAAACAAGGTACTCCACTATAAGTGTGATCTCATCGCTCCAAATCCTCAAACATCCAGAAACAACTTTCACAAGCCTAAGGTCAAGGCTTCCGACAAAGTTATATTCGTATCCAACTAGTGTCAACTATGGGTTCCTTAAAAATAAAATAAACCTTCAATCAAGAATCCCAATACCAAGCTCTAAACTCCAAGAGAAGGTTTCTCAAATATTCCACAAGGTTCTCATTTCAAAACAAGGTAGTAACATACCAACCCCAAAATCTGAAAAATCAATAGGATCTCAAGTTTCTCTATCCTTTTACTTATCAAGGATTCCCAAAAGCGGAACTACACTCAGCTACGACATCATCCCATCATCTCAAGTACTCAATGCGACCTCAAGGTCTATACAACTATAGGGTTAACAAATTCTTCTCAATACTAAGTCTCTCTCAACTCAAGAACTCTCAAGAGCCAACTAATACCAAATCACATCACCAATCCATTATGGTCATCAACATCCCAAGGAGTATTCTTTCAAATTTGACATCCTAAAACTTACTTACCATCAAATTCCCAAGAAACAAGGTCTTAATTGTAACAACACTTTATCACCTCAAAGTTCATAAAACCATAAATTGAAACTATGTTCTTTAACCTACAATTGGTGTCAACCATACTCCTTTCTAGTTATTAAAACAAGTGCTAAAACTTCCCAATAATGTAGCTTACTCTCACTCTCATACCATACCTCAAGTAGTAATCAATATCACTCACTAAAACCAACTAATAATCCCACCATTAACTTTTCTCATATGGTCATACACATTATCAAACTCTCATGTCCAAAGTGATTATGGAAGCCAATCACAACTCTACTTACTTAGTCAATCCTATATCCTTAAACCCACCATTCAGTTTCATCCATTTTAAGTCAAGTACTAAGCACTAGTATCCCAAACATAAACAACAATGCCATGTTCCATAACTTTAATCACATAGGCAACTCATTCTTAACACAAAGAATCCACCAATCGATTATACTTACTTTGTCAAGGAACTAGGTATAAGAATCATTAAGTATGTCTCATCACCTTACCTAAGTCTTTCTAACATCACGACTTCTCAAAGCCAGGGTTAAGGGTCAGACACAAACAATCTCCTCAAAAGTCGAATTTTCCAACCCAGGTCAACATTCCTCACAAGAAAGAGTACTATCAAATGGCGTTAAGGGAGGATAAGCAAGGAAAAAAAAAGACAAGTTAGGAGTACAAGCGTAGCTTTTAAAGTAAAACAGAAGGGAGTTTAGAAGGAGGATAAGCACCAAGAGATTAAGAATAAGGCGAGATACAAAAAGAACGAGAAACATCTTCAAGGAAGTAGAAGCATTCTTCAAAGGTTGAACAAATCTTCAATCCTCAGCAATAGGCACTAAATCTTGATCTTCTCAAAATATAAGTGTCCTTTCAATGGAATGGAGATACTCTTGGCGATCACTCAAGAACATCAATATTCCAATTCAAAGACATAAAAATACATTTTTACACCAACAAATGATAAAACTAATTATCAGACGTCTCCAATAACAAGCTTTAACACTAATTGACGTTAAAACCAGTGAAAAACATTAAAATATTTTCAAAACCTTTAGTTCAAATTTTTTTTTTTTTATAATAAGGGTAATAACTCCATTAGCTATAGATAAGCTCACGGTCATTGATCCAAGAACGCAACAATTATTAAATGACAATCAACAAACAGGTTAGTACCTAACAAAGAGCAAACACAAAGAGACTACAACATAAGGTCCTAAGTCTACCCATCTTACCCATCTCTCAAGTTTATTATTTTAAGGTCAAGTTATTTATATTGGGGTGCACAAACGTGCGTCGGGAGCAAATATGCTCTGATACCAACTGTGACACCCTCATTTATTGCGGAAAAGTAAACACGTAATTCTAGAATAAAACTGCATGGATATGTTTGTAATAGGTTCATTATAGTAAAGACCTGTAATTTTTAAAACCTGAACCTATTATAAAGATATCCAAAAGGGAAGGTGTCAAACATGCAAGGTCCAAAATAAATCTCATGAATGAAATATCGCTAAAGTCGCGAAACAAAGTTATACAAACCAAATATGAGAAAGGGAGACATATGTCCCTAAAATGTATGTGACATAAAAAGGGTTTAAGGGTCACAATAAAATAAAACCAGTCTAGGTCCCAAGGTTACTTTGCTCGCTAGCTCGTCCATGTACCCCATATATGCATCACCTACCTGTCATTCGCATTTTATACAAATACGAAAGCCACAGTCAGTGGGGAGTAACTCCGAGTTCTCCCAGCCACGAAATGTCATAATTAATATAACATGTAAATATAAGAATATGAATATGAATCACACATAGCCTTAGCATATAGATGCTAGACAATCGTGCTTATCATGTGTACAATAATATAACAACACATAGTCCTAGCATGTGAATACTAGACCGACTCATACTACACTATCATGTGAATCACATAACATCCAGGAATCCAAACTCTATCAACCATAGCCGGCTTGCATCTCACCTTCTATGATTCATAGAATCATCAAACAAGAAAGGGCAATATATCAAAGACAGGCATAAGTTCTTAGCACCGTCAATAGTCACTCAGAACTCGAGTCTATACCACGAGGTAGGGAAGGTAATCGAACCGGTATCTTGGCTCAGAGGTTCTATCAAAACATGGCCAAGACACAACACAACCCTAGTCCTAAATCTGCGCAGACCTAGACATGCGGATACACACCACCGCACCCAAGACCCACTATTTTATAAAACCAAGTGAGTACCCTAAGGAGTCCACCAAAGGGTTGGCTAGTACTTAAGCTGACCACTTACTCTCAAAATAAGTAACGAGGTCATGCCCCAACTTGGATATAAACCCACCAAGTCAGGAACACAAAGGCTATTAAGCAGTGAACATATACTCGTCAAAGACTATAAAGACCTATCTATGATGAAGGCCGAAATACTCACCTAGGACCTAAATAAAACCAATATAGGTCCCAGCTTGAATATTTTAGCCCACACCACACAAGACAAATAGGACACCCACTTAACCATAAGAGGGCAAAGAGTCCAATTTACCAACATAAATGCTAACATTCTATCATGTGAAAGGCTATATAAATGTCTATTCAGCAGACAATCCAACAATATCCTCAATATCAATAATAATCCAAACTCCAGCTAACCGTTAATCTCATAATTCATGAGAACAAGCTAAAATGGCAACAAGGCAAGAAGACTCAAGTATAAGGCAACCAATTCATCCAACAACCAACATGTGAAATGATAATTACAAATATCAAGGCATAACATAAAACATCCAATCTCACCTCAAAGACAAACCCTCGACCCGAGTCTCGCGACGGGTCATCGGTCAAATCGAGGCTGACCGGTTTAAACCTAGTTTGACCAAACTGGTTCGGTCAATCTGGCCCAGCTCAGAGTCTTGGCCTACTTTGGCCCAAATCACAAATTTTATCGCAATATTATTCTCATGCTATTTCCAATTTCTATCATGTGAAAAACGAAAGTAAAACATTATCAATCACCTAAACACTTATCAAACAACAAACACAACATCAACTACTAATGTGACATTAATTCGTCGAGTAACTCGGAATAGTTACCTTACGCTAGCAAAGAGACAAGAAATAACTTGAGAAAGCTTCTAAAACGCAAAATTACTCTTCATCTTCAACTACATATGAGGCACCTAAAATAATTATGTGAAAGGACGATATTAACGAATTATCTTTATATATAAAAAAAATGAGACGGAAATTAATTTAATTATATTTTAAATAAACCAAACTAGCGTCAAAACAATTTATAGACACGACCCAAAAGTTATTATGACAACCTCAAACTCGGCCTAACCCCCAACTACACATGGCCTCAAACTCGTGACTTAGCTAGGCCACTGCCTAGGCCACGACCAGGCCACTGCTAAGCTACAGCCAGGCCACAGATGTCTCCAACACTCCACCTAAACAACTACCCATCTCAGCCACTAAAACCCATGCTTGACTGTTCTAAAATCAGCCCACTCAATCACGTTAAAATAGTCCCAAAACATTGCAACAGAACATCCCAAAACAACCCCACCACAGTCCATGAACAACTCTGAAAAACCTGCACAAAGTGACCTCAAAACAGTCCTAAAAGAGTCCCTCATCACCCCACGAAACAGCCTACTCAACACATTATAGCGGTCCCAAAAATACACAGGAAACCGTCCAACATCAGTCACTCTTACGCCCTAAAAACGATCCCGAAAGGCACCATTTTATCCATCCCAAATCGCCCCAAAACAAACCCTACATGTCAGTATACACCGTCTCAAATATAAAAGACAACAATTAGCACCCAAAACAATCCATACATGTCAGCATACACCGTCTTAAACATACCACTTACTAGCTAGCATCCCAAATGATCCCTAGAGGTCAGTATACACCGTCTCAATCATCTCCACATATCAGTATACACCGTCTCAACTATACAACTGACTAATTAACATCAATAAGGATCCCTATATATAATTATACACCGTCTCAACTATAAAACAGACTAACAAATCTTCTACCAGACCGTCTATTTTAGTACATACAACCGTCTTATAATAAATAAAGCTGAAAGTATAAATTGGGTTTGTAGAAATACATAACGAAAATGAATGTTACTTACATCGGAATGACGAGAACGACGAGAGGAGCGCTATGGAACAAAAATAGTTGAAAACGGATAAGGAACGAAGTACCGACGTCGATTAACAGATCAAATTTTGAAAAGGAAAAAAATCGCGGAAGAAGAAAAAGAACGAAGAAGAAGAAAAGAGACGTGAGAAATTGAAATGAGACAAGACTTTGCTAGCTTTGCTATTTATTATACGTATCTTTCTTCATCGTTAAGTAATTTCGCTCGTTTTTAAAACCGTCTCGAGTTAATAAAATCGGTTTTAGTAAAAGTTTCAGTAATAAAACGGAATCAATAATAAATAAATTTAATGAGTGAAAATAAAATAAACTCAAATTACTAACGGAAATAATAGGAATTCGATTCGAATCGGAGTTATTAACGATTTTTACGAAACTAACGGATATTAATAAAAATTGCTAATTTAGTGAAATAAGCTCAAAATAGCTAATTGGACGGTTTTGTTCCCAAAATCCATCTCGGGTTCACTTAAAACAACTTTCATAAGGACTCGTAAAGAAACGGAAATTATTAAATAAATAAACTCGAACTAACTTCAATAAACTCGAACTAACTTTAAATAAACTTATTAATGATTATTAAAATTAACGATCGAATTATGATGAAATTAATTAATTAGCTAAGCATATATATATAAATCGTTAAATGATGTAATTAAATTCAAAATAGCAATTAAAAGAATTTTATTCAACTTAATAAAATACGGGGTGTTACAATCACCCCATCTTTTAAAAAGTTTCATCCTCGAAACTTGAAAGTATAAATGAAAGGTTATAAAAATAAAACTGGAATTGGAATCAGTAACCAAAACATTTAAAAGGTCAATTATCGTAAGAATCAAAATTCTTTCAAGAGCTTCAACTAAAATTTTTGTCGAACGATTCTCATCAAAGGAACGGAAGTGTTCTCGTTACGTATTCAAGAACATCACATTCCAAATCAAAGATAAGGTCAAAAGGCAAATCATTTGTATAAATCAAAAATCAAAATACCTCCAAAAACATTAATGAAGAGTTTTCAAAAATATAAGTCTCATTCATGGAACGGAATTGCTCTTGTCGCGCACACAAGAACGTTAACTTTCCAAGTCAGAGACAAATTTAGAACAAATACTATTCGCCGACAAGCGTAGAACAAGTTATCAAACGTTTCCAATAACTAGTTCTAACATCCGATCAACGTTAAAATCAAAATAAGAGAAAGGTAATCTACTCAAATTTTCTTTTGCAAAAAGCCAAAATAGAATTAAAGGTTTCACTTTTAAACCCAAATGGGGGTCAAATCCCTGAAAATGTAACATTAAACTTTGACAAAGAAGTCATAAATAGATCAAAGGTAACAGAAATTGGATAAAATTTAAAGAAATCTCGGGTTTAGCGATTAAAATCATGATAAAGAAGTCTGTACTCAAGGAACAAATATGGAATTAAATCAAATTTTCATTTTCAAATCTTTAAAAATAGGTTAGGTTTGCAGAAGTGACATAAACTTTTAAGAATGAATCGAAACGGTAGCTTGAAAGTTTAGAAGTTGTACAAAAAGGAAAGTAACTTAGATAGCATAAAAACAAAGTATGTTAAGAGAGCTCAAACTTAACCAACAAGAGAGCTATAATGACTTTCATAGGGTAAAGATTGAAGTCAAAATTACAAGGATGTCAAAGATAGAGTTTCACAAGATACAAGTGTCAAACTTAAAGGAGGAGAAAGATGAAGCGAGGAAATGAGGTATGAACGGTAACGCTTATGATCAAGGAGAAAGGGAAATTAGCCAACAAGGGAACATGAGACACTCTTATCTCAAACAACAACATCACTCAAAACGGTTCGAAAACTTCCTAACAACAAAACTCATAACCACATCACTCCCAAGGGTTTCCTCAATCGCTTATGTTACCTCATCCTAATCAATTCCCTAAAACAAGGTACTCCACTATAAGTGTGATCTCATCGCTCCAAATCCTCAAACATCCAGAAACAACTTTCACAAGCCTAAGGTCAAGGCTTCCGACAAAGTTATATTCGTATCCAACTAGTGTCAACTATGGGTTCCTTAAAAAAAATAAACCTTCAATCAAGAATCCCAATACCAAGCTCTAAACTCCAAGAGAAGGTTCCTCAAATATTCCACAAGGTTCTCATTTCAAAACAAGGTAGTAACATACCAACCCCAAAATCTGAAAAATCAATAGGATCTCAAGTTTCTCTATCCTTTTACTTATCAAGGATTCCCAAAAGCGGAACTACACTCAGCTACGACATCATCCCATCATCTCAAGTACTCAATGCGACCTCAAGGTCTATACAACTATAGGGTTAACAAATTCTTCTCAATACTAAGTCTCTCTCAACTCAAGAACTCTCAAGAGCCAACTAATACCAAATCACATCACCAATCCATTATGGTCATCAACATCCCAAGGAGTATTCTTTCAAATTTGACATCCTAAAACTTACTTACCATCAAATTCCCAAGAAACAAGGTCTTAATTGTAACAACACTTTATCACCTCAAAGTTCATAAAACCATAAATTGAAACTATGTTCTTTAACCTACAATTGGTGTCAACCATACCCCTTTCTAGTTATTAAAACAAGTGCTAAAACTTCCCAATAATGTAGCTTACTCTCACTCTCATACCATACCTCAAGTAGTAATCAATATCACTCACTAAAACCAACTAATAATCCCACCATTAACTTTTCTCATATGGTCATACACATTATCAAACTCTCATGTCCAAAGTGATTATGGAAGCCAATCACAACTCTACTTACTTAGTCAATCCTATATCCTTAAACCCACCATTCAGTTTCATCCATTTTAAGTCAAGTACTAAGCACTAGTATCCCAAACATAAACAACAATGCCATGTTCCATAACTTTAATCACATAGGCAACTCATTCCTAACACAAAGAATCCACCAATCGATTATACTTACTTTGTCAAGGAACTAGGTATAAGAATCATTAAGTATGTCTCATCACCTTACCTAAGTCTTTCTAACATCACGACTTCTCAAAGCCAGGGTTAAGGGTCAGACACAAACAATCTCCTCAAAAGTCGAATTTTCCAACCAGGATCAACATTCCTCAAAAGAAAGAGTACTATCAAATGGCGTTAAGGGAGGATAAGCAAGGAAAAAAAAGACAAGTTAGGAGTACAAGCGTAGCTTTTAAAGTAAAAAGAAGGGGTTTAGAAGGAGGATAAGCACCAAGAGATTAAGAATAAGGCGAGATACAAAAAGAACGAGAAACATCTTCAAGGAAGTAGAAGCATTCTTCAAAGGTTGAACAAATCTTCAATCCTCAAAGAATAGGCACTAAATCTTGATCTTCTTAAAATATAAGTGTCCTTTCAATGGAACGGAGATACTCTTGGCGATCACTCAAGAACATCAATATTCCAATTCAAAGACATAAAAATACATTTTTACACCAACAAATGATAAAACTAATTATCGGACGTCTCCAATAACAAGCTTTAACACTAATTGACGTTAAAACCAGTGAAAAACATTAAAATATTTTCAAAACCTTTAGTTCAAATTTTTTTTTTATAATAAGGGTAATAACTCCATTAGCTATAGATAAGCTCACGGTCATTGATCCAAGAACGCAACAATTATTAAATGACAATCAACAAACAGGTTAGTACCTAACAAAGAGCAAACACAAAGAGACTACAACATAAGGTCCTAAGTCTACCCATCTTACCCATCTCTCAAGTTTATTATTTTAAGGTCAAGTTATTTATATTGGGGTGCACAAACGTGCGTCGGGAGCAAATATGCTCGATACCAACCTGTGACACCCTCATTTATTGCGGAAAAGTAAACACGTAATTCTAGAATAAAACCGCATGGATATGTTTGTAATAGGTTCATTATAGTAAAGACCTGTAATTTTTAAAACCTGAACCGTTATAAAGATATCCAAAAGGGAAGGTGTCAAACATGCAAGGTCCAAAATAAATCTCATGAATGAAATATCGCTAAAGTCGCGAAACAAAGTTATACAAACCAAATATGAGAAAGGGAGACATATGTCCCTAAAATGTATGTGACATAAAAAGGGTTTAAGGGTCACAATAAAATAAAACCAGTCTAGGTCCCAAGGTTACTTTGCTCGCTAGCTCGTCCATGTACCCCATATATGCATCACCTACCTGTCATTCGCATTTTATACAAATACGAAAGCCACGGTGGTGGGGAGTAACTCCGAGTTCTCCCAGCCACGAAATGTCATAATTAATATAACATGTAAATATAAGAATATGAATATGAATCACACATAGCCTTAGCATATAGATGCTAGACAATCGTGCTTATCAAGTGTACAATAATATAACAACACATAGTCCTAGCATGTGAATACTAGACCGACTTATACTACACTATCATGTGAATCACATAACATCCAGGAATCCAAACTCTATCAACCATAGCCGGCTTGCATCTCACCTTCTATGATTCATAGAATCATCAAACAAGAAAGGGCAATATATCAAAGACAGGCATAAGTTCTTAGCACCGTCAATAGTCACTCTGTAACTCGAGTCTATACCACGAGGTAGGGAAGGTAATCGAACCGGTATCTTGGCTCAGAGGTTCTATCAAAACATGGCCAAGACACAACACAACCCTAGTCCTAAATCTGCGCAGACCTAGACATGCGGATACACACCACCGCTCCCAAGACCCACTATTTTATAAAACCAAGTGAGTACCCTAAGGAGTCCACCAAAGGGTTGGCTAGTACTTAAGCTGACCACTTACTCTCAAAATAAGTAACGAGGTCATGCCCCAACTTGGATATAAACCCACCAAGTCAGGAACACAAAGGCTATTAAGCAGTGAACATATACTCGTCAAAGACTATAAAGACCTATCTATGATGAAGGCCGAAATACTCACCTAGGACATAAATAAAACCAATCTAGGTCCCAGCTTGAATATTTTAGCCCACACCACACAAGACAAATAGGACACCCACTTAACCATAAGAGGGCAAAGAGTCCAATTTACCAACATAAATGCTAACATTCTATCATGTGAAAGGCTATATAAATGTCTATTCAGCAGACAATCCAACAATATCCTCAATATCAATAATAATCCAAACTCCAGCTAACTGTTAATCTCATAATTCATGAGAACAAGCTAAAATGGCAACAAGGCAAGAAGACTCAAGTATAAGGCAACCAATTCATCCAACAACCAACATGTGAAATGATAATTACAAATATCAAGGCATAACATAAAACATCCAATCTCACCTCAAAGACAAACCCTCGACCCGAGTCTCGCGACGGGTCATCGGTCAAATCGAGGCTGACCGGTTTAAACCTAGTTTGACCAAACTCGTTCGGTCAATATGGCCCAGCTCAGAGTCTTGGCCTACTTTGGCCCAAATCACAAATTTTATCGCAATATTATTCTCATGCTATTTCCAATTTCTATCATGTGAAAAACGAAAGTAAAACATTATCAATCACCTAAACACTTATCAAACAACAAACACAACATCAACTACTAATGTGACATTAACTCGTCGAGTAACTCGGAATAGTTACCTTACGCTAGCAAAGAGACAAGTAATAACTTGAGAAAGCTTCTAAAACGCAAAATTACTCTTCATCTTCAACCACATATGAGGCACCTAAAATAATTATGTGAAAGGACGATATTAACGAATTATCTTTATATATAAAAAAAAATGAGACGGAAATTAATTTAATTATATTTTAAATAAACCAAACTAGCGTCAAAACAATTTATAGACACGGCCCAAAAGTTATTATGACAACCTCAAACTCGGCCTAACCCCCAACTACACATGGCCTCAAACTCGTGACTTAGCTAGGCCACTGCCTAGGCCACGGCCAGGCCACTGCTAAGCTACAGCCAGGCCACAACTGTCTCCAACACTCCACCTAAACAACTACCCATCTCAGCCACTAAAACCCATGCTTGACTGTTCTAAAATCAGCCCACTCAATCACGTTAAAATAGTCCCAAAACCTTGCAACAGAACATCCCAAAACAACCCCACCACAGTCCATGAACAACTCTGAAAAACCTGCACAAAGTGACCTCAAAACAGTCCTAAAATAGTCCCTCATCACCCCACGAAACAGCCTACTCAACACATTATAGCGGTCCCAAAAATACACAGAAACCGTCCAACATCGAGTCACTCTTACGCCCTAAAAACGATCCCGAAAGGCACCATTTTATCCATCCCAAACCGCCCCAAAACAAACCCTACATGTCAGTATACACCGTCTCAAATATAAAAGACAACAATTAGCACCCAAAACAATCCATACATGTCAGCATACACCGTCTTAAACATACCACTTACTAGCTAGCATCCCAAATGATCCCTAGAGGTCAGTATACACCGTCTCAATCATCTCCACATATCAGTATACACCGTCTCAACTATACAACTGACTAATTAACATCAATAAGGATCCCTATATATAATTATACACCGTCTCAATTATAAAACAGACTAACAAATCTTCTACTGACCGTCTATTTTAGTACATACAACCGTCTTATAATAAATAAAGCTGAAAGTATAAATTGGGTTTGTAGAAATACATAACGAAAATGAATGTTACTTACATCGGAATGACGAGAACGACGAGAGGAGCGCTATGGAACAAAAATAGTTGAAAACGGATAAGGAACGAAGTACCGACGTCGATTAACAGATCAAATTTTGAAAAGGAAAAAAAATCGCCAGAAGAAGAAAAAAAGAAGAAGAAGAAAAGAGACGTGAGAAATTGGAAATGAGACAGCAGCCTGCTAGCCTGCTATTTATTATACGTATCTTTCTTCATCGTTAAGTAATTTCGCTCGTTTTTAAAACCGTCTCGAGTTAATAAAATCGGTTTTAGTAAAAGTTTCAGTAATAAAACGGAATCAATAATAAATAAATTTAATGAGTGAAAATAAAATAAACTCAGCCAGCTAACGGAAATAATAGGAATTCGATTCGAATCGGAGTTATTAACGATTTTTACGAAACTAACGGATATTAATAAAAATTGCTAATTTAGTGAAATAAGCTCAAAATAGCTAATTGGACGGTTTTGTTCCCAAAATCCATCTCGGGTTCACTTAAAACAACTTTCATAAGGACTCGTAAAGAAACGGAAATTATTAAATAAATAAACTCGAACTAACTTCAATAAACTCGAACTAACTTTAAATAAACTTATTAATGATTATTAAAATTAACGTATCAAATTATGATAAAATTAATTAATTAGCTAAGCATATATATATAAATCGTTAAATGATGTAATTAAATTCAAAATAGCAATTAAAAGAATTTTATTCAACTTAATAAAATACGGGGTGTTACAATCACCCCATCTTTTAAAAAGTTTCATCCTCGAAACTTGAAAGTATAAATGAAAGGTTATAAAAATAAAACTGGAATTGGAATCAGTAACCAAAACATTTAAAAGGTCACTTATCGTAAGAATCAAAATTCTTTCAAGAGCTTCAACTAAAATTTTCTGTCAGAACCAGATTCTCATCAAAGGAACGGAAGTGTTCTCGTTACGTATTCAAGAACATCACATTCCAAATCAAAGATAAGGTCAAAAGGCAAATCATTTGTATAAATCAAAAATCAAAATACCTCCAAAAACATTAATGAAGAGTTTTCAAAAATATAAGTCTCATTCATGGAACGGAATTGCTCTTGTCGCGCACACAAGAACGTTAACTTTCCAAGTCAGAGACAAATTTAGAACAAATACTATTCGCCGACAAGCGTAGAACAAGTTATCAAACGTTTCCAATAACTAGTTCTAACATCCGATCAACGTTAAAATCAAAATAAGAGAAAGGTAATCTACTCAAATTTTCTTTTGCAAAATGCCAAAATAGAATTAAAGGTTTCACTTTTAAACCCAAATGGGGGTCAAATCCCTGAAGATGTAACATTAAACTTTGACAAAGAAGTCATAAATAGATCAAAGGTAACAGAAATTGGATAAAATTTAAAGAAATCTCGGGTTTAGCGATTAAAATCATGATAAAGAAGTCTGTACTCAAGGAACAAATATGGAATTAAATAAAATTTTCATTTTCAAATCTTTAAAAATAGGTTAGGTTTGCAGAAGTGACATAAACTTTTAAGAATGAATCGAAACTGGTAACTTGAAAGTTTAGAAGTTGTACAAAAAGGAAAGTAACTTAGATAGCATAAAAACAAAGTATGTTAAGAGAGCTCAAACTTAACCAACAAGAGAGCTATAATGACTTTCATAGGGTAAAGATTGAAGTCAAAATTACAAGGATGTCAAAGATAGAGTTTCACAAGATACAAGTGTCAAACTTAAAGGAGGAGAAAGATGAAGCGAGGAAATGAGGTATGAACGGTAACGCTTATGATCAAGGAGAAAGGGAAATTAGCCAACAAGGGAACGCGGACACTCTTATCTCAAACAACAACATCACTCAAAACGGTTCCGAAAACTTCCTAACAACAAAACTCATAACCACATCACTCCCAAGGGTTTCCTCAATCGCTTATGTTACCTCATCCTAATCTATTCCCTAAAACAAGGTACTCCACTATAAGTGTGATCTCATCGCTCCAAATCCTCAAACATCCAGAAACAACTTTCACAAGCCTAAGGTCAAGGCTTCCGACAAAGTTATATTCGTATCCAACTAGTGTCAACTATGGGTTCCTTAAAAAAAAATAAACCTTCAATCAAGAATCCCAATACCAAGCTCTAAACTCCAAGAGAAGGTTCCTCAAATATTCCACAAGGTTCTCATTTCAAAACAAGGTAGTAACATACCAACCCCAAAATCTGAAAAATCAATAGGATCTCAAGTTTCTCTATCCTTTTACTTATTAAGGATTCCCAAAAGCGGAACTACACTCAGCTACACTCAGCTACGACATCATCCCATCATCTCAAGTACTCAATGCGACCTCAAGGTCTATACAACTATAGGGTTAACAAATTCTTCTCAATACTAAGTCTCTCTCAACTCAAGAACTCTCAAGAGCCAACTAATACCAAATCACATCACCAATCCATTATGGTCATCAACATCCCAAGGAGTATTCTTTCAAATTTGACATCCTAAAACTTACTTACCATCAAATTCCCAAGAAACAAGGTCTTAATTGTAACAACACTTTATCACCTCAAAGTTCATAAAACCATAAATTGAAACTATGTTCTTTAACCTACAATTGGTGTCAACCATACCCCTTTCTAGTTATTAAAACAAGTGCTAAAACTTCCCAATAATGTAGCTTACTCTCACTCTCATACCATACCTCAAGTAGTAATCAATATCACTCACTAAAACCAACTAATAATCCCACCATTAGCTTTTCTCATATGGTCATACACATTATCAAACTCTCATGTCCAAAGTGATTATGGAAGCCAATCACAACTCTACTTACTTAGTCAATCCTATATCCTTAAACCCACCATTCAGTTTCATCCATTTTAAGTCAAGTACTAAGCACTAGTATCCCAAACATAAACAACAATGCCATGTTCCATAACTTTAATCACATAGGCAACTCATTCCTAACACAAAGAATCCACCAATCGATTATACTTACTTTGTCAAGGAACTAGGTATAAGAATCATTAAGTATGTCTCATCACCTTACCTAAGTCTTTCTAACATCACGACTTCTCAAAGCCAGGGTTAAGGGTCAGACACAAACAATCTCCTCAAAAGTCGAATTTTCCAACCCAGGTCAACATTCCTCACAAGAAAGAGTACTATCAAATGGCGTTAAGGGAGGATAAGCAAGGAAAAAAAAGACAAGTTAGGAGTACAAGCGTAGCTTTTAAAGTAAAACAGAAGGGGGTTTAGAAGGAGGATAAGCACCAAGAGATTAAGAATAAGGCGAGATACAAAAAGAACGAGAAACATCTTCAAGGAAGTAGAAGCATTCTTCAAAGGTTGAACAAATCTTCAATCCTCAGCAATAGGCACTAAATCTTGATCTTCTTAAAATATAAGTGTCCTTTCAATGGAACGGAGATACTCTTGGCGATCACTCAAGAACATCAATATTCCAATTCAAAGACATAAAAATACATTTTTACACCAACAAATGATAAAACTAATTATCAGACGTCTCCAATAACAAGCTTTAACACTAATTGACGTTAAAACCAGTGAAAAACATTAAAATATTTTCAAAACCTTTAGTTCAGTTTTTTTTTTTTTTATAATAAGGGTAATAACTCCATTAGCTATAGATAAGCTCACGGTCATTGATCCAAGAACACAACAATTATTAAATGACAATCAACAAACAGGTTAGTACCTAACAAAGAGCAAACACAAAGAGACTACAACATAAGGTCCTAAGTCTACCCATCTTACCCATCTCTCAAGTTTATTATTTTAAGGTCAAGTTATTTATATTGGGGTGCACAAACGAGCGTCGGGAGCAAATATGCTCGATACCAACGTGACACCCTCATTTATTCGGAAAAGTAAACACGTAATTCTAGAATAAAACTGCATGGATATGTTTGTAATAGGTTCATTATAGTAAAGACCTGTAATTTTTAAAACCTGAACCTGTTATAAAGATATCCAAAAGGGAAGGTGTCAAACATGCAAGGTCCAAAATAAATCTCATGAATGAAATATCGCTAAAGTCGCGAAACAAAGTTATACAAACCAAATATGAGAAAGGGAGACATATGTCCCTAAAATGTATGTGACATAAAAAGGGTTTAAGGGTCACAATAAAATAAAACCAGTCTAGGTCCCAAGGTTACTTTGCTCGCTAGCTCGTCGATGTACCCCATATATGCATCACCTACCTGTCATTCGCATTTTATACAAATACGAAAGCCACAGTCAGTGGGGAGTAACTCCGAGTTCTCCCAGCCACGAAATGTCATAATTAATATAACATGTAAACATAGGAATATGAATATGAATCACACATAGCCTTAGCATATAGATGCTAGACAATCGTGCTTATCATGTGTACAATAATATAACAACACATAGTCCTAGCATGTGAATACTAGACCGACTCATACTACACTATCATGTGAATCACATAACATCCAGGAATCCAAACTCTATCAACCATAGCCGGCTTGCATCTCACCTTCTATGATTCATAGAATCATCAAACAAGAAAGGGCAATATATCAAAGACAGGCATAAGTTCTTAGCACCGTCAATAGTCACTCTGTAACTCGAGTCTATACCACGAGGTAGGGAAGGTAATCGAACCGGTATCTTGGCTCAGAGGTTCTATCAAAACATGGCCAAGACACAACACAACCCTAGTCCTAAATCTGCGCAGACCTAGACATGCGGATACACACCACCGCACCCAAGACCCACTATTTTATAAAACCAAGTGAGTACCCTAAGGAGTCCACCAAAGGGTTGGCTAATACTTAAGCTGACCACTTACTCTCAAAATAAGTAACGAGGTCATGCCCCAACTTGGATATAAACCCACCAAGTCAGGAACACAAAGGCTATTAAGCAGTGAACATATACTCGTCAAAGACTATAAAGACCTATCTATGATGAAGGCCGAAATACTCACCTAGGACATAAATAAAACCAATCTAGGTCCCAGCTTGAATATTTTAGCCTACACCACACAAGACAAATAAGACACCCACTTAACCATAAGAGGGCAAAGAGTCCAATTTACCAACATAAATGCTAACATTCTATCATGTGAAAGGCTATATAAATGTCTATTCAGCAGACAATCCAACAATATCCTCAATATCAATAATAATCCAAACTCCAGCTAACCGTTAATCTCATAATTCATGAGAACAAGCTAAAATGGCAACAAGGCAAGAAGACTCAAGTATAAGGCAACCAATTCATCCAACAACCAACATGTGAAATGATAATTACAAATATCAAGGCATAACATAAAACATCCAATCTCACCTCAAAGACAAACCCTCGACCCGAGTCTCGCGACGGGTCATCGGTCAAATCGAGGCTGACCGGTTTAAACCTAGTTTGACCAAACTCGTTCGGTCAATCTGGCCCAGCTCAGAGTCTTGGCCTACTTTGGCCCAAATCACAAATTTTATCGCAATATTATTCTCATGCTATTTCCAATTTCTATCATGTGAAAAACGAAAGTAAAACATTATCAATCACCTAAACACTTATCAAACAACAAACACAACATCAACTACTAATGTGACATTAACTCGTCGAGTAACTCGGAATAGTTACCTTACGCTAGCAAAGAGACAAGTAATAACTTGAGAAAGCTTCTAAAACGCAAAATTACTCTTCATCTTCAACCACATATGAGGCACCTAAAATAATTATGTGAAAGGACGATATTAACGAATTATCTTTATATATAAAAAAAAATGAGACGGAAATTAATTTAATTATATTTTAAATAAACCAAACTAGAGTCAAAACAATTTATAGACACGGCCCAAAAGTTATTATGACAACCTCAAACTCGGCCTAACCCCCAACTACACATGGCCTCAAACTCGTGACTTAGCTAGGCCTTTGCCAGGCCACGGCAAAGCCCTTTGCTAAGCTACGACCAAAGCCACAAATTGTCTCCAACACTCCACCTAAACAACTACCCATCTCGCCCACTAAAACCCATGCTTGACTGTTCTAAAATCAGCCCACTCAATCACGTTAAAATAGTCCCAAAACCTTGCAACAGAACATCCCAAAACAACCCCACCACAGTCCATGAACAACTCTGAAAAACCTGCACAAAGTGACCTCAAAACAGTCCTAAAATAGTCCCTCATCACCCCACGAAACAGCCTACTCAACACATTATAACGGTCCCAAAAATACACAGGAAACCGTCCAACATCAGTCACTCTTACGCCCTAAAAAAACAGTCCGAAAGGCACCATTTTATCCATCCCAAACCGCCCCAAAACAAACCCTACATGTCAAGTATACACCGTCTCAAATATAAAAGACAACAATTAGCACCCAAAACAATCCATACATGTCAAAGATACACCGTCTTAAACATACCACTTACTAGCTAGCATCCCAAATGATCCCTAGAGGTCAGTATACACCGTCTCAATCATCTCCACATATCAGTATACACCGTCTCAACTATACAACTGACTAATTAACATCAATAAGGATCCCTATATATAATTATACACCGTCTCAACTATAAAACAGACTAACAAATCTTCTACTGCACCGTCTATTTTAGTACATACAACCGTCTTATAATAAATAAAGTGAAAGTATAAATTGGGTTTGTAGAAATACATAACGAAAATGAATGTTACTTACATCGGAATGACGAGAACGACGAGAGGAGCGCTATGGAACAAAAATAGTTGAAAACGGATAAGGAACGAAGTACCGACGTCGATTAACAGATCAAATTTTGAAAAGGAAAAAAAAATCGCCAGAAGAAGGAAAAAGAACGAAGAAGAAGAAAAGAGACGTGAGAAATTGGAAATGAGACAGCAGCCTGCTAGCCTGCTATTTATTATACGTATCTTTCTTCATCGTTAAGTAATTTCGCTCGTTTTTAAAACCGTCTCGAGTTAATAAAATCGGTTTTAGTAAAAGTTTCAGTAATAAAACGGAATCAATAATAAATAAATTTAATGAGTGAAAATAAAATAAACCCAAATACTAACGGAAATAATTGGAATTCGATTGAATCGGAGTTATTAACGATTTTTACGAAACTAACGGATATTAATAAAAATTGCTAATTTAGTGAAATAAGCTCAAAATAGCTAATTGGACGGTTTTGTTCCCAAAATCCATCTCGGGTTCACTTAAAACAACTTTCATAAGGACTCGTAAAGAAACGGAAATTATTAAATAAATAAACTCGAACTAACTTCAATAAACTCGAACTAACTTTAAATAAACTTATTAATGATTATTAAAATTAACGTATCGAATTATGATAAAATTAATTAATTAGCTAAGCATATATATATAAATCGTTAAATGATGTAATTAAATTCAAAATAGCAATTAAAAGAATTTTATTCAACTTAATAAAATACGGGGTGTTACAGTTAATCTGAAACTGTGCCATCTTAGGAGAATAGTCTTTAGTCAAAAGAATCGACTCATTCGAATACTATAGTAGCTCTCGCCACGACCAGGCTATATAAATTTGCCAGAACTCTATAAGCGGTCATAAGGCCCGACAAAATGTTCCTAACAGTCTGCCTATGTGATCGACTAATCATTCTCATATGATTCTATGGCACTTGAACTTGCCATCAATCGCATCACACTCTAGTCACTTCGAGATGTCACCTCATGTAAGTAACTATGGGCAAATACAATGCTAATCCGTGTTCACTTTAACGGGGTTCAATTGTCTCTACAACCCGTTTGGATGTAACAAAGTATAAGGTGAGTTAGTAATAACTCAAACGACAAATGTCGACATCACATTCCGGTAGTCAATACCATATTACAACCTTGTGATGTATATCGTAAGTGTGTAAACACTTGTTTGATTGCAATAGAAGTTTAACATACCACGTGTCCATGAGTTCAAACTTCTTATAATCGCATTTTCCTTTACGTTCATGTTATCTTCTCATAGCATGAACCTTACCAAGTACACATCTAGGTTCCCAACCTCGGTTTTGGTTCTTTATCTTGAGAGAACTTCCTTGTCGATTATCACATAACAAACGAATTTGTGGTGAATGATATAACTTGTACTGATCAAGTACTCTACCCACACAAAATGCACTAGGTATATGTTTTGTAGAATCTTGCAACAATTGTCAAGATGATTAGCCTAGCACTTCTCACAAGTCCTAGCATTATAGGAAAAACTAGTTTTGAGTAACTTCTTATTCAACTAAGTATCTTTCCAAACTTCCTATTTCTCCTTTTAGCTTAAGAGCTTAGGATTTTCATAAATCCTTACATGTGTTCGAACTGCAATATGTGCAACCTCTTGACACACAACAGAGTCTTCTTGTCAAACACTGAAATCGCTCATCAAATTCTCCTCGAGAATTCATGACGTTTCATGTATGGCTTTGATCGGAGCCATTTGGTGTTCACAATTAAGCATATGTGGTCGTTGGTCAATGGTCGATACAAAACACAATTTATACTTCACAAACAACTCTACAATTAGTAAAGAGGCAAGTAAAGGTCGGATCCCAAGGGACGGGTATTGAAATGAAGATTCTATTGCAACTAGTGGTGTCTAGGGGTGTCACAAATTGGGTTGATGTAGAAGGTTACTAAACTAAATTAGCAATGAAAATAAACTAACAAGATAAATGAAATAAGGGTGTAAACAATTGATTAAAAGCACTAGGGTGTCATGGGTTCATAGGGGAATCATGGGATATGATCACACAAACATGTTCTCAAATTATAAGCAAGCAATTATTGTTGTGATGGATTGAGTTGGGTTATATCTTACAATCCTAGGAAAGTTTGGGTCCGGAGCCGAATCTCTTGGATTGTACAACACCTACAAGTCGACTTAATCTTCCCTACTTAACACATGCATGGTCTAACAAGACTCGAGTTGGGTTATGTCTTACAAGTCAAGTTGAAAGGATAGAAGATGATAGTAAATGCAAGGATTCATAGGCTTAGCATTTCATCAAATATAACATGTGCATGTATTAAGATCAAAACAAGCAAGCAAATAAGATATGAAAGCATATTAATTTAAGCATGAATCATTCCCCATGTTGGTTTCCCCTAATCACCCATTAAACCCTAGCTAAGAGACTACTCACTCATTATCATATTGATCATGCTAGAAAGGTTGTCAATCATACTAACATAATGAAACATGATGAATAAATGAAAGTAATTAGCAATAATTAAAAAGGGATTAAGAGATTATACCTACTAATGATTCCAATAACAAAGCAAGAATAATAGAAATACTTGAATCCTAGATTGAGAGGTTGTCAATCTCCCAATAATAACCCAAATAATCTTCAATTACCCAAAATAAAGTAAGAACAAGAGAGAGATTAAAGAACTAAAACTTGGATTAAAACTTGATTAATATTTGATTACAATATTGAAGAGAGATTTGATTGATATTAACTACACTAATTATTGATAAGAAGAACATGCTCCTCTAATTAGACTAATGGGGTATTTATAGTGAAAATTAGGGAGGATGCATTAGGGTTAACTAAGGGCTAAACTAGTAATTACACTTTTTAAGTTGAGCAAGGAGCCTCCGGGATTATCCGAGAGAACGGCTTCTTCATTTCGTAGCTTGAAGAACGAAAGCTGTCTTTGTCTTTGTGGTCCGTGCGGGCGGGAGTCGGGACGGCCGGATCAGGATGGACGATCCGAGCGGATCAAGGAACAAGACGCTCGGACTGGGCATGGGCAATCCGAGCGGATTCCTGGTGAGGACGCTCGGACCGGGCGAGGACGACGGATTCTCTACAATCCGCTCGGATTGTAGTTCAAAGCACTTTCCTTCTTCTTTTTCTTCCCTTTTCTTCATGAATTTCTTGGGGATTTCCTTGGGGACTCAAGGATCCTTTTCTCAACAATGCTCTTCTACTATGCTATGTACAAAGGCCTTCTAGTCTTGTCTCTCCTTGATGCTTGGTCATTGAATATGATCAATTTAGCCTTGTTTTGCCATGAAAATGCAAGATTCTTACTCCTTTCCTACCAAGGGATCAAAATCTCAAAGAATATGCAAAACAAAGAACTAAAGATAAGAAATGACCCAAATAGGCACTAAAAAGCATGGAAACAATGGTAATTCGGGGGCTAAATATGCGCCAATTATGGTCGCATCAAATATCCCCAAACCGAACCTTTGCTCGTCCCGAGTAAAGAGGTGACAAAGACTAGGACCAATACTAACCTAACCTAATAATAATAGCCGATATGAGACAATTAGCGGGTCTCACTCCGCCCCTTCAACTCACAACAAGACAACCATGAGGTAGGATGCCTTCTTGCAAGGCAAGGTGGGTCTTGCCAAAATGGCGTCACATCCAAACATTAGGCACACAAAAACACATAATGGATGCATCTACAAAAAGAATAGCCACTTTCCTCATCTAAGTGGCGGAAATTATCTACAAGGGAAGCAATTCAAGGGTACACAATCCTTCATAGATGCAATTTGTTCAAACTACTAAGCCTAGAAGGATACCAATAAATCACCTCCAAAAGGTGTCAAGCTAGGGTACCTTTGTCCTCAATCGTTAAATGCTTTTGTCAAGAGTAGACTCCCTATGGTGTTAGAAACACTGGAGGATCGCGGAATTCCCCCTCTTGCCTAGACAAGAAGAAGGGTCGTCCCCTCTCTACCATGCACAAAAATGGATACGATGGATAAAGGGATCGATAGTATTTGAGTTTTATTTTGGGAGTTTGCTTTCATTTTTGTTTTTCCCCCCAATTTCTTGTGGCATTTGACTTTTTGAGAACACTTTCTTTGCCCTTCTTTTTGATTTTTGGCATTTCAATACTTGACAACTTTTTGCATTTCTTTTTGAACATTTTCAAAGTCACCCCAATTAGTAACGAGGGTGCCTTGTATTTGAAGCTTAGGAGTTTTATTTTTGCTCCTCTTTTCATTTGATGCATTTTTGCAAACTTTCTTTCACTTTTCATTTCATTGAACTCAAATTGATTTCTTTTTGTTTTGTGCCCATTCCCTTTGATGACAAAAATATGGTAGAACATGGATGAATGATAGAAGTATGCATGGTTTCAAGGGTCACCTTGGAATAAACGGTAGCCAAGGAGTTATCACACCACAAGGTACTCTTGACTAGGCCTTAAACCATGGGTCAAAGGATACTAGCATGACACATCCTAGGGTGTTTTACAAGCATTCTAACAAGCAAAGTCTTAAGAAGAAAAAGCATCTACTAGGGCCTATATACACTTGTCAAGCTTCCCAAATAGACGGTTTCGCAAAATTTTTCTAACATGCAAACTACATGCCATGATGCAACTAACATATAAACATCCTAATGCATATGATTCTACCAACTAATATGCCAAATAAACTAAGTGCAAGTCCTAAGTTCACATTGTTTTTACCGCATCAATCAAAATAAAGCCACATAGTCATTAACATAAAGAGGAAAAAGGAGATTGGAAAGATCATACCATGCGGTCTTCAATATCCTCATGTCTCGGATGTGGCGTAGTCAATCAAAGTGAACAAGGATGAAACAAACACAATATATACAAGTCTACACTACAAAGGAAATGAACTTGTTTTTGGATTTTTCAATTTTTCAAATTTTTATGATTTTTGAAATTTTTCAATTTTTATGGTTTTTGAATAAAAGTTAAGTGTTAGAATTCCCATCCCCACACTAATATGGGCATTGTCCTCAATGGCCAAAATGATGGAAATTATGCAAGAATGATGCATGATTTCTATACTAAATGCAATTCTACACTAAGCTATACTACATGATGCATGGTTTTTGTTATGACGGAGAGGATAATTTAAATTACCTCCCGTTGCGTATGCATTAACTTCCCCAAACCAAGCAAGACACTATTGCTAATGTCAAAGCATGGGGGAGTTCATGCACATGCTATGCTATGCATGAAACTAGATTGTCATTTTGGATTTTACAAAAGTGGGAACAATAAAGAACACCTCAAAGGAACCGAGGTGTGAGTCCTTTGATGTTGCTAGGACTAAACCAACAATGATCAAAATGGAATAAAATACAAAGAGATATAGACAAACCATGGGAGTGTAGGAGTCTCCAAGGCTAGTCTTCCATCATGCTACTATCATCACCACTTCCCTCATGAGAAGTGGTCACATTGCCACTTTCCTTGGCACTTTCTTCTTTGCTTTCTTCACCATCATCTTCCTCATCATTATCTTCACCATCTTCACCATCTCTTTCTTTATCTCCACTTGCTTCTTCCTCAATATTATCATCAATCTCCTCATCATTTCCAACAACCTCATTGTCTTCCACCACGTCCCTTGATGCACCCGGAAACAAGGCTTCTCTATCCGCCCAACTAGGCAAAGGACAAGATGGATCAAGGAGTCCTTGCCTAGCTAGATGTAGGAGGGGAGGATATTGAGCCAAATAAGCATTCTTCCGATCTTCATAAGCTTGCTTGTGCATGGCTTGCATTAGAAGAGTTACATAGTCTTTCCCAATTTCAACTCCTTGCGGTTTGAACTCTTCATAATCATAGGGGTAATGTGGTATAACAATGGAAGAGGAGGGGGTTTCATGATCACCCTTTTGTTGTTGAATGATGTACTCGGCTTCTTCGGATAGGGGAAGCAAATAGTTGGTCCGGTGGACACTAAGACGGCAAATCTTTGCGGGTAAAGTGAATGATCGAGCCTCACTTGTAAGCCACCCATACTTGGTATCAAGGGAATTGTGAACAACCCACTTAAACTTGTTAATCAAGGTGGACATATCAATAAGATGGCCACCATCCTTAGCCTTGTACTTGCTATCCTTATTGAAATTAGGATCAAAGTGCTTGGCTAGGACCGTGACAAGGCCGCCATTAACAATAACGGTTTGACCCTTCTTCCCACTATCTATATGGAGCCATCTATCAACCAATAGCCTCAAAGAATTGTAAGGCTTGGTGTGAATTCTTCCAATATTCAAAGTTGATTCAAGGAGAATAAAATCGAGTCCCGTGAAATGATTGGTGTCTTTCCTAGCAATTATGGTATTTCCCACAACTTTGTGCCATATTCTTATGCCCGGATGATGGACCAAAAGAGCACGACAAGCTTTAAAATCTTCAAATTTCTTCCCGGAGATTGCCTCCCAAAGAGGCTCGGGATCATACTTCCCATATTGCTTATAGAATTTATGTTCATCGCTAAGACCCAAAATTGCACCCAATTAGGAAAGGAAATGCGTCTACTAGTGTTAGCTAGACGAAACTCAATATTTTCCCTATTCTCAACTTTTGTCACTTTTAAAGAACTTAAGAATTCCAAGACAAGGGAGGGGTATGTTACTTCCTCCATTTCAAACAATTTCTTTAAACCCATGGCATTGAAAAAGACTCTTGTTTGTTCAAGAACACCCAACTTCTCTAAAGCATCTTGGCATATGAATTTGGTGGATTGAATTTGTCTCATAGCAAACTTGACAAATGTATTTCTATGGGAGTCGGAAATGAATGTTACCTCCGGATAATGCAAGAGTTGATTAATTACCGGAGTAGAGGGTGATGCTTCCATAGGAATTTGTTGAGGTGGTTGCACTTCCAAGCTTGGTGTTGATACCACCATTGCCAAAGCCTTCTTCATTTGTAGAGCTTTTTGCCTTTGAGAGAGAGTTGTAGTCTTTGGTGCCTTTGTTGCCTTTGCCTTTGCTTTTGTTGCTCCCTTTGTTCTTGCCATTTGATGAGCTAACCAAGAAAAAGATCAAAAATCTTCAATTTGTAGAATGCCCAAATCGATTTTGAAAGTGAAAGGCTTTGCCTTTATGAGAACAAAAATCAATTCAAAGGTGAAGATTTTGTGCTTGGTTTTGATTGTTAATGAAGATGGAGTGATTGATTTGTTATTTGAAAGATGGTTTGATTTGATTTTGGTGAGTTTTGTTGAGGGTTTTTGTTTTTGAGATGGAGAGGATGAGGGTTTTGATGTTATGGGTAGTGTTTATGTGTGAATGAATGAATGAATGAAGGTGGGGTGGGTATTTAAAGAACTCGACAATATTAGGACGCAGGGACAATCCGTGCGGATTAGGCGCAATCCGCTCGGATTCTTCAGCTTCAAAATTTCAAAAATCCCGCCTAGAGACGGGCGGATTCTGGGGAATCCGCTCGGATTCTTTTTGGATGAGACGGGCGGATTTCGCTTAAGACGGACGGATTCTTGTCCAGAGATTTTTCTTTGTTTTTCTTCAGCTGCAAGACGGGCGAATTGTCTACAAGACGGACGGATTCTGTGAGACGGGCGTCTTTCCAGGAATCCGCTCGGATTCTTCAACAGTCAAGAATTTTGCAGTTTTCAGCTCAGCCCAAGACGGGCGTCTTCTCAGCAGGACGCTCGGATCCTCTGCAGACGGGCGGATTCTCAGGAATCCGCTCGGATTGGTCCTTGTGCATACGGATTCAGTCCCATCCGTGCACCAACGCATTCCCTTATCATTCTTTCTTTCTTTCTTTCAAATCTTGTGTTCTTCATTGTGGGGGCACTACTAAGGCATGAATAGCCTAGGCAATTGCCATCCCCACACTAAGGTAAAGCACTACATCAATTAAAATCATTAGTCCCTCCCTCACTTCTCTCTTTTCATGACAATTATTTTGATCAAAGTAAAAATAAATCCAAAAATGACAAAAATGCAATACGAAAATTGAAATGTAAGTTAGGGAGTTAGAAATATTTACAAGTGGTGGTTTAGGGAGGACTCCACCAAACTCTCATTCTTGATGAGATGTCAAGGAGGCATGTTCAAGGTGTTGTTGATGTTGCTCAACACCTTGAAGAAGTAATCAAAAGCTTGTTCATTGTTATGGTAGAGGTCCTCAATAGACCGTGGCCCTTGTTGTTGATCATGATCGATGGCATGCCCAATGTAGGGATTAAAGATCCCTTCAAATTCGTCGTCCCAAAGACCACAAACTTCATTGAGTTGATCATTGAAAATCTCTTGCTTGGATGGAGACAACTCTCCCAATTTCTTCTCTTGGCCAATGAGGCCATCATCTTCTTCCTTGGTTGATTTTGATGAGCTTTGCAAGCTCTCCTTGTCACAATTCACTTGCTCTTTGAATGGAGCATCTTCAACTTTCTTCCTCCATTGGAGTTCCGATTTCTTCTTCTCATCTTTCCGGCTATAATGATCAATCATGAAACATGGCTCATGCAAACGAGGAGCTCTCATGGTCTTGTCAAGATTAAAAGTTATGCTTTCATCTCCCACTTCTAGAGTGAGCTCTCCATGTTTCACATCAATCACCGCACCCGAGGTGTGTAGGAAAGGTCTTCCTAAGATGATTGGAATGTTGGAATCTTCCTCCATATCAACAATGACAAAGTCCACCGGGATGAAAAACTTCCCAATTCGCACGGGGACATCTTCCCATATCCCTAGCGGTGTCTTCGTCGATCTATCGGCCATTTGAAGAGTGATATTGGTACATTTAAGCTCTCCCATTCCCAACCTTTTACTTACCGAGTACGGCATGACACTCACACTAGCCCCTAGATCACATAAGGCTTTGTTGATCGTTGTGTCGCCAATGGTACACGGTATTGAGAAGCTTCCGGATCCTTTAACTTTGGAGGTGAACTCCCTTGAAGTATTGCACTACTCACCTTGGTGAAGGCGATAGTCTCAAGTTTCCGGATCGACTTCTTCTTTGTGAGGATATCTTTCATGTACTTTGCATAGGCCGGAACGTGATTGATTAATTCCGTGAAAGGAATTGAGACTTCTAAGTTCTTCACAATTTCCATGAACTTTCCAAGTTGATCATCAAATTTAGGCTTGGCTTGACGACTTGGAAAAGGAAGTCTAATCACAATGGGCTCCTTTTCTTTGGCTTTGTCTTCATTTTTCTTTGAGCATTCTTCTTTTGATGATTCCCCTTCTTTGGGACCTTGCACCACAACTTCATTCTCACTAGCTCTCACAACTTCATCCTCAACTTGCTCCTTCGGTGCTTCATATCTTGTACCACTTCTCAAGTGAATGGCACTAACCGTTTCATGTCTAGGGGATTACCTTGAGGTGGTAATTGCCCCTTTTGTCTTTGTGAGCTCGAAGATGCTAGTTGGGTCAATTGTGTTTCCAACATCTTGGTGTGAGCTAGAATGTTGTTGATGGTGGTGTCTTTTGCTTGGCTATCTTTTTGCATTTGGGTGAAAAATTCTTGTTGATTCTTTTGCATTTGGAGGACCGCTTTTTGGACATCAAAACTTTGGTCATTGTGGTGATTGTATGGATTTTGATTTTGGTAACCTTGGTTTTGATTGAAAAAGGGTCTTTGATTTTGATTTCTCATGGGTGGTGGAGTGTATGTTGTTTGAGGGTTTTGGACATTTTGGCTTTTGTATGAGAGATTTGGATGGAACTTGGTGTTTTCATTGTAAAAATTTGAATAAGGGGTACCACTTTTGTAAGCTTGGAAAGCATTGACTTGCTCGGTTGTTCCCCTACATTCACTTGAGTCATGACCCAAGGTTCCACAATTCTCACATATCCCGCTTAGGATTGATGAGGATGCCGTCATGGCATTGACATGATGCTTTGATGATTTTGAGCTTTCCTCAAGTCTAGCCATAGCTTGTTCAAACTTCAAGTTGATTGTGTCAATGTGAGCACTAAGTTAAGCACCCAATTGAGTAACGGTGTCCACTTCATACTTTCCTCCTCTAGTAGCCTTGCGAGGCCTACTATATTGCGAATTATGGACCGCCATTTCCTCAATCTTGTTCCATGTTTGATTGTCATCAACTTCGGTGAACATTCCATTTGATCCCATATTGAGAATGTTCCTTGAATCTTCATATAAACCATTCCAAAATTGTTGCACTAAAAACCATTCGCTAAGTCCATGGTGAGGACATGAGCGACAAATACCTTTGAACCGCTCCCAAGCTTCATACAAAGATTCTTCATCCCTTTGCTTAAAACCCGTAATTTGAGCTCTTAGCATATTGGTCTTTTCCGGTGGGTAGAATTTTTGGTAGAAAGCTGGAGCTAGCTTCTTCCAAGAATCTATTCCAAGGGTGGCCTTATCAAGGCCCTTCAACCATTGCTTTGCGGTGCCGATTAACGAAAAAGGAAATAAGACCCATCTTATTTGGTCTTGAGTCACGCCCGTTTGAGAGATAGCTTCACAATAATCACAAAATGTTTCCATATGAGAATGAGGGTCCTCACTAGGCATTCCCCAGAATTGGCTCCTCTCAACTAGTTGGATGAAGGCGGACTTGGCAATAAAGTTTCCGGTAAGATGTTGTGGGGTAGGAGTACCATTTGGTAGATCCTCCTCGGTGGGTATAGAGTGTGACGAGAATTTAGGCATTGTAGGTGGATTTTGTGTGGTATTGTTTAATGGGTTCTCTTCTCCTTCTATTGCGAAAGGATTGACAAACTCACTAGTGGGTTGAACAACTTCACCAACACCTCCCAAATTCCTCCTAACAAGTCTCCTATTATTCGTCAAGGTTCTTTCGATTTCACGGTCAAAAGGTAACAAATCTCTTTGTAACCTTCTAGACATGCAAAATATCAAACAACTCAAAAACAATTAGAACAAACCTTGAGGAGTTTTACTTCCCCAAGGTGAAAAAAGACACAACTAAAAACAATAAAAGAAATCTTAAATCAATTAAACACCGTCCCCGGCAACGGCGCCATTTTTTATCGGAGCCATTTGGTGTTCACAATTAAGAATATGTGGTCGTTGGTCAATGGTCGATACAAAACACAATTTATACTTCACAAACAACTCTACAATTAGTAAAGAGGCAAGTAAAGGTCGGATCCCAAGGGACGGGTATTGAAATGAAGATTCTATTGCAACTAGTGGTGTCTAGGGGTGTCACAAATTGGGTTGATGTAGAAGGTTACTAAACTAAATTAGCAATGAAAATAAACTAACAAGATAAATGAAATAAGGGTGTAAACAATTGATTAAAAGCACTAGGGTGTCATGGGTTCATAGGGGAATCATGGGATATGATCACACAAACATGTTCTCAAATTATAAGCAAGCAATTATTGTTGTGATGGATTGAGTTGGGTTATATCTTACAATCCTAGGAAAGTTTGGGTCCCGGAGCCGAATCTCTTGGATTGTACAACACCTACAAGTCGACTTAATCTTCCCTACTTAACACATGCATGGTCTAACAAGACTCGAGTTGGGTTATGTCTTACAAGTCAAGTTGAAAGGATAGAAGATGATAGTAAATGCAAGGATTCATAGGCTTAGCATTTCATCAAATATAACATGTGCATGTATTAAGATCAAAACAAGCAAGCAAATAAGATATGAAAGCATATTAATTTAAGCATGAATCATTCCCCATGTTGGTTTCCCCTAATCACCCATTAAACCCTAGCTAAGAGACTACTCACTCATTATCATATTGATCATGCTAGAAAGGTTGTCAATCATACTAACATAATGAAACATGATGAATAAATGAAAGTAATTAGCAATAATTAAAAAGGGATTAAGAGATTATACCTACTAATGATTCCAATAACAAAGCAAGAATAATAGAAGTACTTGAATCCTAGATTGAGAGGTTGTCAATCTCCCAATAATAACCCAAATAATCTTCAATTACCCAAAATAAAGTAAGAACAAGAGAGAGATTAAAGAACTAAAACTTGGATTAAAACTTGATTAATATTTGATTACAATATTGAAGAGAGATTTGATTGATATTAACTACACTAATTATTGATAAGAAGAACATGCTCCTCTAATTAGACTAATGGGGTATTTATAGTGAAAATTAGGGAGGATGCATTAGGGTTAACTAAGGGCTAAACTAGTAATTACACTTTTTAAGTTGAGCAAGGAGCCTCCGGGATTATCCGAGAGAAGGGCTTCTTCATTTCGTAGCTTGAAGAACGAAACTGTGCTGTGCTGTGGTCCGTGCGGCTGGGAGTCGGGACGGCCGGATCTGGGATGGACGATCCGAGCGGATCAAGGAACAAGACGCTCGGACTGGGCATGGGCAATCCGAGCGGATTCCTGGTGAGGACGCTCGGACTGGCGAGGACGGACGGATTCTCTACAATCCGCTCGGATTGTAGTTCAGCAGCTTTCCTTCTTCTTTTTCTTCCCTTTTCTTCATGAATTCCTTGGGGATTTCCTTGGGGACTCAAGGATCCTTTTCTCAACAATGCTCTTCTACTATGCTATGTACAAAGGCCTTCTAGTCTTGTCTCTCCTTGATGCTTGGTCATTGAATATGATCAATTTAGCCTTGTTTTGCCATGAAAATGCAAGATTCTTACTCCTTTCCTACCAAGGGATCAAAATCTCAAAGAATATGCAAAACAAAGAACTAAAGATAAGAAATGACCCAAATAGGCACTAAAAAGCATGGAAACAATGGTAATTCGGGGGCTAAATATGCGCCAATTATAGTCGCATCAGGCTTGCCAACGATCCATCATGCTCTTATGCATATGATATATATTGGACATGTGCATGATTATTCTAATGGCGGAAACATTAGTAACCTTTAATTATGTCATCAACTATTCTTAGGTTCAAGGAACGACCATGACTGCTAATGGCCTTTCCATTTTCATTTACATGAATAACCTACGTTACTTGTTGATTCGATGTGTATGTCTCTATACTTATTCAACATCTCATGATGTGATTGGACTCATCATAGTCCATTTTCATCCAGAATTGAAAACTCAAATACTCCTTTGTGAAGGAAGGTATTAGCTCATCATTCTTCAATGGGTGATGAGTTATAAATTTTATAAGATGATTGCTCCCACTAAATTCCATGTCTACACATGATAACTTCCAACTCCCACTTAATTCCACATAATTCGCAATTGACTCCTCAATTGAGACATTTTAAGAATTGAAATATATATTGCTTTGTTTAAGTTATTTGAGATAAAACCATATATGTTCCCATCATATCCTTTCAAAATACTTATTTTGAAGTGGTCTCATCTTAACCTTATGGAAAGAGATTTTAATCTCTAACTCATTCATATCATAATGATGCGTAGCAATGTCATTGTTTAAATATAAATAATATCTAATACATGTCCTTCAAAATACCCTTTTCGGAAGGAGGTTTAACCATTTCATTTTCATAATGAGGTTAAGTAATGACATTTGCGTGGTTAATACTTAACTTAGCTATTAAGGATATCGGTATATCAAACCTTGCAACCTCTAGTCATAAATCTCATTTATTTTCTAGGATGTAACTTTGATTCATTTAGGCTCTTAAGTAAATATCAATGTTGAAACTATTGGTCAAAATTTATCATAAACTAGTCAAAGCTCTTGTTAAGACTTTACATTAGTCATTTTCTTCCAAAACTTTCTTTTGGTCTCCTCGTGTAGTTATCTTGAGAAAACATTCTCTTGATTACAACACTTGGTCTCTTTTGTCATGTAGATCTATTCGAGACCATAGATCTCATCTATTGGGCAAACTATATAAATAGATATACCTTTATTCAAATCATTCTCCCTTGCGTAGATCTCATTTACACAAGTACATAGATTTATCTTGGTGTTGTGTCCTCATTTTTCTCCCACTCTATCTTTAGAATAAATACACTAGAGATTCAAAGATAGTATATGAGACACAAATAATGATTTTTGAAGTATAAGGAGGACTATCTCATAGGTTGACTAATTGTTTTAGATTTTGTAAGTGTACTTGGTGATTAACTTTCCTTTAAGAGAGTTCATTAACTCAATATCACTTTGTAAATGATCATACACAAGTCTTTAGCTTGTGGTTATATAATGAATCCCATCATTATAGTTGTTAATTAGATCACTTTAAGTGAATAATCATATGTTTCTATGAGCAAGCATGTATAGAAGAATTTTAGAACAAGGATAAAAATGATAAAACGGGTGACTTGGGTTGCAAACCAAGCCACCATTATCCAAAATACAACCAATTATCCAAAATACATTTCCATGTCAAACACGGAAATCAAAAGGTTCTAAAATCCAAAACATAATTAAAATAAGACAATAAAAAGCAAAGCTTCATGGAAGCTATTCCTAGCTTCTCGATGGTTTCTCAAGCATGCTTTTCTTTTCCCTTGTCCTTGCTTGGTGGAGGCCCTATTTACAATAAAAAGGGGATACATTATCACAACTTTGTATCACAATACCATAGTTGAATTAGAAACATAAAAGAAAGGATAGTCATTTACCTACTGGAGTGATCTTTCCAGCCTTAATATCACCAAGGTATTTGGAATAATTTCTTTTCCAATGTCCAACACCATTACAATAATGGCATTTATCAAGAGGACCCTTCTTGATCTTGGAGGTGCTAGCTTCATAAGTCTTAGCTTTGGTGAAAGTGGGAGCTTGCTTCTTACCCTTCTTCCCATTCTTTTTGAACTTCCCCTTGCTTTTGGTGCTTATGTTAAGCACATCTTTTGGTGGGTTCACATTTAACCCCATGTCCCTTTCGGCTTGCACAAGTAACTTGTGCAACTCTTCAAGAGACACGTCCTTGTCTTGCATGTTAAAATTCACCCGGAATTGAACATATGCCTTGACTTTGGATAAGGAGTGTAGAATCTTATCTACAATGAGTTCTTTGGAGATTTCAACCTTTTGAATTTTCAAAGTCTCGACTAGCTCCATTAATTTGAGCACATGAGGGCTAACCTTTTGGCCCTCTTTGAAGTCGAGATCAAAGAATGCCGCGGCCGCCTCATATTGGACGATCCGCGGAGTTTGTGAAAACATTGTCACAAGCTTGGAGTAAATCGACTTAGTAATTCATAATTACTTGTACCAAAATATTTTACCAAATATAAATCACAACATCTTGTATTTACAATAAATTATTCATTCAAATGCAATTGTTTCTTTAAACAATAATTTCATCCAAGTAATAAAACAATTCGATTACTTAGACCGTATCTTATTTAATCAAATTACGATGAGACACGTAAATATTACTTCCAAAATCGTCCGTCAATTTTAAGTAATTTAATTGACCCGTATCGTCATACGATCAATTAAATGATCAATTAAGAGTGTTACCCTTTAGGTATGACCTAAGGGGATCAATCGTCACCACCGTCTCACGACGATAATGTCAAACTCTAGTCACCAATCATTACCGATATGTGTGGACCGATTGTGATAAAATATTACTTCCCAATTGTATTCTTTAAAATGAGACTTAAACATGTGATCATTATGATCAACAGTTGTGATCGCATTATTGTCGGAGGACACATATTCCAACAGCAAGCTCCTCCAAGCCCAAGTACAGTGCCTCCTCTAGGGACAAGTGCCACTACTGTTGTGGTGTTGGGCATTGGAAGAGAAACTGTTCCAAATATCTTGGCGACATTAAAGATGGAAAGGTTATTCGAGTAGGTATATGACTATCCCTATCTTTTATGTTTAAATCTCAACCTTGGTATGATGATACAAGTTGTGATGATTACCCTTTTTATTATAAATAAGGCCTCCTAGAAAGGACAAAGGCAAGGAGAAGCAAGCCTAGAGGATCATGTGGGAAGCTAGAGTAGCCGACCGTGGTGATGAATCATTGGAAGCTTGGCTTTAATTTGCTTTGTCTTTAATGTTATGATGTTTTTGAAGTTTTTAGAACTATTTTGATTTCCTTGTGTGACTTGGAAATTGGTTTGTAATCCTTTAAACAATTGTTGTGCTTTGGATATTTGTGGTTTGGTTTTTAACCCAAATCACTTGTTTTATTACTTGTTCTAAAATCATCATCATAAATTACTTGCATAGTGAAACATTAGATAGACAACTTAAATTGATCAAATAGACGATTATGATGATTGGATCATTATATGTCCATAAGCTATGAATTTGATTCTCCTTATGTCATTATTACTAAAAGTAACAACTTACTTATGTAAGATCAATTATAAAGTTGCGATGAGCTATTGAACTCATAAAGTAGGGAATTTAAGATACCATACGGACACATTATTCTAAACGGATAGTCAACCGGGAGATACCTAGAATAGAGAGTCTATTAAACATATGACATGGACAAGACTCGCATATTACATGAATCAAACTGCCATGTTAGGAATGGCCTTTTGATAGCTAATACATAGTCTAGATAGACTCCTAATATTCCACCGTATATATGTTTGTAACTCATAAAGCTATCTCTCAAGAAGATAGATGTATTTCTGAGAGATAGAGTGGGAGTAGATTGGATTGTTCCAAACATGTCTTATAGTGTTACTTTGTGAAAGTAATGAAACTATAGAGTGGGGACATAGTTCAGTGGGAGTTTATCGCACGTGTCTTATTGTTTAAAAATATTACTTTGTGAAAGTGATAGTATCATGACCTTGTTACATACGAGCCGAAGCATTACAATCCGAAAATGGTTGCTCATGAGTAGATTTACTTTAAAGTGAAGGTCTCTTTAAAGGTAAATAGAGCTTCAGAGTACACAAATGCATAAGATTTACATGAAGATGTTGATCAAGATAATTGTGTTAGGAATTGCCGCATTTCATTCTAATGAAGAATGGCAAATAAAATTCACTTTTCTAAAATGGGAATTTAGATAAGGAAGTGTTTGAAACACAAAACCTTAGATAAAGATTTAAGTGTCCTAACATCTTACGCGTAGCTTTCTTAAGTGAACCTAGGATGGTCTTAATCAAGCATTAAAGGATTATACTTTTCATGTGATAATAGTGAATGGTTTCATTCGCATGATTGAAGAATCATGATTATACATGAACTTCAGTGGGAGCCAGAATCATGTTTCCATGTCTTATATATTGAAGACACATTACTTATTGAGAATAATGTACCAATGCTCTCTTCTGGCAAGAGTGATTGGGAGACTTGGAATGGGATGCAAAGTATTCTAGATTTTTGAATCTATGTGAGAGAATATTGGCATAGAGTAGAGAGTCTTATAAAGATAAGATCTTTCATACATGATGTACATCAACAAGGTCAAGTAGGCTATTCATGTTGATAGAAGTGGAAATACTATGATGGAGTCATAGTCATTCACTAAACCTATTAAGTTGTTGATTACATGAAATCGATTTCTAATGTTTCTGCCATTAGAATGATCATGTATGCCAACAGACGCACATGCCATGATGTGATATATGCTAAGAACATGATAATTCAATAACAAGATAATTCCCATGATATGGCTTGTGAAAGCCTTAAAGAACATCCTTGAGATTCTTGAGAAGAATTAAGGATTCGTTCATATGTTTGGATGATAAACTAAGTTATGTGTTGAAGGGTTGCACAAACTTTAGTTTCCAAACCAAAAGGGATTTGTTGAAATTCTAGGGTATCTTATTGATTAAGGAGTAAGAGACTAAAAAAGTGTTTTAGTTTCGCACATTGCAAATTTTACAAAAGGAAATTAAGTAAATTGTGGTAAAATGGTCAACGTAGGGATTAAGGGTGAATCCCTCTACAAATGACATTATCACAAGTTATGTGATAACAGTGGGGGCATCTTTTGAGTTAAAGAGTCCATGTCTAGTAAGATGACTAGACAAATAATTAGTGATAAATTCAAGTTATTAGAAATAACATTGAATAGAAGGAAATAGCAATTGACAAAGTTGGAATATATGGATATAGGGTATATCCACTTGTCAAGCTTTTATTGCAATATTACTAGTGTTAATAGTACACTAAGATTATGGGATATGAAGTAGTAATAGTGTGTTAACTATTCATATGTGATAATCGCATTTATCGTTTGAGTTTTATTAAACTCACCCATTACCTTGTTAAATCCAAATGGGTTGTTGAGAACAAATTGAACTCGATTAAAGTGAACTGGATTGACATGGTATTCGCCCCTAGTTACTTATATGAGGTGATGACTCGAAGTGACTAGAGTGTGATGCGATTGATGGCAAGTTCAACTGACATAGAGTCATATGGGATGACTAGTCGATCACATAGGCAGACTGTATGGGACACTCTGTCGGGCAGTGACCGCTTATAGAGTTCTGGTAATTCATAAAGCCTGGTCGTGACAAGAGCTACTATAGTATTCTTGTGAGTCAATTCTTTTGACTAAAGACTATTCGCCCAAGTTGGCACAAACTCCTGATTAGCTTTGAGTTATACTCTACGACTTCGTAAATGAGGTCAAACTGGGTATATTTTGGGTTATGATGGACTGTGGCTGAACGAACGTAATAAGGCGATAGGAATTGTGAACCCCTTGTCAGAGTTGTTTGAAATCTCAAGGCCACTCGAGGAGTAGTTAACTGGAAATGCGTGGCCACGCTCGGAAGGTATCTATGGTAGATAATTCCGGTCAGACAGTTACTCTCCAGATCGAGGAAACCACTCAAGATATGATCAAATATAAGTACGACCTGCAAGACACCTTGCATTGAGTGGGAGATTGTAATAGGACAAGAGAATTGGTGACACACACTTGTCTCGGACAAGTGGGAGATTGTTGGAAAATGTGTACTTAATAATAGTGTGATCACATGATTTAATATCATAATTAAATCTCATATTAAGAATACGTGAGGGATAATTTATTATGTAATCAATTGATCGTTATTAATCGGTAATGATTAGCTGACTAGAGTTTGCATTACTGTCGTGTGATAGTGGTGGTCAGTTGATCCCTTAAGGTCACACCTAAAGGACAATTCCCTTAATGGATAAATTGATTAATTGTATGACGATACAAGGTAATCAATTCCTTAAAAGTGAACAATTTACTTGTGAGAGAGAATATTGATATCTTATTGTAATAGGATTAAATAAGATTTATTTTAATAATAAAAATGCTTTATTACTAAAATTGCTTATTGTTTGAGAAACAATAGAGATAAGAATGAATGGTTAATTATAATTACAAGATGTTGTGAATTATAATTATATGACCCATTTTATCTGTATGATCAAGTATCACTAGTCAATTTGTTGTATGTTATTTAATTAATTTGTAAAATGATATTTATGTGATAAATATGCATCAAATTAATTAATAACATGTAAAATACTACATGTGACATATTGTGTGACAAATGACAAATTAACAAAATAAAATGGTGGTCCATTTTATGGTATATGGACCGAAATGGAGGGAGTGTAAGTGGGTGTGATTATTTTATTATATGTGATAAAATATAAATAATTACACCTAGCCTAACATAGCTTACACTACCTACATTTTGATAAGATAAAAAGCAAAAAGGAGATTCCATTTTGGCTTGTTCTCCTTGCCTCCCACCGGTTGCATGCTTCAAGTATGAGAACATTCTGTTCTCATTTTACTTGTTCATTCATTCACTTATTATCTTGCATGAAAAACTCTCATATGCTCATCCTTCTCTCTAGTTTTTTCTCAAACAAGATTTTGAGATTCACAAGCATTTGTTCATCCATTCTAATATCACAATAACATTACTAGTGTAGTAATAGTAATAATATTAGAATCATTTTAAGGGTACTAGTATAATAATCTAGTTAATTAGTATACTAGTTTAAGGGTAAGTCTTGGGTTCAATCTAAGGAGGATTTCTAGACTTGGGATCTTGGAGGATCATCCATCACATTAAGCTCAAGAACAAGTGAAGGAAGGTGACCTTACTTGTGCCCTATATTTTGAACCATATAGCAATGTAAGGGACATTGTTTTTCTTATAAATCTTTCATTTTGTTATGCATGCACTAGATCTAAAGAACTTATAATTAAGAAGTTAATTAATTCACCATTAGAGAAGTCTAATAATAGGTTAATAAACCTTTCACGAAGGATGTGACGATTAGTTGCAAATGGATATTTCAGCCTTGGCCTTCTGGAGTTGCTTGAGAATTGAGTTCTCGGGAATCCTAGGTTGAATGTCAACGTCTGGGACGATTTGGTCATTGGTTGTTGGTAGGTTGTTTGTTGGGTTTTTTGGGTTCTGGTAAGGGCGTCCTGATCGAGTAAGGTGATAAATCTCTTTAGTCTGCTTTCCCTTTCCTGAGACAATGTAGAGGTCGTCCACATTGTCTCTCCACATACCGTTGATTTCGGGGTCGCGAGGGTACCTTGAAGGGGTATTCCTCATAGGATAGTTTGGTGTGGGAAGTTTTTCTGTGGGTAGTTTTTCTGAAGGTGATTATTGTGGTTTATGTTGAGAGGTGCATGGCAGAATGGTCGCGGAAGCACTCCCTTTTGGAATTGAGAGTTTTGGGTGTTTGAGGGACCCTCCCTTGGACGTGGCATAGGTGTTAATGGGTTAAATATTAGCCGGTGGTAAGCATCCTCGAGTCGGTCAACCCTCTTCAAAATACTAGCTATGGCTTCCTCGATTTGCTGAAACATGGCGAGCATGGACACGACGTTGAACACGAACATCCCGTCTGGGGTGTCCTTTTCCAAAGGATTGATCTCGTCCTCAGCAGGTAAGATGAGCAGCGAGTAATCCAGAGTTGGCTCGTCATCCTAAATGACGTGAATTCCCAGAGGGTATGTTTTGTTGTTCGGCTTTTGCAGTGGAGGTAGAGGTAGTTCTCCCTTCTCGATCATGTCCTAAACGGCGTGCTTCAGTTTGAAGCAAGTTTACGTGTCATGGTCTTTGCCTTGATGATATTGGCAATAGGAGTTAGGATTCCAAATGCGGGTTCTCCCTCCTGCAGGCGGGTCCGGAGTTGACCCGATTGGTTGCAGTTTCCCTTGGTCCATGAACCTTTTCAGGGCGTTAGCGTAGGTCGATCCCAAGTTGGTAAATGTCCTTTGGGAACGCTCGGATTTCTTTACAGTTGTCTCGAGGAGGTAAACCTTGCAATTTTGTTTGCTTGACCTTAGGGGCGAGATCCAGTTGATGTAGACCCCTAATAGCCTCTACCTGTAGTCTTGGCTAGAACGCCCTTTCATAAGTCATCTTCGATACGGGTCCCGAGGATCTGCAGATCCTGGAAGGTTTTGATGTTCTGATACCTTTGCAGGTTGTCATAAACTGGATGGAGATTGTTGAAGAATTTTTCCACTAAGCTTGACTCGCTTGGTTTGCTGACCAATTGGGTGCTCACTCTCCTCCAACGGGTAAGGAATTCCGTGAAGCCCTCCTTGTCATTTTGGGCAAGGACCTCAAGGATGCGGGTGTTGGCTTGAATTTCGACGTTGTCGGCGTATTGCTTAGCGAATTCAACGGCAACTTCGTCCCTAGTGGTATTGCTCTTTGGGTCGAGGGAATAGTACCATTGACGAGGAATCGGTTCCAAGGACGATGGGAAGATCCGGGTAAAGAGTTCTTGCAGTGTCAAACCCAAGGCCTCACACAAAGACTCAAACTTTAGTTGGACTGGGTTTTCTAAAGTCTCTCAGGAATGTAATGGACTTCAGAAATGGATTAAAAATACTAAATGAGTTGTTAAATTCATGAAACTTGGTGACAAATTAGTTACATGAGTAAACTAACTCTAAATGAATTTTCAAGATTTTAGAGACACTATAAGTATTTATATGGATTAAATAAGACTAACTGACAGAGAGAATCAGACAGCTTACGCATGAGTATTATTTAAAACTGAATAGGGACTAAATGATATAATTATCAACACAAATCCCACAGAATACCCCCAGGGAAGTAAGCTAAAAAATTGGACAACTTAAATTGAAATTTATCACAGCTAGGCACAGATAAATAACCAACTCAAGCCAACAGCAAAGCCAAACAACCCACAGTCTAAGCACAAGATTGAATGAATATCACCAATAGACTTTGTTCAACACCTACAGTCTAAGCACAAGATGTTAACAGGCCTTACCCGTAACTAAAGACTAAGCACAAGTTAAAGAGGTATGAAATTGAGAGAAATTTCAGGTTTAATATTCAGCAAAAAAAGCTGCCTCAATGCAGTTAGGGTATAGGTCCTTATATAGGCCTCTTTCTTGGAATTATGTTACAATTTTACCCTAGAGATCTTATCTAAGGGCCTGGTTTAGTTCTTAGGATAGAAACAAAGTGATGGAAATATTTCACAATGATAACAAAATAATTTAAGGCAAACTGAAATAAAACAACAGAAAACTGCAACTGATAGTGACAGGCTGCCTTCTTGGCTGTTGTGTTGCTTTGGCTGGGAGTATAAGGGCGAATTAGTGCAGCTGGTGCTTTGACTTTGGCTCAAAGTGGCATCTGAAATATGGGGAGACAAACAAAAAGGACCTTAGTACCAGTTCTCCCCTTGTTTAGCCAGAAATGGCAATCTGCTTTATGCTTTATGTCCCTTTCCGCAACTTGTCTTTCAGCTTGGTTTTCTCTTGGATGCAGTGTGAATTAAACCTGGCTCCCTAGGACTTTTCTGAGCTTAAGTGAGTAAAGTTTCAGCTGGCCAATCTGGCAGCTAGTGTACGAGCTTGTACTGATACTTATGACCTTCCAAAGCAGGCCTGGCAGTGGCTATTATTAGGGCAGTGTGGTTGGGACTGTTACCTGCTCCCTGATCAGTATTGGCCTGCTTCCTGGCTCCTGCTGCAGCCTCCCCTGGTTGAATAAGGCTTGTTCTCAATCCTATAGCCTCCTTATCAACTGACTCATAGTAAGGACAGAGATCTCCTACATTAAAAGTGTCATGTACTCCATAGTCACCTGGTAAATCAACCTTGTAGGCATTTGAGCCAATCCTTTCAACAAATTCAATGGGCCATCAGCTCTTGGTATTTATTTGTTCTTTCTCCTAGCTGGGCACCTTTCTTTTCTCAGATCTATCAGACCAGATCCCCTGGCATGAACTCTTTCTTCTTTTGAGGGACCTTATACTGCCTTTTGTACCTCTCATTAACCTTCTCAATCTCCTTCTTGATTGATTCAAGTAGTTTTAGCATCTATTCAGCTCTGGCCTTAGCATCAAAGTTCATATCCCCTCTTGGAATATTAGACAAGTCTAAGGACATGAGTGGATTAACCCCATAGACTATCTCAAATGGACTATGACCAGTTACAGCAGATCGTGCTCTATTGAATACAAACTCATCTTGTGACAGTTTCAAATCCCAATCCTTCAAGGACTTGCTAACTATGCACCTCAGGATCCTTCCCAATGTCTTGTTCGTGACTTCAGTTTGGCCATCTGTTTGAGGGTGGTGAAAAGCAGTGAAAAGCAACTTTGTTTTCAGAAGCCTCCATAGGGTCCTCCAAAAATAGCTCATGAATTTGGTGTCCCTGTCAAACACTATGGTTTTTGATACCCCATGTCGCCTCACAATTTCCTATAAATAGAGTTCAGCAACACTAGCAGTATCCTCAGTCTTTTTGCATGCCACAAAATGAGCTATCTTGTTGAATATATGAACAACCACCATCACAGAATCCTTGCCCCTCTGAGTCCTGGGTAATGCAACAATAAAATCCATGCTTACATATTCGCATGGCTTATCAGGCACTAGTAGAGGAGTATATGGCCTAGCCTGGAAAGAGCTCTTGGCTTGTTGACACACTGAACATCTTCTGAGAATGACCTGGACATCTCCCATCATTCTGGGCCAATAGAATTGATCCTGAAGGATATCTAGTGTCTTTTGGACTCCAAAGTGACCTCCCAAGCCTTCTGAGTGAACTTCTCTTATCAGCAGATCCCTATAAGAACCCTTAGGCACACACAGCTTGTTGCCCTGGAACAAGAATCCTTCCTGTAAGAGATACTTGATCCCTGGGATCTTTTGTCCCTCAATTTGAGTTACCCACTCCTCTGAAAAATTAGGATCCTCCTTGTACATCTCCTTCATAAATTCAAACCTAAGGACCTTATTTTCCATGACTGACAGTAAGGAGTGCCTTCTTGATAGTGTATCTGCCACCACATTTTGTTTTCTTTCCTTGTATTTGCTTTAAAATGTGAATGACTGCAAGAACTCCACCCAATTGGCATGCCTGTGACTCAACTTGTGTTGACCATTGATATATTCCTGGGCCTTATGGTCCGAGTGCAACACAAATGGTTTAGGCTTCAGATAATGATTTTAATGCATCAGGGCCCTGATGATAGCATAAAACTCCTTGTCATAGGTAGAGTATCTTAACCTAGCTCCATTCAACTTCTCACTGAAATAGGCCACTGGTTTCTGAGCTTGAATTAGAACTGCTCCAATGCCTACTCTACTGGCATGACAATCTACCTTAAACAGTTGATCAAAATCTGGTAGCTTCGGGATAAGGGTTTCACACATTAACTTCTTAATTTTTTCAAAGTACTGCTGAGCATTTTCAATCCATTGAAACTCTCCTTTATTCATGCACTCAGTGATTGGTGCCACAACTGAGCTAAAGTTTTTGATGAACTTCTGTAAAAGGAAGCCAATCAATAGAATCCCCTGACTTCAGTGATTGTTTTAGGTACTAGCCAGGGCTGAATTGCTGAGATCTTCTCCTGATCTACTGATATACCCCTTCCATATACAATATATCCTAGAAAGGTCATCTCTTCAACCATAAAGGTGCACTTTTCTAGCTTGCCAAATAGTTTCTCTTCCCTGAGAATTTTAAAGACCGCTCCAAGGTGCCTGAGATGCTCTTCCCTGTTGTTGCTGTAAACTAGTATGTCATCAAAGTATGCCATAACAAACTGACCTAAGCATGACCTTAGTACTTCAGTCATCAACTTCATGAAAGTGATAGGTGCATTTGAGAGCCCAAATGGCATTACAAGCCATTCATACAACCCATGCTTTGTCTTGAAAGCAGTCTTCCATTCATCTTCTTCCCTGATTCTCACCTGATGGTATCCTTGCCCGAGATCAATTTTAGAGAAAATTCTTGCATCACTAAGTTCATCAAGCATATCATCTAACCTTAGAATTGGGAATCTATACTTGACAGTGATGTTGTTAATGTCTCTACTGTCAGTACACATTGTCCATGTTTCATCTTTCTTGGGGACAAGTAGTGTAGGGACTGCACAAGGACTTAGAGACTCCCTGACAAAGCCCTTTCTCATAAGCTCCTCAATTTGATGTTGTAACTCCTTGTTGGCTGTTGGATCACTCCTGTAATCAGGACTGTTAGCTAGCACAGAGCCTGGTACAAGATCAATATAGTGTTCAATTCCCTTCAAGGGTGGTAGTCCACTAGGTAGTTCTTTTGGAAACACATCTCTGAACTTATTGATCAAAGCTTGAATTTCTGCAGGTAATTCTGAACCCTTCTTTTCAGCCACTTCCTTGGACAGCAGGATGAATACATGTTGTTCTTGCTTCAATTCTTGAATCATAGCCTCCTGAGACAAGAACAACACACAACTGATCACTTCTGGCATGTTTGGACTTTCATAATTCCTTTGATTTGGTGGTAAGGGGGTCAACGTGACCTTCTTACCTTCATATTTGAAGCTGTAAACATTCTCCTTGCCCTGGTGAGTTGTATTTCTATTAAATTCCCATGGCCTCCCTAGCAGCAGGTGGCAAGAATCCATGGGTACAACATCACCCAGTACCTCGTCTTTGTACACTTTTCCAATAGAGAATGGAACCAGACAATTCTTTTCGACTTTAACTTCTGCTCCCTTGTTTAACCATCTGAGTTTGTAAGGGTTTGAGTGATCCTGAGTCACCAGATTCAGCTTATGGACCATGGTGATGGAAGCCGAATTAGTACAGCTCCCTCCATCTATGATCAAGTTACAAACCCTTCCCTGAACTGTGCATCTACTCCTGAAGATCAGGGATCTTTGGTCAGCTTCTAATGGTGCCTGTTGTGAATTCATGACTCTCCAAAAGACCAAGTTGTGCTCTGTGTTAGGGTGAGCTACAACCTGATCTTGGCATGACACCTCCTCAGGTTCTATTTCCTCCAGCACTAGGTTTTCTTCCTCCTCACATTCAACCAATCCTTCTCTTTCCCACTCTTCTACTTCCATTGTTGTCAGTGCTCTCTTAGAAGGATAATCCTTTCTAAAGTGGCCAAATCCTTGACACATAAAGCATTTAATCTTTTCCTCAGTCACAGGTGGGTTGGGTCTCTGGTTCATGGGGGCTTTTCCTTTATCTAGTGTAGGTGGGGCAGCTGGTTTAGGTGTATTCCTGTTCCTGACACCAGTAAATGGTTTGAATGCAGGTCTAGTGGTAGTCTTAGACACTGCAGGCTTAGCCTTCCATATTTTCCCAACTCTTAATAGCAGGTTAACCACATCATCATAAGAACACAGTAGTTGCATCCTAACCTTTGTAGCAATACTCTTATCAAGACCCTCTAGAAACCTAGCAATCCTTTGCTGAGGTTTTTCATTAATCTCACACTGTAAGGTTAATTGCTCAAACTCCCTCAAGTAGGTTTCAACGGGCCTCTTATCTTGCCTAAGTTTTGACAATTTAATAAAGAGATCCTGATTGTAATCTTTGGAAACAAATTTAACCAACATCTTTTTCTTATGCTTTGACCAAGACATAAGTGGTTCCTTCCCTTCCCTAAACCTTTGGTGTTTCAGATTATCAAACCACAAGGAAGCATAACCCTTTAATTTCAAGACAACAACTTTAAAAGCCTTAACATCAGTGTAACCTTTATAGTAAAAAAATTCCTCAATAACCCTGATCCATTCTAATAAATCATCGGGATTTAGGCTACCAGAAAATTCAGGGATCTCTACCTTTAGGTGCTTGTCTGTGTGCTCAGGAACCTCCTCCTAAGTCTTTTTGCTTTCTTCTGATTCTGACTCATATCTATGTAGTGGTTGTCCTCTCCCTGCTCCCACAAAGAAGCCTCTGCCTCTTACCCTTCCTCTGGCAGGTGGTTGTCTTCTTGGATCATGGTTTGGGATCCTCTCTATTACTGTGTGGACAACATTGAGCAATGTATCCACATTTTCTACTAGAGTTTCTATTCTAGTCTCAATACCAGTAAGCCTCTCTTCACTCATGGTCGTTTTTGTGTTTTTGTTGTAGGTAGGGATAATGAACTCACACTTCTCTCAACACAAGACTAACACAAAGGTGAAATTGTGTTATATCCTTGCTCTGGTTACCAAATTTTAGTGCCAAAACCAAGGCCTGGCACAAAGACTCAAACTTTAGATGGACTGGGTTTTTTGAAGTCTCTCAGAAATACAATTGACTTCAGAAATGGATTACAAATACTAAATGAGCTGCTAAATTCATGAAACTTGGTGACAAATTAGTTAACTTAGTAAACTAACTCTGATTGAATTTCCAAGATTTTAGAGACAATCTAAGTATTTAGATGGATTAAATAAGACTAACTGACAGAGGAAATCAGACAACTTGATACAGGAGTATTGTTTAAAACTGAATAGGGACCAAATAATATTATTATTAACTCAAATCCCACAAAATACTCACATAGAAGGAAGCTAACAATTTAGACAACTTAAATTGGAATTTGGAACAGCCAGACACAGATAAATAACCAACTCAAGCCAACAGCAAAGCCAAACAACCCACAGTCTGAGCACAGGATTGAATGAACTTCATCAACAGACTTTGTTCAACACCTAAAGTCTAAGCACAAGATGTTAACATGCATGACGCTTAACTACATACTAAGCATAAGTTAAAGAGGTTTGAAATTGAGAGAAATCTCAAGTTTAATATTTATAAAAAAAAAGCTGCCTCGATGCAGTTGGGGTAAAGGTCCTTATATAGGCCTTTCTCTTGGAATTCTGATACAATTTTAACCTAGAAATATCATCTAAGGGCTAGGATTAGTTCTTAGGATACAAACAAATTTATGGAAATATTTTACAATGATAACAAAATGATTGAAGGCAAACTACAATAAAACAACAAAAAACTACAACTAATAGTGACAGGCTGCCTTCTTGGCTGCTGTGTTACTTTGGATGGGAGTATAAGCATGAATTGGTGCAGCTGGTGCTTTGACTTTGGCCCAAGGTGGCATCTGAAATATGGAGACAAGCAAAAATGACCTTAGTACCAGTTCTCCCCTTGTTTAGCCAGAAATGGCAATCTGCTTTATGCTTTATGTCCCTTTCAGCAACTTGTCTTTCAGCTTGGTTTTCTCTTGGATGCAGCGTGAATTAAACCTGGCTCCCTAGGACTTTTCTGAGCTTAAGTGAGTAAAGTTTCAACTTGCCAAGGTGGCACCCGGTGTTCGAGCTTGTACTGATACTTATGACCTCCCAAAGTAGGCCTGGTAGTGGTTGTTATCAGGGTAGTGTGGTTGGGACTGTTGCCTGCTCCCAAATCAGTATTGGCCTGGTTCCTGGTTCCTGGCTCATGCTGTAGTTCCTGGCTCCCTTAAAGGCCCGGATGTGATTAAGTGGATCCTCCACTCCTTTGAACATAGGCACATCGGTTAAGGTGAAGTTGTCAGGTAGTGGATCCCCGACGGGAGTGAACCTTTGATTGTGTTCGAGGTGAATGTTGTTTCCACGGGCCAATAGTTTCTCAATTTTCATTAATGGCGCAGTGTTGTGTTATCCGGTTTCCTTATTTTTCAGAGTGTCGATACGGATCTCGACATGGTCCTGAGTAACCTTGAGGGCTGTGAGCAGGCTCGCCAGTTGAGTTGTTGTGAGATTTCTGTTGTCATCGTTGCTGTTGTTGGACGAAGCTGAAGAGGGGGTCATGGTTCTGAGGCAGAAAATGGCTCACGTTACATCCCAATCCGACACGGTTTAGCGACTAAACACAGACAACATATAGGACAGAAAGACACTTTGGAATCAACGAGACGAGGGCGACCGTGCGTGGTATCTCGATACTAACTCGATTGATTGTGCGACGGTGTTGACTAGACTTTGACTCGTGTTCAACGTAATGGCGTGATGTCGTTAAAAGAGTCTCTAAGTGAGACGACTCATAAGTAAAGACAAGAGGCGGAATTGGAGTGGTGGACTAAAATTTTCGAAAATAGAAATTTTCAAAAAGATAAATTTGTTGATTTATGGACAGCCTTCGAAGAGTAGTGATCTCCAGAGAGTCAGCCAGTTAAAAAGGGCCGTCTTAGGTTTGTTTTCAAAAGACAGTTTGAGTTAAAGTTGCGGCGGCTTTAAAAATGATGCGTTGTTTCCGAAGACGGTTTTTTTTAATTCAAATTCGTGCGTTTTGAAAATAGATATTTACAAACTTTGAGATTGTCGTGGTCTCAGAGACGGTGTATGTTCCTCGGGATTTGGTAAGTCCTCGAAAATGGTGTGTTATTCTCGGGTTTAGATAAGGCCATTATGTCGGTGCAAAAGTCCATTATGTCGGCGCAAAACGGTTTAAAATCAGTGTTTTAAAATTGCCTTTATGATGGCATGAAAAGTTGCTTTTTGAAAAGGTTGAAAAAAACCGGTTTGAAAATCGTCATTACGATGGCATAAAAAAGTGTTTTTGCTGAAACTGTTGTAAAAACCGGGTTTGAAATTCGTCATTACGATGACATAAAAAAGGTGTGCAACGGTAGGCGAAAGACCGAGGTTTGAAATCGCCATTATGACGGCGCGAAAAGGTGTTTTGAAAGTTTGAAAATAACACGGAAGGACTTATGATCACAAAGCATATAAGCACTCCCAATTCATTATATTATGCATCATGCTGACACAGGTTTTGGCTTAAAAGGGTGGTTATACACCATGCAATCAATCCCCAATTTTTGAGAGGGATGCCAATCCAAACAAACGGTGTATGATTGGTGCCATAGCCTCGTGCACGTGTGAAGTGAATGCTCTTTGGCGAAACAAAATTGTGTAACGCCAATGGTATGCTTGACGCAATCGGGATTCGAAACGCAGGGATGAGAAAACTCACGCCGACGGGACGAGCCAATTGGTCGGTAAAGGTTAGGTTGTGGGACCGGACAAGGAACTCGGTTATGACCGTAATAACAATTAATGCACTTCAACCAAGACCTCGTTCGAGTTTAACCATCCGGGATCGCAAAGACACAAGTGTCCTAGTTTTCCCCAGCGGAGTCGCCAATCTATGGACATGGGCCACCTGCACACCAAGCGAATCTGTAGACGTGCAGCAATCGGAAAGCCACACTCGGTGACGTATATATATATATATATATATATATATATATATATATATATATATATATATATATATATATATATATATATATATATATATATATATATATTCATAGTAATCATACATATTTTGAGAGGATATCAATATGATGAATGAATAGAAGCCAAAGCTTGGAACTGTCAATCGTCACTACGCTTGGGTGGCCGGTCACACTCCTAAGAATGGAAAGTTAGAATCTCCATATGATAAGGCCATCAAAGAGAAAATTTTAAGTTTGAATAAATATGTCACTCCTACCATTGGTGGTCGGTTAAATAATTGTGCGTTTAAATAAAATTTAGTTGCATAATGGTTTTTGTGTATGTAGAGGATCTATGAGAAGGAGGTAGAGGAAGGAAAATGGAAGCCTCAAGGACGTGATGACATTCTTGCTAGGGCAATAGGCAAAGCAGAGCATCTAGGTTGTGTGAGAGGGGTATCGACGCATGTTGGTATCACTAAGTATTTTGGGAAAACTACTCAAACGACAATGAGCGGTGATGATAGGGTATATAAATACTGTATTTTATTCAGCATAATTTATATATATATATATATATATATATATATATATATATATATAATAATGAAATTATACTACTTATTTTAATCATATTCATTTCTACTACACAGTTGCAAACAATGGCCAGGTTGATACTCAGAATGGAGGAAATGGTAGATAAGCCATCTGAAGATGAGTTGGTTATGGTTCGGTAAGTCATAAAGGAAGCAGAGGAGGAGAAGGAAAAAGCAGGCATGCGAATTGAGGATGACATGGCAAAGGAGAATGAGGTGGGAGCCAAAGACATATCAAAGGATCAAGATCGGGAAGTTGAAGAGGAAGCCATGAAGGCCGTGAGAGAGGAGGTGGAGGTAGTTGATGATGACACGTTCTTATCATCTCCAAATTCGGCTTTTGACGAGGTATTAGCTATTACGACTAGTTTATAATTGGTGTATATATACTAATTAATTAAATTTAATAATTAAAGTAGTGCACGTGTATATACTAATTAATTAAAAATGTGAAGGGCGTTTGAAAGAAGCCTTATGTTCTTTACTAAAAAGCCCCAACAGTAGCATCAGGCAAAATTGTTATTGCTAGGGGAGCAGCGTTCTATTACGACCAGATTCAAGAAGTTGAGGTTGAAGGCATTGCCCTCAGTAAAGAATGGAGGGAAGTGGAAGTGACTGACTTATATCTGGAGGAGTATGATACTTTAATAGTACCACTTTGTAATAATTGGCTTTTGTAAGATGTCGTGGGTTCTATTGTGCAATAGCCTGAAGCATTCATTAGTGTTGACATCTTCAGGGTAGTTATGCTAAAGCGAACGTATTTTATATAATGAATGCCTTTAAATTTATTAGGGTAACCTTATCTAACATATAGTAGGTACTTCAATTTTTACATTTGCAGGAGTTACACAAAGCCATTATGGCTGAAATTACGACTACTACATCAACACCCAAAGTTACTGATTCGATTGCCTCTCCACCCAAAATTCAAGAGATAGTAATAATTTGAAAAATAGATTGTGAGTTTTTCCTTTTTTTTGGTTATTTAAATTATATATGACGTCTCGTGTAATGTATATATTTTTTTTTCTAAATTGTATACCGAGGTTAAATAAGACGACGTACAATATAAGCCATCTACTTTTGCTGCACACAACGCTATTGTTCCTCTTACAGCTAGAAATCAGACCGATGATTATAATCAAAAATTAAATACTCCAACGTTCGTAGTTTTGCACCAGCTAGCTGAAAGGAATGCAGCTACCGAGTCTGTACTCATTATTGAGACCAGAGAGGATGTTCTGGGCGAAGGTACAATAGTTCTTATGGATGGGGAATCACTGTGTCAGTTTCTCGACCTTGATGTGTTAGATTCTATTCACATGGTGTAACACCCCCATTTATTCAGGAGCCTTTAGCTACACATTCCCAAATAAATAGAACCGTTACCGTCTCGGTTTCCCGAGGTAGTGAATAACAAAGTCCAACTCACCAAAGTACTTTAAATAAAACTTTAGCGAATACATGTTTATTACAAATTAACCAACTAAAACTTAATATAAAATAATTACAACTCGCAGCGGAAATAAATAAAGTGATTAAATATTCTCTGTGGTCTAGACTTCTAGGTATACTGGCCAAGTCCTCACGCATTCCCATAAGCTCTCAAGTCAGCTAATCTTTAGTACCTGTCAAATATGCTCCCCATTATGCTTCATCACAGGTGTTCACGAATACACAGTCAACCACGAGGTTGAGTAGGAATAAACACTAACAACAAAAACATACGATAATAATCCACTTTCCATTCTCATAGCACAACTCCCTGGCAACGTGCTCCTTTCCAAGACTTGGAACACCTCCCTTAACAACGTGCTCACAATACTTTGGTACCCCTCCCTTAACAACGTACCACCAATATGTAATAGTACCCCTCCTTCACAACATACATATTACCATCACCCCAGTGTACAAACTCCCTCAACAATGTACAACTGACTGTCGCACAACTTTTCACAATTACCACATTCACAATCAACGATAACAATTCAAATCACCTCATCAATAATATTAATATTAACCAACACACATCTATATGATTTACCCTTCCAACAATTACGATATCATCAATCAACATATGCATTATAATTCCCCCTTCCAACAAATGTAACAATATCAACCAACACAATAGACGTATGATCAATTCCACATTAATGTAAACCATTCATTAAACCAAATATTATCGAACAAGAGTTGAGTAAGATTTATCCCTACCTGGCAAGCAATTCTAATTAAGCAGCTCAGCGATCCAAATAATTAAACTAACCGAAACCGATTATAATTTCTTCACAAATCGACCTATCATATGTATTATACTTTAATTATTAATTATTCAACTTATTATATTAATTCACTTAATTTAATTAACTATTTCCCGTTTAAATTATTATTACGTAAAAGCCCGTCTTACAAATTAAACAAAACCAAACCCAATAAACAAAATCAAAATTCCCCAAATTCCCGTGATAATCCCACAACACAGACCACCTACAACCCATCGAAACCGCGTTCAACACCCCACCAAAATCCGTCCTTCACGACTCCCCTAGCCACCACCAGCTCCACCCAAGCCTGCCACCTCCTAGCCTGCACCACGGCACATCCCGACAACCACTAACCACCAGCCTAGCCATCCCCTACAACCCGTATAAACACGCCCTAGACAAGACCCTCAAACCCGACACAAACAACACAACAAAAACTCAACACCCTTACTAGCACCACTACGTCAGCCTGTCGCCCCCACCGCCACCAACCTCGCCACCTCCTGCCACCAGAAACCATGCATTTCCCCTCTCTCCCTCTACACCACGACACAAACGCGACAACAACATCCGAAACCCGATATCTCCTGTTTTATGCAACTCCGGTCAACCACCCCACGAACCAGCACCTATTGCCACCCCAACACCACCACCATGGTCGACCCAACCACCCTGACTCATCCCTACTAAACCCAGGTGAGTCACATCCTGAATAAGGGTTCAAACCCGTGTAAAACCCATGGTGCAAGCATACCCAACCACCCACGAAAACCACCTTCAAACACCCTTCTCCCGTCGGTTAATGGTGGTCAAAAGAGGTCAAGAGTGGTCCCTGGTGGTCCACAGTCACAACGATGGTCACGGCTTGTCCTACGGTGGTCTATTTTACGAGTTATAGCATAACAAAGAGTATACATGAGACGGTTTAAAATATTACCTTGAGGCGATAATAAAAGTTAATTCCTTTGCTTTTCTCTTCCTTAATTCTTTTCTTCTTTCTTTTAGATCCCTTTTTTTTTATGAACTATTCTCAGATTTATTATGTATTTATAGTCAAGATTTAGGGTGGATGAGATACCAATAGGAAACTATTGCCTTATTCCGATTATTATTAGGAATTACCATATTATTATTATTGCCATTATAAATTATATTATTATTATCATTACATATTATATTAGCCTTACCATAAGTAGGATTTCCTCATACTATCTTTACTAATTTTATTATTGTCATAACACTACTATAATTAGGTTTATTATTGATATAATTATTATTACCTTTACTTCTATTATTTCTGTATTATTATTATTATTATTATTATTATTATTAAATCCCGAAATAATTCCCGGCCACACTCATACTAGATTAATAAATTTTTGGTCCACATACCTCTGGCACACGGCCCAAAGCTCAATTATTAGGTAAGCCCAATTCCCGACTTGGATACTTAATTTATTGTTTAATTAACGTCTTACTTGTAACTATTATTAAAAATGTGTTTAATTAATTATTAAATTACATAAATTATTCTCATAAATTATTCTCATAAATTATTATCAAATTACGGGGTATTACAGTCTTCCCCCCTTAAAATGAACTTCGTCCCGAAGTTCGCCCATAACTACTACCACAACACTTATAAACATCCACATAACTAAGCACCATCCAACTTATGATAATACAATTATCCATTTACGATTATCAACCACGCCAATCCTAGCACAAGATATCACAATAATAACTCAAAACATTTCTAGTATTACATTCATTCCCCCTAAAAATAAACTTCGCCTCGAAGTTCGGAATAATAAACAATAGGACAACCAACCATTTATGGCAAACCTCTCAAGAATATGTAATACACATAAGACAAATATTATTTTTAACACAACAGTGATTGATGGCTACAACAATTTTCGAATTAATAACTTTTTTTATTACTTGCGCGTTTATTTCTTACTAATGACATCTAACTTAAACATGGATGCAATATATATATATATATATATATATATATATATATATATATATATATATATATATATATATATATATATATATATATATATATATATATATATATATATATATATATATATATAGGCTTAGGGCAACATATTCCGCATATCACTAACATGTCATTCTACTTCACATAAATTATAACATCAAAATATCAAGGTTAAAGAAATAAGAAACAATTCTTTAGAACTTTTAGCACACTTACATTTTCAAGGATAAGGAAAACATATTACAACTTCCAAAAATCATTAATAAATAATAACCTAATTAATTCTTGAGAACTTATACATTTGGAAAATATAGAGGGTTAACAATTCACGAGAGAAAGAATCAAGTCAAAAACTCATAAGGTCAATTTATAATGCATTTTACAAATTATTTGGTCCAAACAGAAATTTTACAGCAACTTGTTAGAAACTTAGGTTGTAACACCCCGGTTTATGAAGGAGCCTTTAGCAAGACATTCCCTAATAAACCGGACTGTTACCATCTCGGTTTCCCGAGGTAGTGAATAACAAATTAAACTCCAAGGCAATTTATATAATTATTTTTAACTTAATTATTACAAAACCTCTTTTCATCAAATTACAAGAATTAACATAAATAAAAGTGAAAGTCTTCTAGATGATGATCTAGCTACTCAGTCGTCTGATCCAGTGTCTCACGCCTATCCAGCTCCCGATTCTATCTCTTAACCTCGTCAAGTCGCTGCTCGCCAATATTTGGGTCATCACGGTGTTCACGAATACACGTGGTCAACCACGAGGTTGAGTAGGGAAAACAAGAAAACAACAAAATATGATATGCATGCTCCTCCGTCACCTCCATCTCCATCTCAACTCATATCTCATATCTCATACCCGGACAACCAAACCCATACCGATCCCCGGTAGACTATATATATCGACCGTAGCCGATCCGCCATTTCGCTTGTTGAGGACACCAGGGCAAGTCCTGCAGAACCCGCCTGGGCCTTATCACAACTCACATCGTATCTCAACATCGTCACTCCTACACCATCCTCCAACTCCAATGCATATGAGATGCTCAACATAAATTAATGCAACACAATATATATATATATATATATATATATATATATATATATATATAAATCACTGAACTGATAAATCATAAAATCATGCCGGTTACCCAATGTTGTGATATCATATTCAATACGATCAATCAGTCAATCACCTTCCCATATATGGATCATAACGTAAATCAACAACCACGAATCAAGTCACATAATTGAACAACAACGATAATAAGTCAAGTGTATTTCCCTACCTCAAAGTGCCAGCAATCCAAGTAAGCAGTTCAAGCAGTCCAGAACATAAAGCAACGAATTTGATTAACGATCCTTCACGAATCCGTCACCTAAAACAATTATAGTATTTATAATTACTAACTAGTAAATATAGAAATCTCCCAAAATAGAAGCTTTCCCGAAATGGTAACTTTTCTATTAAACCCGTCTCTAGTTAATTAATTATTATTAATTATTATTTTATTTTAAATAACTCGGAACTTAAACCAAAACGATAATTAAAGGATTTAAACGAATTATACGATGAAACGAATCAAGCATTTGAATCATTCTAACAATCCCGACTCAAAACCGTCTCTAAACATTTTGAATAACTCGGGAATTAAATAAATTATTTAGAAGACTCGGGAATTAAATTAATTAATTAAGCATACGACCAATTAACGAAATATAACGATTAAACTATGACAAAACCCGTTTCAAAACTAAAACAACCCGTCATCAACACTACTCCCCTCACATGCGCTCCCACGCTCCCACGCGCCACCACTAGGCCGTGTCAACCACCAGCCCAATCCCCCACACTGACCCAGCCACCAACGACCACCACCAGCCTGGTCGACTGCCATCGGCGAGTCGAACCAGGGCTGCCATAAGGCCGGGTTCACCACCGTGCCTCACCACACGCCCATTGTCCTTGACTCACCACCACCGCAACAATCACCAAACCCCTGCCAAACTACCACGGCCCTGCTCGCCGTCAGCCCACGCACCCAGAAATAATGGCACCACCGTCTCGACCTCCCCCTAGTCCTCGGTGGCGCCACCCCAAACCTACCCATCTAAACCCGTCTGAAAACCACTACATAAACCCGTTTCTACCCCCTTGTCGATGTCGCCCTTCACAGCCACCACTACCGCCTAAAACCACCCCAACAACCACCACCCCACTCGACCCTTACCACCCTACTCCCTTACCCTGCTAACAACCACCAGCAACACCTCCCTAAGCCACGAAACAACACCCAAAAACCCGACATCAAAGCTAAAACAGAGGAGATGGGTTGAATGCTTACCTTTCCGCCACCACAACAGCCACCACGGCCACCCACGGTCGTCGATAATTGCCCCTAGCTCTTCCTTGCTGCGCCGCCAACACCCCAAGCTCACTCTCTCTCTCTCTCGTTTTGCGTGAAAGCTGGTGTTTGGTGTTGGTGAAGAAAGGAGGCGGGTTGAGGGAGTAAGGAATGAGGGAGGCGGGTTGGTTAGGGTATCATTAGGGTTAGGGTAAGGGTTTAGTTGGGCTTAGGGTTAAATGGGCTGAACAGTTAATGGGCCAACTCAGATGGGTTAGCTCATAATTCGAATTCTTATAAACCCGTCACAATTAACTTATATCGATACAACGCGGGTTAAGTAAAATAACTTAACGAAATTATCGACTCAATATTAACTCGACTTAATTAGTAATATAATATGTATAATAATTAATATATAATAATATCCGTTTAATTGGTTATATAAAAATACGGGGTATTACAGTCTTCCCCCCTTAAAATGAACTTCGTCCCGAAGTTCGGTCCCATACTCAAACGTCAGAAGGGTATTGTATATCGTACATACGGACGTCACGCATTTCTAACACGGTCAACACACACTTTTGACACATCAATTAAACATAACAAACACGAAATGTTACATTCTGCCCTCCTAAAAATAACTTTCGTCCCGAAGTTTAACTCGTCTTTACTTAACCCAACTAACTACAACTAATAACTACCTGGGAACACAATTGTATAACAACTAAATAATAACTTGAGAACACCGTCCTTTTCCATCTAAATTCCGATCTCAAACTCAAATAACTCGATAACCATGGTTACACTGGACCGTAAACATAATTCAGCTCATAGGCTAACGCATAACTCAATACCAGTAGTTTAACTACACTCCCCTTTTACACATCAACCAACTAAAGAAGTAGGAACAAAACATATAGAACTCATTTGCATAGGTACCCCACAACTAAACATCGACTTGGTCAAAACTACAATCTACAAGCAAGTGCAATTAAGCATTAAGATTTTACAATCCTACCCGACTAGAAACATGGTTACGTCCTCGTAACCTCTTTTCAATTTTCATATACATATGCAACAAAATCATTATAAACCACATGTGACAGGAAAGAACATATGATAAAAGATTGCGCATTATCATTAAGGTCGAAACAAGGTTTTATTATGGGATTAACTGATTGTCAACAAGTAACATTTATTACTAGCTCATGCTTAACTTAAAAACATAACATCAAACTAAAAGAACAACAAGAAAGGAACCAAGGTTTACACGGTTTCATAACTAAACAAATTTGATGATCAATTATAGACTATTAACGAGCGAGAGCAAAATCAACAAAACAATTTAAGAACTTCTCACATTTGTAAACATATCACAGAAATAGATTTACCACTACTATCTATCACAATCACAGGATCTTATTTACAACCATTTACTCACTCACTGGTTTAGGTCACGAATTAAGTCGATGAATTTAAGCAATCAACAACATACTCAAAATTCATATTTTAAATTATAAAAATTGTTTGCACGATATCAATTCTGAAAACATGTCTCCCAATAAAAGTAACTACATATGATCTATGACAACGATAACATTACTTCCATATCACACCTATGTTTCACATTTTAGCAACCATATCATTCAACTGTGTCCAGCAACTTAGTATAATTCATTTTCAGCAAAACAAAAGATATCGTATAAATAACTTAGACATATACATTTGCCATCATACACTTCGTAGAACACTAGCTATGATAAAAGATTAACAACTTGAACAGCTTCTCTGATTTGCATGATTGAATAATTAGGCAACTCGTAGGCTCAATTAAATGTAACTATAACGACTATCATTTAAACCAATGCATATCATGTGAATCATCAAAGGGTTATCCTATTATAATTGTCAACATAGTTATCATAACAATCTTTATTTTAATATAATTGATAGTAACGACTCGAGAATATAGATATGCCAATTGTCGTGTTATATCAAACAGTTTCCTTTATATCACACCCATACAATTGCAAGAATCACTTTAGCATTTTATGACATTGTAATAACGAACATATTCAATAAGAAATAACAACACTGTTTATTATCATGTTATAGGTTTAGGTTCAACTGAAGTAATTTATTGCAATGAAAGTACTAAGTATAACTATAGGCACACAAATTCGCATAGAAGACATTAGAACTCAGATGACATCCTACACGTGTGAACATTTAGACACAATCATTACTACCACCCATGTGTAAACATTTAAACATAACTATTATAATTATTCATGCGAGTATATTAGAACCATCAAATTAACTTTTAATGCCATCAACCTTACCAAGATATGTCAATAGAGTTTTATATTTATTTATATCCGACGACTATGAAAATATGATGAACACACCAGAGATATTACAACATGCCAAACGTATGTAAAATATGCAAACAACTGGACTCGTATAAAATATTTCACCCTTGATTAAGAATCAATTTAAGCTATTCAATTTCACTCATACTATCATGCCAACAACGTTATCAACTAGACTTAATTTTATCACTTGTTAAGATACACAACTACCGAACATGCGTGCTACTATCATCATATAAGGACATTATAAATTCACATTACTAAAGCTCATGAATTAACCAAACAATCGTATGGAAATTCAACATAGAACGCACATTTTAAATGTTTTGATTCACGTTGTAACTTCCAAAATTCACGAATAAATAATCGTTCGATTAAAACTCGATTCATATTACTTTTATAAAATACGGAGAGTTAAAAACACATGGGAAAAAGAATTAGGTCTAAAGTACAAGAATTCCATTTTTAAAGAATTTTACAACTCAATTGGTCCAAACAAACATGTGACCGCAATTGGTCCAAAACTTGGGTCAGTTTGCAAAATTTACCGTTTAATATAGAGACATCAAGAATTTTCGTGGCTTATTAATTTGAAAACATATGTGACTCTTTTGGTCGATGGAGTTGGAATCATGTAAAAATTATTAATACAATTTAAATGAGGATTTTCACAAAATCGTTGGTCGAACATCACTGCACAGGAACTTCCTAACCACAGCCCACTAAAATATTTATTACTCCTAATCCGTATATCATATAAGCATGAAACCAACGCCAAATGAATACTAAATCCCAAGGCTATCTCTCATAAAATTTTCATCCATAGGCAATAAACAGAAAAGAAAAGGTAGTAAGGTCAATTAAAGAGTACAATCAAACAAAACAAGTTTCAGCACTAAGTCGTTCATTTTCTATGTCCCAAACTCTTACAACCATACTATCGATACTAACTCATCCTAACTTAAATCTCACACTGTGTATTTCGTAACATCTACCCCATAGAATCCTTTCGCCTCTCGATCTACTCCTTACATCTAAATCACGATTACTATGACTATAAACATGCAATTCAAAAAGTGTTTCTAATTACTGTCACAAGACTATACTAGCATGGTTTTGGGATCACATAACCGCATATTACTAGACAAAATAGTACTATCAGCACATCATTCAACATCCACCTAGGTAACTATCATCGACTCGCAATTATTTTCATGCTCACGTCTAACACAACACTTCATTGATTATTAACCTGAACTCGAAATTTTATTTCTCATTTCCACAACATTATATGATCACGTCATCATTCACACAAAATACTTACCGTAGCGTTGTCCTGCAGATTGGTTAGAATATATGGGTCTCAAGGTATACATCAACTCGATTATGCAATAATCAATGTATCAATCAGTTAATACTTAGGCAACGATATTTGAATTTCATGTTCAACCTCAAGCAATTTTTCTACCCTTTCTCTCAAATACACTCAAGGTTTCCGGGTCAAACTGAGAGGGCCGCTGGTTCGGTGTGAGGGGGCCCCTAACTCATACCTTACCTTAGTGTGCTCCTAACAGTTCTATCCTGGGGTTCATTTTATTTAGACTCTTCCTATGTTCATTGGGTTCATTGGTTTAGGCCTGAGGATCGTTCGCTCTGATACCACTTTGTAACACCCCGGTTTATGAAGGAGCCTTTAGCAAGACATTCCCTAATAAACCGGACTGTTACCATCTCGGTTTCCCGAGGTAGAGAATAACAAATTAAACTCCAAGGCAATTTATATAATTATTTTTAACTTAATTATTACAAAACCTCTTTTCATCAAATTACAAGAATTAACATAAATAAAAGTGAAAGTCTTCTAGATGATGATCTAGCTGCTAAGTCGTCTGATCCAGTGTCTCACGCCCATCCAGCTCCCGATTCTATCTCTTAACCTGTCAAGTCTGCTCGCCAATATTAGGGTCATCACAGGTGTTCACGAATACACAGGGTCAACCACGAGGTTGAGTAGGGAAAACAAGAAAACAACAAAATATGATATGCATGCTCCTCCGTCACCTCCATCTCCATCTCAACTCATATCTCATATCTCATATCTCATACCCCGGACAACCCAGCCATACCGATCCCCGGTAGACTATATATATCGACCGTAGCCGATCTGCCAGCTCGCAGCTGAGGACACCAGGGCAAGTCCTGCAGAACCCGCCTGGGCCTTATCACAACTCACATCGTATCTCAACATCGTCACTCCTACACCATCCTCCAACTCCAATGCATATGAGATGCTCAACATAAATTAATGCAACACAATATATATATATAAATCACTGAACTGATAAATCATAAAATCATGCCGGTTACCCGATGTTGTGATATCATATTCAATACGATCAATTCAGTCAATCACCTTCCCATATATGGATCATAACGTAAATCAACAACCACGAATCAAGTCACACAATTGAACAACAACGATAATAAGTCAAGTGTATTTCCCTACCTCAAAGTGCCAGCAATCCAAGTAAGCAGTTCAAGCAGTCCAGAACATAAAGCAACGAATTTGATTAACGATCCTTCACGAATCCGTCACCTAAAACAATTATAGTATTTATAATTACTAACTACTAAATATAGAAATCTCCCAAAATAGAAGCTTTCCCGAAATGGTAACTTTTCTATTAAACCCGTCTCTAGTTAATTAATTATTATTAATTATTATTTTATTTTAAATAACTCGGAACTTAAACCAAAACGATAATTAGAGGATTTAAACGAATTATACGATGAAACGAATCAAGCATTTGAACCATTCTAACAATCCCGACTCAAAACCGTCTGTAAACATTTTGAATAACTCGGGAATTAAATAAATTATTTAGAAGACTCGGGAATTAAATTAATTAATTAAGCATACGACCAATTAACGAAATATAACGATTAAACTATGACAAAACCCGTTTCAAAACTAAAACAGCCCGTCATCAACACTACCCCCCTCACACGCGCTCCCACGCTCCCACGCGCCACCACTAGGCCGTGTCAACCACCAGCCCAATCCCCCACACTGACCCAGCTACCAACGACCACCACCAGCCTGGTCGACTGCCGCCGGCGAGTCGAACCAGGGCTGCCATAAGGCCGGGTTCACCACCGTGCCTCACCACACGCCCACTGTCCTTGACTCACCACCACCGCAACAATCACCAAACCCCTGCCAAACTACCACGCCCCTCGCCGTCGCCCCACGCACCTGCAAAAAATGGTGGCACCACCGTCTCGACCTCCCCCTAGTCCACGGTGGCGCCACCCCAAACCTACCCATCTAAACCCGTCTGAAAACCACTACATAAACCCGTTTCTACCCCCTTGTCGATGCCGCCCTTCACAGCCACCACTACCGCCTAAAACCACCCCAACAACCACCACCCCACTCGACCCTTACCACCCTACTCCCTTACCCTGCTAACAACCACCAGCAACACCTCCCTAAGCCACGAAACAACACCCAAAAATCCGACATCAAAGCTAAAACAGAGGAGATGGGTTGAATGCTTACCTTTCCTCCACCACAACAGCCACCACGACCACCCACGGTCGTCGACAATTGCCCCTAGCTCTTCCATGCTGCACCGCCAACACCCCAAGCTCACTCTCTCTCACTCTCGTTTTGCGTGAAAGCTGGTGTTTGGTGTTAGTGAAGAAAGGAGGCGGGTTGAGGGAGTAAGGAATGAGGGAGGCGGGTTGGTTAGGGTATCATTAGGGTTAGGGTTAGGGTTTAGTTGGGCTTAGGGTTAAATGGGCTGAATAGTTAATGGGCCAACTCAGATGGGTTAGCTCATAATTCGAATTCTTATAAACCCGTCACAATTAACTTATATCGATACAACGCGGGTTAAGTAAAATAACTTAATGAAATTATCGACTCAATAATAACTCGACTTAATTAGTAATATAATATGTATAATAATTAATATATAATAATATCCGTTTAATTGGTTATATAAAAATACGGGGTATTACATAGGTCAACATGGAAAAATCACTATAAAATGTCAAAATATTTTCTTACAACGTGGGTTATCGTCTTAGAAACATATACGAATAATTTAAACAGTAGAGCTGGAATTATACCTAATCAATAAGTAGCTTTTAAATGGCAATTTTTACAAAAACATGGGACGAAAACGTCACTGTACAGGAATATTCTGACCACTGTCCACTAAAATATTTATTTCTCCTAAACTGTTTAGGCATGAGACCAGTGGCATATGAAAGCTAACTCATAATACTATCACACATAAAAATTTCGTGCAAGAATATTAAACAAGCAGTAAATGGCAGCCAAAGCAATCAAGGTAAAATTTTTGAGAAACCAACCAAATTACATACTTCACAATTTCACGAAATTTCTGTAATACTTCACATGTTAATCATAGTTACACCTCCCAAATCAAATCCAATATACTTTTCTCATAACCACTTGCATATACCAATGCATAAAAAAAATCATATCACATCCCTTCACCGTAAAATCAAGGTTGCATCCCCGTAACCGCAATCATGAAAACAATATTCAAACAAGGCAAACAAAACTCCTAAGATAAATAAACGATATTCATTTTAATTTACCTCACACTGTAGTATCCCTCAAGGTAACTGGTTCAAAACTGAGAGGGCCAAGGTACGAATTAAGGCTAGGTTCTTAACCGCACTAAGAGGGGCTCCTAACAGTTACTACCCGGGGTTACTTTTATTAGACACATCCTAAGTTCATTATTATTCATTGGTTAGGCCTGAGGATCATTTTTCTCTGATACCACTTTGTAACACCCCCATTTATTCAGGAGCCTTTAGCTAGACATTCCCAAATGAATAGGACTGTTACCATCTCGGTTTCCCGAGGTAGTGAATAACAATGTCCAACTCACAAAAGTACTTTAAATAAAACTTTAGCGAATACGTGTTTATTACAAATTAACCAACTAAAACTTAATATAAAATAATTAAAACTCGTAGCGCAAATAAATAAAGTGATTAAATATTCTATCTGGTCTAGACTTCTAGGTAAACTGGTCAAGTCCTCACGCATTTCAATAAGCTCCCAAGTCAGCTAATCTTTAGTACCTGTCAAATCTGCTCCCTATTATGGTTCATCACAGGTGTTCCCAAATACACAGTCAACCACGAGGTTGAGTAGGAATAAACACTAACAACAAGAACATACGATAACAATCCACTTTCCATTCTCATAGCACAACTCCCTGACAACGTGCTCCTTTCCATGACTTGGCACGCCTCCCTTAACAACGTGCTCACAATACTTTGGTACTCCTCCCTTAACAACGTACCGATAATATGTAATAGTACCCCTCGTTCACAACGTACATATTACCATCACCCTAGTGTACAAACTCCCTCAACAACGTATAACTGACAGCCGCACAACTTTTCACAATTACCACATTCACAATCAACGATAACAATTCAAATCACCACATCAATAATATTAATATTAACCAACACAAATCAGTATAATTCACTCTTCCAACAAATACGATATCATCAATCAACATATGCATTATAATTCCCCCTTCTAACAAATGTAACAATATCAACCAACACAATGGACGTATGATCAATTCCACATTAATATAAACCATCCACTAAACCAAATATTATCGAACAAGAGTTGAGTAGGATTTATCCCTACCTGGCAAGCAATTCCAATTAAGCAGCTCAAGCGATCCAAAAAATTAAAGCAACCGAACCCGATTATAATTTCTTCACAAATCGACCTAGCATAAATATTATACTTTAATTATTAATTATTCAACTTATTATATTAATTCACTCAATTTAATTAACTATTATATTAATTATTTCACGTTTAAATTATTATTACGTAAAAACTCGTCTTAAAAATTAAATAAAAACAAACCCAATAAACAAAACACAAATTCCACGAATTCCCGTGATAATCCCACAACACAGACCACCTATAACCCATCGAAACCGCGTTCAACACCCCACCAAAACCTGTTCGTCACGACTCCCCTAGCCACCACCAGCTCCACCCAAGCCTGCCACCTCCTAGCCTGCACCACGGCACATCCCGACGACCACTAACCACCAGCCTAGCCATCCCTTATAACCCGTATAAACACGCCCTAGACAAGACCCTCAAACCTGACACAAACAACACAACAAAAACCCAACACCCTTACTACCACCACTACGTCAACCTGTGGCCCCTACCACCACCAACATGGCCACCTCCTGCCACCAGAAACCACGCCTTTCCCCTCTCTCCCTTTACACCATGACACAAACCCGATAACAACATCCCAAACCCGATATCCCCTGTTTTATTCAACTCAGGCCAACCACCCCACGAACCACCGCCTATAGCCACCCCAACACCACCACCATGGTCGACCCAACCACCCTGACCCATCTCTACTAAACCCAGATGAGTCACGTCCTGAATAAGGGATCAAACCCGTGTAAAACCCACGGTGCAAGCATACCCAACCACCCACAAAAACCGCCTTCAAACAACTCTCTCCAGCTGGTCAATGTTGGTCAAAAGATGTCAACAGTGGTCCCTGGTGGTCCACGGTCACAACGATGGTCACGGCTTGTCCTACGGTGGTCTAGTTTACGAGTTATAGCATAGCAAAAAGTATACATGAGACGGTTTAAAATATTATCTTGAGGCGATAATAAAAGTTAATTCCTTTGCTTTTCTCTTCCTTAATTCTTTTCTTATTTCTTTTAGATCTCTTTTTTTTTTTTTTTTTTTTTTTTTATGAATAATTCTCAAATTTATTATGTATTTATAGTCAAGATTTAGGGTGTGTGAGAGACCAATAGGAAAGTATTGCCTTATTCCGATTATTATTAGGAATTACCATATTATTATTATTACCATTATAAATTATATTATTATTATTATTATTATTATTATTATTATTATTATTATTATTATTATTATTGTTCCAGGTGTAATTCCAGAGCAGTTATTTGTTACCACCCGTGCTTGTAGAATGTCGTCTTTGGTCGACTTCTCCTTTCGGTCTCCTGAAACAGTGAACAAACTGAGGGCTCGGCTTTGGACCGAGCGAACTCACTCCGACGCTCAAGTTAGTAACTTAGAGAGGCAAGTTGTGATTACTTAGCGAAGTATGTGTTGTAGAGAGATAAGGAAGATATTACCAGATGAATAGTGATTCTTAGGTTAAATTTTGGATCCCCTCCTCAATGAGAGTTGAGGAGTATTTATAGACTTTCACCTTTTGTCACGTAGTGGCCAAGTGGCCCTGTTGACCCACCGCCGAGGGGTCTTGGGTATGAGTTCGCGGATGTGTGCCCCGGCTGGCTAGTTGTCCCCGCCGAGGCACAAGAGACAGGCCGACATGTGGCGTCGGTTAGGCTGTCTAAGCCGTTGACTTGCTGTGGATATCTTTGACCTTGCTCAATATGCTGACTGGTCAGCGGGTGCAGAATATGCCCCATCAATTTGCCCCCAGCGTAGTCTATGCCGTGGTATGGGCTCCGATGTATGTTGAGCGTATATTCTGCGCGAGTAAAAATATCCACCCCGGCTTCTTCTTCCTCGGCTTGATCGTATTATGGCCGTACCATATCCCCCCTCCACATGGTTGTGTAACGGACATCCGATGTGGAAAAGGCAATGACGCTGGCTGAGACCAGGGTGGAGAGTGCCGGTTGTTTCTGATTGCCCCCTGGAATATGCTGACAAGCTTGGTTGATTAGGTGGCCGGCGGAGAACAGATACTTAGGAATTTGTTGAGGAAGACGAATAGGCAGAGAGATTTGAAGGGGCGTGTTGAAGACGCTGGGTCACTGTTGCATTGATTGACGTCCAACTGTTGCAACGATTGACATTTCGTGGTTGCATGTCTGACACGTGTATGTTTGCTGATTGGCTGGCGTTTCATGGGCTGAGCCCTGATTGGTCCTTCTTCATGGGCTTTCCCCTATAAATAGGGCAGTTAATCCCTGAAATTGGGCACCAATTTCATTTTCTCAAAAATTTTCTTCTTTCTAGCCCCTCTTTGTGAAACTTCTCTCTAGCTTTCAGAATCATTACTCCGGCGTAGCATTTTTCTTCAAGGTAAACAAACAAATCCTCTCTTTTTAACTTGTAAGTTTTGTCGTAAACATGTCTTCTGCTGGTGCCGGGCCTAGTAAGCCTGTGCCGGGGGGTTCCCCGTCGCGTCTTGATGAGGAGGAGATACTAAACGCCATCCCGATAAGTTTTGGGGGCCCTAAGTCTCCGTCTCCTGAAGTCGATCCAAAAGCTCTGGAGGGTCGGGAGGATGATGACGTTGATGATGACTGTGAGGAAGGGATTCCTTCTGGTGAGGAGAGGCCGCATATTCTGGATCACGGCGAGGCGTGCATGACCGGTCCTGACCGTGCCTGGACTAATAAATTCGCCAGTTGTTCCGGTGGGACTCTTTTCGAGGGTCATTTCTACTTCGGTGAGGGGTACAAAATTGTTATCCCTGGGGAGGGTCAGGCGGTCTGTTGCCCTCCTCCGGGTCATATCGGCGTGTATATCAGGCACCTGGAGTATGGGCTCCGGTTTCCTTTGAATAAATACGTCGCGGCCATCACCAAAGCTATGAACGTCGCCGTGGCTCAACTGCATCCGTTGGCCATTAGGACGATAGTTGGCTTCGTGTGGCTCTGTCTTTTTAAGGGGGAGGTACCCACAGTTAACTTATTCCGCCGGCTTCATCATCTTCGGGCATCGACCCCCGGTAAGGTGGGGTGGTACAGCGTGCGAGATGGAGCGGGCGTCCTCTCGTTGATAAGCTTTCTTCCGCAAGGACCGGAAGGGGCGGTGGGTGTATGTCGAAGTCGGATGACTATCCATTGCCTCGGTCCTTCCAAAGACCAAGTCAACTTACGGTGCGAGAGTAAGAGGGAGCGTGAAAAATGGGTCTCCCAGAGTAAACTCAAGATGGATGCCAGTAAGGTTCCTCTTGGTGCGGACGAGGAGCGGGCGTCATTTGTTTGATCTTTGAGAAAGGATGGGTGCCCTCGACTCAGATTATTCTTCAGGATGAGCTGCTTTGCCGCGTCGGCCTCATACCGGCCCTCAACCAGGGTGAGTAGGGTCAGTGTGAGGCCCATCTTTGCTTGTTATGCTCCTGTTTTTAGAGCTTTGTTTTACTTCTTTTATGTAACTCTTGTCTGATTTCTTGCAGACCGGTTTGGCCTGGATCTGTCTGAGAGGACCTTGAAGAGGTTAGGGCTTGATAAGGACGGGAACGTCGTTGAGCGGCACCCTCAGGCTGACGGACGTGATCGTAGACTGGCTCCCAACGAACTTATGGATAAGCAGCTGAAGGCACTGGATCCGGCGGCGGCTCAAGCACGGGTTCTCGGAGGCGTGCCGAAGAGAAAACCAAAGGCGGCGTCCAGGTTGGCGACGGCGTCAGTCCCAACTCCTTCTTCAACCCCGTCGGCCCAGAAGGAGCATGTGGAGGTCATCGATGTCTCCGAGGAGGTGGTGACCGTTGCGAAGGGCCCTCCTCCTGCGAAGAAGAGAAACGAGCCACTGCCGGCTTCTACCGTTGCCGGGGAAAAGAAAGATTCACCCGGTTCTCCGTCTAAGAGGGCCCGGACTGGTACGGACCTAACCGTGGTTCGACTTAAGCGGTTCGTTATGCATTCCCGATGACGGACTCTACGATGTGTCAATGAATGTTGACATGGATGCGTTGTGTAAATTTTTTGTAGATCCGCCGTCGGCAGCCGCCGTTCTTACTGAGCGGCAATTAAAGAAGCAGCCTGAGAAGGCGGGTGATGGGAATGTCACCGTTGACTCCGTACTTCAGAAGGTTTCTCCCGCCCAGCTTGTGGCAGAGGGTACAAGAATACACAAGAGGCCGGCGAAGTGGACTCAACTGGCCGGCTCCTTCATTATGGAGCAAGAACAGGCCATGGCCCGTGCTAGGCCGCCGATCCAACGGCTTAAGCTTGATCTTTTCGCTGCGAAGGGGAAGCGGGAAGGCTAAGCTTGACCTCCTTGCTTTGCTCGGAAGCGTGCGGAGGAAGCCGAGAAGGCCTCGGCCGAGAGGGCCAAAGTTGAGGCCGCCGATGCCACCCCGCCGATTCTTTGGAGGAGCGGGACAGGTATAAGGGTGGCTACGACGCCGTTGTTGCCAAAAGGGAAGAATAGAGGGGGATGTATGAGGCTCGATCGGAGGCACTCGCGGACACTAGGGTGTTTCTTGCCCAAAGGGAGAAAGATATTGAGGTGCTTCAAGATAAGATCCTCCCCGACTGCGTGCTCAATTCGGGATCGGCCGAGGAAGCGACCAGGGAGGCAATCAAGAGGCTCATTCTTGAAGACTCCTTCCCGTGGGAAAAATTTGAAACGACTTCCGGATGAGATGGCCGATGCCGCTGGAAAAAGCGGTTGCGGAAAAGGAGGAGGCGGCGAAGGCGGCTCAGATAGCCGAGGCCAAGGCGGCCTATGATGCAAAGGTGAGGGAGGCCGAAGAGGAGGTTGAAAGGTCAAGGCATGCGGAGATGACAAGCTTTCCTCCGGGGCGGCCACCGAAGTTGACGCCGCTGCGCCGATGGTGGGCGCATCAGCGTAGGGAGACGGGCGGTCGTCTCGGACTCCCGGCGTCTCGGATAGCTTTAGCTGTTCGGGGGCCAACTACTGAACCTTTCCTCCCTGCCATCTTTTGGCGCTTCAAATGTCATGTCTGTAACCTTTTGCTTTTCTTTTCCTTGTTCATGTAAAACTTTGGTAGGTTGTGTTTTGGCTTATCCCTATGGGGACGGCCGTCGTCTGCATTCTTCTCGTTTGTAATCTTATCATTAATGAAAGTTTGCTTGTTTTGCCTCTGGCTTGGCCGAGGTCTTTTCTAGTCTTCTTGCGTTATTAATTGAGCGCCTTTTCATTTTTTTACCTTCGGCTTAACCGAGGCAGCTAGAATGCGTATCTCAACTGCGTTTAACGTCTTTTTCTCGAACATGTTAGCGTGTTGGTCGCTTCCTCTTTCACTCTCGGTCTAGCCGAGGCGTCGGATTTGCGCTTCCCAACCGCCGTTGTGAACATGTTAGCGTGTCGACCGTTGTGTCCCCTGCCGGGCCTTCGGGTGACCGAGGCGACTAGGGGTTACGGCGCGACAGCGTTCTTTGGCGTATCGACCGTTGTGTCCCCTGCCAGACCTTCGGTGGGCCGAGGTGACTAGGGGTTACGGCGCGACAGCATTCTTTGGCGTATCGACCGTTGTTTCTCCTGCCAGGCCTTCGGCGGGCCGAGGCGACTAGGAGTTACGGCGCGACAGCATTCTTTGGCGTATCGACCGTTGTGTCCCCTGCCAGGCCTTCGGCGGGCCGAGGCGGCTAGGGGTTACGGCGCGACAGCGTTCTTGGGGTGACTGCACGGCTTGGGCCGTGGCGTTTACCTCGATGCGACTGCGGAGGGGATGAACACTTTGATGAAAAAATTGGGTGATTCTTCATTAGATGTAAACATGCGTTGGGGTGCCAACAATTGTTTTGGACACCTCCGCCGCTACACAAAGTATTTCCTGAGATTGTCAGTGTTCCAATGGCTCATCAGAGGCACACCCTCCATGTCGGTCAGCCGGTATGTACCCGGCCTCATTTCTTCAACCACCTTGTAGGGGCCCTCCCAGTTGGTCGTAAGTTTACCATGGATGTTTCCTTTGTTGGTGGCGGCCGACTTTCTTAGGACTAGGTCTCCTACTTTTAAGTCCCTTTTGTGGACTCTTCGGTTGTAGGCTCTTTTCATTCGGCTCTGGTATACTGCCAAGTTGAGGCGTGCTGTATCTCGGCTTTCTTCGACTAGGTCTAGGGAGGTTCTTAAACCTTCCTCATTTTCAACCGGGTTAAAGGTGGCCGTTCAGTATGTTGGCACCGTTGCTTCAATTGGTAGGACTGCTTCGGACCCATAGACTAGGTGGAATGGACTGTACCCCGTTGCTTCTTTCTCCGTGGTTCGCAAGGACCATAGGACGCTGGGTAGTTCATCGGCCCATCTTCCCTTTAGGTCTTCAACTGTCTTCTTCAAACCGTTGAGGATTGTTTTGTTGGCTGCCTCCGCCTGTCCGTTGCTCTGTGGGTGACAGACGGAGGAGTATGCAAATTTGATACCGAGTTCCTCCAGCCAGCTCATTATTGTGTCACTCAAAAACTCTCGGCCGTGGTCGAATACCATGACCTGGGGTAACCCAAAACGAGTTATGACATTTTCCCAGATTACCTTTCTTATGGCCGCCGTTGTCTTCGCAGGTACTGCTACCGCTTCCACCCATTTGGTGAAGTAGTCCACAGCGACAATCAAGAACTTTCTTCCGCCGGATGCCGTCGGAAATGGCCCTAGGAGATCCATCCCCCACTGTGCAAAAGAAAGGGGACTAAGTACCGGCTGCAGGTCTCGGGATGGCGCATGTATCACCGGAGCATGCATTTGGCAGTTGTTGCACTTTTTGGTCTTGGCTCTGGAATCCGCAAGCATGGTGGGCCAGAAGTAGCCGGCTCGGAGAGCTTTGTGGGCTAGTGTTCTTGCCCCCATGTGATGGCCGCAGATGGCTTTGTGGATTTCTGTCAGTATCAGCTCCGCGTCGGTTGGACCGACACACTTCAAGAGTGGCCTTGTCACGGACCTCCTGTATAATTCTCCTTCAAACACCAAGTACCTTGCTGCGATCCTCTTTAGCTTCTGTGAGAGACTGCGGTCCTCCGGTAACTCGTTCATCAGTTTGTACTTCATTATCGGAGTCATCCACGTCGTCTCGGCCTCTATGTCGCCCACCATTCCGACGGTCTCAGTAATGCTTTTGGCATTCCTGATGTCCACCAGCACGGTTCGACTGATATTCTTGATGGTTGAACTGGCAAGCTTTGAGAGAGCGTCGGCTCGGTTGTTCTCAGACCTGAGAATACATTGTATCTGGAAGGATTTCAACTTCGAAGTATCGGCTTTTACCCTTTCCAGGTATCTCATCATCCCGTCGTCCCGAGTCTCGTACTCTCCTCTGATTTGATTAGCCACTAATAGTGAATCTGTTTTCAAAATGATGTGCTCTGCCCCGGCAGCCCTAGCTAGCTCGACTCCGGTTATCACCGCCTCGTATTCGGACTCGTTGTTTGAGGCCGAGAAGGTAAATTTCAAGGCATACTCAAACTCGTCACCGTTTGGGCTGATGATAAGTATGCCGGCTCCTGAGCTGTTCGTCGTGGAGAACCCGTCGGTGTATACCTCCCATACTCCGGGGTTTTGCTCCTCTTGGTATGTGCACTCGGCCAGGAAATCTGCCAGTGCCTGTCCCTTTATCGAGGGCCTCGGCTTGTACCGAATGCCGAAGCCGGATAACTCTACTGCCCATTTGATGAGCCTGCCGAATTGCTCAAATTTTTCCAATGCTTTCTCCAATGGTTGGTCGGTTATGACCGTCACGGGATGTGCGTCGAAGTAGGGTTTCAGTTTCCTTGCCGCAACGACGACATCAAAAGCTGCTTTCTCAATCAGCGGGTAATTTCTCTCGGCGGGCAACAACGTATGGCTGACAAAGTAGATTAGTCTTTGCTGTTTGTCCTCTTTCTCGACGATCACGGACCGACCGTGGCCGAGGTAATCGCTATGTACAGATATAGCGTCTCCCAAAGATCGGTCCGGGACGGGGTTGGGAGAGTCTGGAGATGAGCTTTTAGTTGCTTGAAAGTTGTGCTCTGTTCCTCCCCCCAGCTGAAGTCCTTATTCCCCTTCAACACTTTGAAGAATGGGGTGCTCTTGTCGGCTGACCGAGAGATGAAACGGGCTAGAGCCGCCATCCTCCCGGTCAGCATCATAACCTCTTTTCGATTCCTCGGCTCTGGCAGATCCAGGATTGTTTGGACTTTGTCTGGATTGGCATCAATTCCCCTGGCGCTGACAAGTACGCCGAGGAACTTACCTGCCCGGACACCGAATTTGCATTTCATCGGGTTGAGCTTCATCTTGTATTTTCTTAGTGAGGAAAATGTCTCGTGTAAATCGGCTAAGTGCTCGCTGTCGGACTTGCTTTTTACAATAGCATCGTCGACGTAAGCCTCAATGTTTCGCCCTTTTTTATTTTGGAACACTTTGTCCACCAGTCTTGTGTAAGTTGCGTCGGCGTTCTTTAGACCAAACGACATCATTTTATACATGTACGTGCCGTTAGCAGTGATGAATGCGCATTTGGGCATGTCTTCCTCGGCCATGAATACCTGATGATACCCTGAGAAGGCGTCCAGCAGGCTCAGCATAGTATAGCCTGCCGTCGCGTCGATTAGACTATCTATCCGAGGCAAGGGATAGCAATCTTTGGGGCACGCTTTATTAAGATTGGTGAAATCTACACACATCCTCCACGCCCCCGACGACTTCTTCACCATTACAACATTAGCTAACCATTCAGGATACGTACAGGGCATGATAAAGCCCGCCGTCAGTAATTTATCCACCTCGGTTTTGATGGCTTCATCTTTTTCGGTTGAGGAGTTCCTCATCCTTTGCTTGATAGGGCGAGCGGTGGGGAGTACGTTCAGCTTGTGAACAATTACCTCCCGGCTCACGCCTGGCATCTCGGCCGCTGAGTAGGCGAAGACGTCTTTGTTCTTCCTCAGCAGGTCTAGGAGAGCGGCCCTGAATTTTGGCTCCAGGTTGACACCTATAGTCACGGTGCGCCCTGGGTCAATTTCCACCTCTTCGGTCTCGGCTCCCTCGACCATGCCGACATTTGAATCCATGAAGTCGCCCTCCTGTTGCAAGGATGGGCTCTTCCCCTTTTCTGACTTCTTTGCCACTTTGAGGGATTGCATGTTGCATCCTCTGGCAGATACCTGGACGTTGACCACCTCGTCCTTCTCGTCCTTGGAGACGAGCTTATGCGCTTCCCCCCGGTCCGAGACATACATCAGTGTCAGGGCCCGGACGGACATAACGGCGTCGGTCTCGCTCAGAGTGACACGGCCTATGAGAACGTTGTAGGAGGACGAGCCGTCAATGACCACGAACTCAGCTAGGACATTCCTAGCCGCGTTCCCCTCGCCGAACATCACTGGCAGTCTGATTGACCCCAGGGGTACCAGGCCGGTCCCGGAGAAACTGTACAGTGGATTGGTGCAGGGGCTCAAGTCCTCAACCTTCAGGCCGAGTCCCAGAAAGCACTCCCTGAACATAATGTTTGTGTAGGCGCCTGTGTCAATCAGGCACCTCTTGACCAGGTGGTTGGATATGTCCAAGTGGACTACAAGTGGGTCGTTGTGAGGGGCGATGACTCCCTCGTAGTCCTTCTTCCCAATAGTTATATCGGGGATGTTGGAAGCGGTGGCCGCTGTGTTGGGCACAAAGTTGATGGCCTGATATAGCTCGTTCAGGTGCCTTTTGTGCCCATGAGCGGACCCCCCGTTCTCGTTTCCCCCGATGACGACATTGATCACTCCTATCCGTTCGAAGAAGGATTTTTTATTCGAGCCGCCGGCATCAGTCTTTTGGCCTTTGGCGACATACTTGCCGAGGCTCCCCTTCCGGATCAGCTCTTCGATGGCATTCTTCGAGATGCGATCGTCGATCAAGTGGCCGGTGTGGCCATGGTACTCGCAGTACTGGCTCGTGTCACCGTCACTCCTCGGCCTGGGAGGCCTTTCCCACTTCTGACCCTCGTTCTTGCTCAGGGCGAAGACCTCGGCGGCAGATACGACCAAGGGGGTATGGCCATTAAAACGTTTCTGGTAGTTCGGTCCTGAACTCCCCCCGGCGTCCGCCGAGTCCTGTTTCCTGGCGGATCTGTCAGACCGTGACCTATTACTGTCACGGCGTCTTTCGTCCGGGTTATTCTCCCGGCGGCTCTTACTCTCTGAGTGCTCGGCGTCGCTGTGGCCCACCCAGGTTTTGTGGTAGTCCTCCACCTTTATGGCTTGATCGGCCAACTTCCTGGCGGAGTCTAAGTTCAGGCCGCCGCACTTGATAAGCTCGTTTTTTAGGTCTCCTCTCGGGAGGCCTTTCATTAGCGCGAAGGCCGCCAGTTCGCTGTTCAGTTCACGAATCTGCTGAACCTTGGCGTCGAACCTCTTCACGTAACTCCGGAGAGACTCGCCTCCCTCATGTCTGATGGCAAGGAGGTCCGATGTCTCAACGGCCCTCTTCTTGTTGCAAGAATATTGGGCTAAGAACGAGTCCTTTAGGTCGGCGTAACAGTATACCGACCCGTCGGGTAGCCCCTTGTACCAACTTTGTGCCATCCCATGCAGTGTCGTTGGGAAGACTCGGCACCAAACCTCATCGGGTTGTTCCCAGACCGACATGTGAGACTCGTAAGCCTCGACGTGGTCGGTTGGGTCGCCTTCCCCCTTGTATGCTATGGGCGGCAACTTCGACTTAGTCAAGACAGGGGTATCTAGGACGAGGCGGCGGGGGGTCGTCCGACCACGTGTCGAACGACACGCGGCGATCGGCTCCTCACATCCCTAGTCCGGCTCCTCTCCCCGTGGCGGGAAGGGCTTCTTCTCCGACTCTGGTGAGTCGGGCTTCTTCTACTCCTCCGGGGGGTGCCTCGTTGGCGCTGCGGCGACGCCGTCCTCCCGCGAGTGCGGGAAGGACTAAGGTCTACCACTAGCGCTCTGGGCTCCCCCGGCGTCTTGACAGGGCCAGCTTCTTCCAGTTCTCCGTTCAAGTCTCTTGGAGTCACATTCTGGGCCCTGGTCTCCTGGACGGGTGCCGCCGCTCTTGTCGGTGTGACAGCGTGAGCCGGCGTACTACCAATTATGTCCAGGAGTAGCTTCAGCTTTGCTGCATCAACCACATGTCCCATGATGGTGACCTGGTCGACGGGCAGCGGCATATCTTGCTCCTTTGGCGTCCCGTTCGTCGTATCAGTGATACGGCCGGTGGGGGACTGCTTGATTTCTGAGTTGTGGAATGTGTCGTCTTGGTAGAATTCGTTTTCCACCAATACCTTCTCTGGTTGTATCGACATCTTCTTAGCTTCTTGGGTGGGTTTCTTTTTTTTTTTTTGTTTGGGAATGAATGTGACTAGCTTCTAGTATCTATTCCCCACAGACGGCGCCAATTATTCCGAGTGTAATTCCAGAGCAGTTATTTGTTACCACCCGTGCTTGTAGAATGTCGTCTTTGGTCGACTTCTCTTTTCGGTCTCCTGAAACAGTGAACAAACTGAGGGCTCGGCTTTGGACCGAGCGAACTCACTCCGACGCTCAAGTTAGTAACTTAGAGAGGCAAGTTGTGATTACTTAGCGAAGTATGTGTTGTAGAGAGATAAGGAAGATATTACCAGATGAATAGTGATTCTTAGGTTAAATTGTGGATCCCCTCCTCAATGAGAGTTGAGGAGTATTTATAGACTTTCACCTTTTGTCACGTAGTGGCCAAGTGGCCAAGTGGCTAGCAGGTGGAAAGACTGATATACCCCTCAGCCGAGGGACCCACGGTAGGCCGGCGGGCCCTGTTGACCCACCGCCGAGGGGTCTTGGGTATGAGTTCGCGGATGTGTGCCCCGGCTGGCTAGTTGTCCCCGCCGAGGCACAAGAGACAGGCCGACAGGTGGCGTCGGTTAGTCATTTGTCTAAGCCGTTGACTTTTGTGGATATCTTTGACCTTGCTCAATATCGATCGTCGTGGGGTGCGTAATATGCCCCATCAATTATTATTATTATTATTATTATTATTATTATTATTATTATTATTATTATTATTATTATTATTATTATTATTATTATTATTATTATTATTATTATTATTATTATTATTATTATTACATATTATATTCGCCTTACCATAAGTAGGATTTCCTCATACTATCTTTACTAATTTTATTATTGCCATAACACCATTATTATTAGGTTTATAATTGATATAATTATTATTACTTTTACTTATATTATTTCCATATTATTATTATTATTATTATTATTATTATTATTATTATTATTATTATTATTAGATTTGGGATCATATGAGAACAACCCATTAGGTGAGAACGGTGAGAACACTTTTCAACCATTAGATTTAACTCCACTAAATCTAATCTAAGGGTTGTGATTAACTCTATTATACAACCACCTATACAACCCAATTCATTGACCAACATTGACCACCGGAAAAGTCAACGCCACCGGTCAATGGCGGTCAACAACGGTGGTTTGGCCGCCGGTCAAGGAAGGTCAACGTCCGGACAAATTGGTGACCCATCGGAAAAGTCAACGTCGCCGGTCAACAACCTAGGACAAATTGATCAACGGTCAATGGCGGTCGGTCAACGGCGGTGGCTGTCAATGGTCAATGGCGGTCGGTCAACGGCGGTGGCTGGCGTGGTGGCGGTCGGTCGGTCGCGCCGATAGTCAAAGATGATAAACCACTAAGTGAAACTTCAAAAAGGTTGTTAGTGAGGCTTGAACCCAAGACCTCTTGGTTGAGATGCACTTGCTATTACCACTGTGCCACAAGCATCTTGTTGCTATTTTTGTATCTCTTTTGATATATGTATGTATGTTAAGACCTGAGTTAAAACAATATGTACCTATAATAATTATTAAATGTACTTCTAACTTATATACAATGTACATTCAGTATAAAATCAATGTAATGCTTAGTTAGTTAAATATATTTGATAAAAATTGAACAAAATATCATATGTACTTATGATAATTTGTACTTATTATTTACATATTTATTATAAAATTTACATTTGTTATAGGTTATAATATTTTAATGAAAAATGTACGTACAATATATTTATGCCGAAAGTACATTTTATTTTCATTGGAGGTACATAATATATTCTTATATGACATGTCATGTATATTTCAATTATCTATTAAATTCATATCATTAATTCGTATATATATATATATATATATATATATATATATATATATATATATATATATATATATATATATTGTTGGGAAATGTGTCCTCAACAATAGTGCGATCATATGATTTAAATATCATTATTAAATCTCATTTTAAGAATACAATTGGGAAGTAATATTATTCTTTGTCAATGGTCAACATATATCGGTAATGATTGGTGACTAGAGTTTGACATTACTGTCGTGTGACGGTGGTGATCGTTGACCCCCTAGGTCATACCTAAAGGGCAATACTCTTAATTGATTATTTAATTAATCGTATAATGTTGCGAGTTAATTAAATTACTTGAAAATTGACGGACGATTTTGGAAGTAAAATTTACGTATCAAATTGAAATGTGATTAAATGAGATACGGTCTGAGTAATTAAATTGTATAATTACTCGGATGAAATAAATTGTTTAATGTAACAATTAAATTGAATGAATTGTTATAAATACAATCAGTTGTGATTTATAAATTGGTAAAAATTATTTCGGCACAGTAATTATGGAATTACTAAATCAATTTTTGTATGTGACGTATTTTTATTAATACGTTGATTTTTAATATGTTAAAAATACATTACAAATTATGTTACATGTGACATGTTACATATTGACAATTGACAAAATAATATGGATTCCATATTATCATATGGACCGAAATAAAGAAGAGGTTTAAGCTAATTAAATTGTTTAATTAGTAGCTAAACATAATGATTGTTTTGCTTTAGTAGCCTTACATGCCTATAGTGCATTGTGAAGACAAATGAGCCCATGCATTGGCTCCTTTCCACCTCCTCTTGGCCGGATTTTTAGAGAAGGTTCTTCTTATTTTTATATATACACCATAATGTAATGTGTGTATTATTCATTCTAACTACTCATCCAAAAATACAAGTTCTAGTGAGAAGAAAAATCCTCTCTTCTCCTCTCTTAAAAACCGAAACTATTATGTGATTTAAAGAGTTTTGGTTCAATTTTCTACTAAGATTAATATTATACTAGTACTTATAATATTAATTAGATTAAGTGAAAGCCTTGGGTATAAAGCTTGGGGAGAGATCTTATACTTAGATCTTTGTTCTTCCATTGGAAAAGCTCAAGAACAAGAAGAGAAAGGTGATCTCTCTTGTGCCCAATATAGCCGAAATATTGAATGTAAGGACATTATTTCTCTTCTCTTTTATTAATGTTTGCATGCATAAAATCCGTTTTAATTTTATGACAAATTAATTAGACATATATGAGTATGTTAAATATGTATATAGATCTACATTTCCTTCAATTGGTATCAGAGCCACGTTGTTTGCATGCAAATTGGTTAAAAGTTTTTCCGAGTTATATGAATAACAAAATAAAACTTGTAAAATTTGTGTTATTATGATATATCACGAAATAATTACATGCATGTTAATATTTCTGGTCCTAAAGTGTTTTAGGATATTTTGGTTAATTTTTCGGATTTTTATTGTTCATATTTAATAATAATGACATTTAAATGTGATTTTATGAGTAAAAATGTCATTTTTGGTCGAAAATTAGCTATCCTTCGAATTTTCACTTGGTTTTTGGATATGTTGTCACATATATTATTTTGAGATAACCTGTAATTTTTCATAATTTTGGCACTTGTTATGCTCGAAAAATGAATTTTTCATTATTAAATTCGGATTTAAGAGAAAAATAGGTTAATATGAGTTAAATTTCGAATCTGGTCATAGAAAATTAATATGTTGTCACATGCAATTTTACAAGATGTGTGTAAAATAATTGGCTATAAAAAAGTCTTTTAGCATGATTTATGAATTTTTGAAGAAAAATGGCATAAATAGTGACATTATTAATGAAAATTAATAAAATATAATCTATGACTTAGGAAAAACGTCTAATGTTGCATTTTATTATATTTTTCAGATCTAAAATTGAAAAGTTAATGAAAATAATTTTTCCATGTTTTTATGATTATTTTATTAAAATCGATAAACCGCAACATTGTTTTTCCGGAAAAATTTCGAAATTTTTAACCTAAGATTTTGAACATTATGAGTGTCATGGAAATTTTCCAGAATGTTCATGAGTTTAAATTTCAAATTTTGAATTTATTTGAAATTTTGTGATTTATTTGAAGTTTAATGGCTTATTTTTGTAATTTTAGTCCATTTATGAACAATTTTATAAGATATGGGTTAATTATGGTCAAATTATTAGTGAAGACTATATTTTGAGTCCTAAGAGGTTAGGGTAATTAACTTATGCATAAATATGAGTTTATGTATTTTTGTGATTATAAAATGTTGAAATCACGCAAATCCGTAAAAACCGAGTAATATATGATATTGGCTAATTAAAGGCGATTTAGCATAAAAATTGAGCATGTTCATACATATTATAATGCTGCATTTTTCCTTTATGATTGTCATAATTTTTATTTATGTAATTTTGAATTATGTAATTTACTTAGTATGGCCTTAGATTTTTAATTGGTATTTCCCGAAATGTATGGGAATATCGATTCGGTTGTAATTTTTATTGTGATCTCGTATCACCGTTTTGTAATATTTAATAGATTTATTTTATTTTAGTTACAAATGTATAATAGAAAATTATGTAATTTATTATGTAATTTTATTCATTCCGGAGTTCCAAAAGACGGATTTCTTCAAGAATGGCGATACATAAAGACGGTGTTACCTCGAGATGCGTGCCACAACCGAAGTTCAAGGGACCAATGGAGTTGGTTTCCGAATATGTAATAGATTAATAGTTTTTCTATTTTAGGAAAGGCCATACTAGGATTTATTTACTTTTATGCTTGCATTTTGTTTTATGTCACATGCATCGCTAAATCGCCATAACTAAACATGCATTGTCTTATTTTATCGAGTTTAACGACCGTGTCAATTAAAATTATCGTAGTTCACCGCTTTAGTTCACTTAAAACGTGATAGATAATAAATTGACATGACCTCTCGCTAAAACAAACAATTGAGACATAGCCTTACCAAATAGTAGAAACCATGAAAACCTATTTCGCGAGGGAGTGCGCTCGGCTACCCCGGGGTACAAACCTTGTTACGTAGGGGAAGTGGGTGATGAATGTTAATCCACCGAATTCATGTTGATAAGGGATGTATCGCTACTACCCCGTGCCCAAGTTGATGTGGGTTTGGATAATGGACACATTTATTCGAAATTTGGATTGAACTCAACAAAAGTAATTGATAAGGGTTGCATCGGCTACCCCGTGCCCTTGTTGATGTGTTTTGGGCTATAGATAAACATTAGAGTAATTTTATCGACCAAGAGTTCTAAAAGTAGAATCGATTAAAAGGTTAATCCACCGAGTTATATTAATGAAGGTTGCATCGGCTACCCCGTGCCTAAGTTGATATGAATTTGGGTCTTGGAATCATTTATCATAGTTGGGTAGAGGTCACTATGTAAATGCTATACTTTTTTACAAGTATTTATAAAACGATGAATGTTAAGTTTTCCATTATTCCGTTATAATATTGTTCTATTTCTTTACCACAATTCATATACGATATCATTTCGGTTTTTTGATTCAAATCTCCATTAAAACATCGTAACTAAAGACAAAATTTGAATTTTTTCTTCTAAAAACCTCGTTTTATCCATTGGAAGGATCTCTTGTAGAGAGTATAGATAAAAGTTATTCGTTATCAAACAGGTTTTTGATTCTTGACTAACACATCTACTTACAATGGATTGTTTTTCATATACTTAATTGAATTAAGTACCTTGAAAAGATAAAATTGTTTTGGTGATTAGATTTTCAGAATTCGTAATTGACCAAAATAACGCAACCACTTCGATGAAAGTTTTAAGACTAAAACGAACAAATGAAGAGTAATCTTCATGAATTCAATTTTGCTTCTCAAAGCAAAGACTCATTGAATTAAGTGGGAGCATTCTCTTAAACCGTTAAGATGAGGACGAGGTTCAAGAAGTAAGGATTATGATGGAATTGATACAAGGTAATATTAAAGGTAAAGTTGTTGAGAATGACGATACTAAACCTATCAATCCCGACCGATAAAGTTTCCATTGTCTTAAAATGTTGGACACGAGAAAGGAAACTACCCCAAATTATTGAAGAATCAACAAGTTAGTTGTGGGACATCTAATGGGATCTTCTTCTTTAAATGTTTATATGATTGACATAAATTTTGCTAGTACTACTTCGTCAATATTAGAAACCGGTGGTGGTTTTCATCATTATGTTTGAAACATGGGATGATAAGAATATGACGACTAGCAACAACAATATCGAGAGATAGAGTAATTGTGTACTAAATCTAGTTTTCGGGTTTGGAGTTGTACTTAATTGTGACTATTAAGTACATAAACTCTAAATAAGAATACAAACTTGTTAAGATACAAAAGAGGTTTCACTTTTGTGACCCTTTACACCACGATTTGATATATGGCTAGCCCATTATCAAGGTAATTATATTCTAAACCAAACTAGAATGATATATCATGAAGATGATGCAGACTCAAATTGGTAACCCAAGATTAAACCTTAAATTTTGGAATGATGAACGCAAAGAGTTATCAAGTACTCTTGAAACCATTAGATTGTTAATGGTATATGCGTATCTTGTATTCAAAGCAAGATGTCTCGTGCCTTTTGGTTGAAAAGGAGATCGAGGTTTTAAATCATTGATCCAAAATAGGTTGATCATTTTCTTTTACCAACGATTTAGGTTGACGCTAATGTGTTCACTTAATAAGGTAAATAGAGAAATCTTTGAAGAATTTCAAAGAATTCAAGGAATCACGATTTAAGTCGTGATGGGATTATCGAAGTGAAGACTTTGATATAAGCCAAAGGAAATGTGATATAGTATCACAAGTTAATCTCTCTTAGCACGCATTATGGAATAATGTGTGGTTAGCTAAGAAATCAAACGCTATTCGATATGGTTTGGATTTCAATCAAGTTACTTTGAGTTACTTGATCATTTTGGGGATTTTTTGTCTAAATTATTTTTCCACTAAATCGAATCATATGAGATATGAAATGGTAAAGGTACCATCTTTGTAAGTTTTTCACAAGAAACAAATGCTCATTTTTCCCTTACAATTATCACGAGCACGACGGGTTTGCGGCTCATGAAGCTGTCTTTCTAAAATACAGGTTTATTTCTAGAAGACAGAGTGGGAGAAATTATTCAAGAGCCACAAAGAATGTTATGTCGCAAGAAACTGGTCTTTCTTGGCTACATGAGACGTTTTGTGTAAGACGTTGTTTCTTCAAAACCTAGGAGGTTAAATTCGTCACTTGTTAAAAATGATGAATTCATGCTACTTTTAAGAAAGTAAAGAGCTTATAACTTACAAAAGAAATTGTTTGATTCAAGTTGATTACTTCTAGAAAGTAATGAACATATGACTTACATAAGAGTGTTTAAGTCACAACTCAATACAAGGCTTAGAGCCATGAAAATCCGAATCAAAAGGGCTTGATTAGTGACAAAGGGTTTTGCACTAATAAAGAGATATTTCAAAGCAAATTGGTTGCAAAGGGTTTTGCACTAATTGAAATGATTAAGTCTATTTGGATCTTCTTAGGGATTGTGTTTCATTATGAAGTTATGAAATACATAGCGAGTGAATCTAAAAACCTTCTTCAATAGAAGGAATGTATTCAATACATGTCTTGAGTTTAGTAGATTCTTGCAACCCTAAGATAATGTGAGACTTGAGAGAGGGTCTTAAGTAGGACATCAATGAGTTAGAATCAACATTTTGATCATGTGACAAAACATTTCTCGATAAGTCGAGAAATTGTGTTTATACATGAAGTTTAGTGGGAGTTACGGAAGTTTTAATTAGTCCGATATGTGGATGACATATTGATCATTGAGAATGATTTAAGACTCTTGGAGTATTATAATACATCTTGAATATCCGGATTTATGAAGATAAATCCACATGATATTAGCGTCATTAAGAAGTCTTATGTTGATAAGATTCATGACTAGTTCAATTAAATTGAATATATTTGATTGATTTCATTTGCTTCCACTGCCGAATCAATTAAAAAGAAATGATGTATAACACTTCATATGCTTTGAGTATGATGAATTGTTTTCAAAATCGAATTTAAGTAATCTTTACCAAGTAAGCTATAAAGATTACCCTTAAGTGCTTGCAGAAGCATTAAGGCTATGATGCAAAGTGTTTATGATGCAATATTGTGTAAGGGTGTTACACAAGTGACAATTGACAATTGAGATTGCGCATGGTTTCCGACAAAACCATAATCAAAACACATTAGGATGGTTAAGATACCATTGTGGCAATGTTTATTAAGAAGTAGATTTTCTAGAATCGTTCTAGGCAATAAAGAACAATGAGAGATATTTATAACAGAAATTGAGTACACTTGCGATCACGAGATGTGCAAGAAGGATGAGTCCCGCACATTAATCGTTGTGAAAAGAGGAGCTATTCTTAGACTAAGAGGGCCTATGTCTTGATTGGATCTCGACACGTACTCAGAAAGTGTTGTGATGCAAATGTATACATTACAAAGGAAAACGAATATGTAGTAAGGTTGAGTAAGGTACAAGAAGTTGATAAAACCTACTAACCAAAGCCTTCTCAAAGGCTAAACATGATGAGTCATGTCATTTCAATTGAATTGAAATCAACAACTACGTACAAGATCAAATCAGATCATAGAACATGAAATAGTAATCAGGCATTGACTATTCATGTGTGATAATCGCATTTGTCGTTCGAGTTTTATTTTTAAAACTCTTTTATTATACTTTGTTACATCCAAACGGGTTGTGGAGACAATTGAACCCCGTTAAAGTGAACACGGATTAGCATAGTATTCGCCCATAGTCACTTGTATGAGGTGACGTCTCGAAGTGACTAGAGTGTGATGCGATTGATGGCAAGTTCAAGTGCCATACAGTCATGTGAGATGACTAGTCGATCACATAGGCAGATGTTATGAACACCTTGTCGGGCCTTATGACCGCTTATAGAGTTCTGGCAAATTTATATAGCCTGGTCGTGGCGAGAGTTGCTATAGTATTCTAATGAGTCGATTCTTTTGACTAAAGACTATTCACCTAAGATGGCACAGTTTCAGATTAACTTTGATTTGTGTTACTACGACCTTCGTAAATGGGGTCAAATGGGCATATTTTGGGTTATGATGGCTGTGGCTAGTCGAAGGGAATGAGTGCGATAGGAATTGTCCACCCCTTGTCGGGGTTAAAACAATATCTCAGGGCCACTCGAGGAGTAATGAATCGGAAATACGTGGCCACGCTCGGAAGGTATCCGAGTGGATAAATCCGGTCAATCGCTTATTCTCCAGATCGAGGAAACCACTCTCGATATGATCACTTGCAAGTACGACCGAAAGACACCTTGCATTGAGTGGGAGATAGTAATAGGACAAGAGAATTGGTGACGCACACTTGTCGAGGACAAGTGGGAGATTGTTGGGAAATGTGTCCTCAACAATAGTGCGATCATATGATTTAAATATCATTATTAAATCTCATTTTAAGAATACAATTGGGAAGTAATATTGTTTCGTCAACCGGTCAACATATATCGGTAATGATTGGTCGACTAGAGTTTGACATTACCGTCGTGTGACGGTGGTGATCGATTGACCCCTAGGTCATACCTAAAGGGCAATACTCTTAATTGATTATTTAATTAATCGTATAATGTTGCGAGTTAATTAAATTACTTGAAAATTGACGGACGATTTTGGAAGTAAAATTTACGTATCAAATTGAAATGTGATTAAATGAGATACGGTCCGAGTAATTGAATTGTATAATTACTCGGATGAAATAAATTGTTTAATGTAACAATTAAATTGAATGAATTGTTATAAATACAATCGTTGTGATTTATAAATTGGTAAAAATTATTTCGGCACAATAATTATGGAATTACTAAATCAATTTTTGTATGTGACGTATTTTTATTAATACGTTGATTTTTAATATGTTAAAAATACATTACAAATTATGTTACATGTGACATGTTACATATTGACAATTGACAAAATAATATGGATTCCATATTATCATATGGACCGAAATAAAGAAGAGGTTTAAGCTAATTAAATTGTTTAATTAGTAGCTAAACATAATGATTGTTTTGCTTTAGTAGCCTTACATGCCTATAGTGCATTGTGAAGACAAATGAGCCCATGCATTGGCTCCTTTCCACCTCCTCTTGGCCGGATTTTTAGAGAAGAAAAACCACTTGGTTTTTCTTCTTATTTTTATATATACACCATAATGTAATGTGTGTATTATTCATTCTAACTACTCATCCAAAAATACAAGTTCTAGTGAGAAGAAAAATCCTCTCTTCTCCTCTCTTAAAAACCGAAACTATTATGTGATTTAAAGAGTTTTGGTTCAATTTTCTACTAAGATTAATATTATACTAGTACTTATAATATTAATTAGATTAAGTGAAAGCCTTGGGTATAAAGCTTGTGGAGAGATCTTATACTTAGATCTTTGTTCTTCCATTGGAAAAGCTCAAGAACAAGAAGAGAAAGGTGATCTCTCTTGTGCCCAATATAGCCGAAATATTGAATGTAAGGACATTATTTCTCTTCTCTTTTATTAATGTTTGCATGCATAAAATCCGTTTTAATTTTATGACAAATTAATTAGACATATATGAGTATGTTAAATATGTATATAGATCTACATTTCCTTCATATATATATATATATGTAAGGTGTACATTGACCATATGATATAGGTACATCTTATAATAACTATGGGTACATATCAAAGTATTTATGTTTATTTAAATTATTTATCAATCACGTTTCAACAAATCATCAAGTACTTTTAATTTGTTTAGGAGATACATTAAATATATCTACAATAGGTACATTTATTAACGATTATAGATTCATAACATGTTTATTTTAATTAATTATCTTTCACTGATGAATAAATCATTTACATTTTATGTATATGAGAGGTACATTAAATTTTTAATATAGGTCCATATAATACTTATTAAAGGTACATATCATGTTTATTTTAATTAATTATCAATTATGACTCGATTTTTTATTATGTACATTTTATTTATATAAGAGGCACATTAAATATATATTATAGGAACATATAATAAATATTAAAGTTATATACCATGTATATCTTAATTAGTTACAAGGCATGTTTCAATAATTATTCAAGTACATTTTAATAATATAGAAGGGACATGAAATATATAATAAATGTACATTTTAATAATTATAGCTACATATCATATTTACTACAATTGTTTATTTTTATTTCACTTATTCTTCGGGGACACATTATATATATTGGAGGTACATTAAATATAAAGTATAGATACAAAGAATAATTAACATAAGTATATAAAATATGTTGTTCAATTTTTATCAAGTACACTTAACTAACTCATCATGTACATTGATTTTATAAGGAATGTACATTAAATATAAACTGGAAGTACATTTAATACTTATTAGAAGTACATATTGTTTTAACTCAGGTCTTAACAAAGATATATACTAAAAGAGATACAATAGGAACAACAAGATGCATGTGTCACAGTGGTAAAAGTAAGTGCATTTCAACCAAGAGGTTGTGGGTTCAATTCCCATCAACAACATTTTTGAAGTTTGAAGTTGTTGATCATCATTGACCATTGGTGGCTGTTGACCACCTTCAACCACCGACCACCATTGACCGGCGTTGACCCGGACGATTGACCACCGGCGGCCACCATGACCGGCGTTGACCACCCTTGACCACCACCGACGGCGTTGACCACCCTTGACCACCACCGCCAACCACCCTTGACCCGACCATTGACCACCGGCGGCCACCATTGACCGGCAGTCAACCACCCTTGACTGGTGTTGACTTTTTGTTCATTGACTTTTGGGGGATTGTGTGTAATATTAAAGCTTAACCTTTAAGATGATGTTAAATCTTGTCCCTTAGATCAAAATTGAATGGTAAGGATTGGTTCTCACCGTTCTCACGATAAGCCCCGTTCTCACCGGAACTCTACCCTTATTATTATTATTATTATTATTATTATTATTATTATTATTATTATTATTATTATTATTATTATTATTATTACTATTATTACTATTACTATTATTACTATTATTATTATTATTATTATTATTATTATTATTATTATTATTATTATTATTATTATTATTATTATTATTATTAAATCCCGAAACAATTACCGGCCACACTCATACTAGATTAATAAATTTTGGTCCACATACCTATGGCGCACGGCCCAAAGCTCAATTATTAGCTAAGTCCAATTCCCGACTTGGATACTTAATTTATTATTTAATTAACGTCTTACTTGTAATTATTATTAGAAATGCCTTTAATTAATTATGAAATTACATAAATTATTCTCATAAATTATTATCAAAATACGGGGTATTACACATTTTAATTTGGATGAAGTAGTTCATTAATAAAACTTGGCATTTGGTTTTATGAATAGTGATATTTATTTAAATTATCAATGAAAATAACATTCTTGGTTCCATTTGACGTAATAGGTACCCGTGTACACACATCACTGAGGGGAACTATGTTTCTCATGACTACGGATTCGTGTCACCTTAATTGTTCTCTCAAAAGGTGCTTGGATAAACATTCTCATACCACATCGATAAAATTGCTCAATGGTTGAGGACACCCAATATCCTATGGTTTGCCCCATATAATGAGAATCGGTATGTATAGTACTTTATTATAATGAATCACGATTCTATACATTTATTAACACGCTTACATTCATGTATATGAACTACCAGTTCAATTTTCAATATTTCATAGCAAGCATTGGCCGCTAAGGACAATCAATGTGACAAAAGGCATAGTGTACTCGATTGACTCTTGCGGGCATAGTCCCACTGAGAAATATGTAAAGATGATAACTGACTAAGTTTACAACCTTACATTATAATGTCAATTGTTATTGTATGACCTTTGAAGACTAGGCTCCTTTTAATGTCCCATCAATATTACTGAGCCAAATGCTAATTATAATTTCATGTATATAATTATGAATTAGTGTGTCTCAAGCAATTAGAGCCTCAAGTCCAACTTTTGTCACGATAACAGTAAGTGTATTCTTAATAATTACTCCTATCATTTAATTTATGTTTATGCGAGAGGTTGATCTAATTTAGCTTATTTGTATGTGATTTATATAATAGTCTCCTCTACAACAACCAGACAGCAAAGACTACGCCTTTTTTTTTGTTGGTCCATGTGGAAGATTATCACCTGAAAGTATATCGACATAGAGTGACCGGTTAGTGTGTTTTAATAACTATTTCAAACGTAACTTGGGTTTAATTTTGTGTAATATTCCACTTATTTTGTCTATTTTGATTTAAGTATATTTTGATTTATAGTTCCCACCTTCAATCAACAACAAAGACCCAACCTATTCGAAGGAAGACATCGCTTACATGAGAAATAAGTGGGCCACTTATTTTCTTTCATTAACGGATGGTCAATAGTCTGCTCATTATGTATGTGTGTATATAGAGCCATGTGTAATTAGTTTTGGTCACCCTATTTATAATATTTTGATGCTGGGTTGAATAGATCAATTTGTGAAGTATATTCTGATGTTGCAGGATTAAATTTTTGCAATGCGCAACTGCTGAAATACTATTTTGCAGTAGCATTTCAGCGAAATATGCTACTGCAAAAATTATCATTTCAGCAGCTGCTGGAACCTGCTACAACAATTTTTTTAAAAACTATTTATAAATTCGATTACGGTTAAAAATAAAACCGTGGCCAATAAATATATCGACAACGGTCGTATTTAAATAGAAAACTGTTGTCATATTCATCCATACTATAAGGGTTTAATAAGCATAAACCATTGTCGAATTCATGACATTTAAAATGTTTTAATAAGTAAAAACTGGTGTCATATTTACTATTTTACAACGGTTTTGTTTCAGTAAAACCATTGTCATAGGCTTCCGTAGTGCATTCCAACTAATACTACCACAGTTTCAATATTATAGACAACGGTTTTTGAACCGTTCTTAATATTGTATTATGGTTATTTGAACCCGATGTTTACATTTAATAACGGCTCCGCCTTTTTAACAACCGTGGTCACAAAATAACAATGGTCAATGTAATAACGGTTCCGTGTTTTGTATTACAACGATATATCACCTTATCTAACTGTTGTTGGACCTATTATTTGGCGTAGTGATAATTATCATTGTATTGATAATATTCAATTTAAGGTTCGGCTTTGAAAGCTTGACATGAATAGTTTTGTAAAAATGGATGTAAAAATGCTTGTTATGAACTAATTATATTAAGTTCATTGCTTTATAATTAAAGTAAAAAAAGGTGCTTGATATGAACTAATTATGTTAAGTTCATTGCTTTGTAATTAGCCAAAGGTTATCATCGTACTCGGGTTAAACTGACATGGTATGTAGAACCAAGGATAGTTATTTGTATATGACTAATATGGTTTTTGGAAATGTAAACAAATGAAAAGAAGGATTTAAAATACTCTTTAAAAATGTAATTAACCAAATATTATCACCGAGTCCCGGATTAAACCGTCATAGCATGAAGAGCCAAAGGTGAATATAAGTCTTCATTAAAAATGTTCATCATAAAAATGATTTGAAACGGTAAAAATGGATTACAAATAAGCTAAGAGATGAAAATGATTGTTCTATCCTAGGTTTTGTAGGACATGATTGTTGTACTTGACCATCAAGTATACCGTGTATACTTAACCTTACTTTATCATAAGTTTCTTTATCAGTCTGTATGAAGTTACCCACCAAACGTGCTATTTTGGGTAAACAGTCTCCCCAAAATTTCGAGGAACTCCTTTCAATTTTATCCATACAGGCTCAATATCAACTTTTTCTTTTACTAAACCCTTGTCAATAGTCCAAGGTTTTACAATCATGGATATATTTTAAAATAGATAATACCCAGAGGTCAATAGGGCTTCCTTATCCTCAGGTGTAGTGAATCTGACAATAAACACTCTATTATCTAAGAATGGAACCCTATCAACGCTATAATGCACCAACCACGATAAATGAAATCCTCAACAACCTCCCAAGGAGGATTAGCCCCCAAAATATAACAAACCACATAATTGTTCCAGAAATCTACCTCTTTTTGAATATCCTCTATGGTGAACTTGAGAATATCTATACTATCGTATTCTTCCGTAATCGGCTCCAGCACCGGAATATCCTTCCAACCACGTCGTAATATTCATCCATCATTAACCTGATTATCTTCCTCTTCTAACGTGTCATTGGTCTGTGAAAGCTATCACCTTTTCCATTATTCTTTGATGTACTCGCACCATCTGACTGAATAAAGGAAGTTTTGGGTTTTTTTAGCATTTTTAGTAGCCGATATCAAAGGGGGAAAACGGTTTTGTGTAGTTCTTACAGCCGTCATGGTTATTACAGGTTCCTAGGTTTTAGAGCTTCTCTCTCTTGCTTTCTCTCTCATTGTTTTATATGCTTTATTGTTTTAGAGATTTTCCTAGGAATTGTAAGACATAAATCAACTTGATTCCAATGTAACTTTAATCATTTATATGACTCATTAATGTGATTATACCATGTTCTCATTTGAACTCATGACACCCTAGTGGTTTTAGTTAATTGTTTACATCTCTATTTGTTTGCGTTGCTTTCATATGTTTACATTTTCATCATCGTAGCTAGTTTAGTTTATAACTCAAACCCAATCGTGACACAAAGACATAACAACTTTGCATTAGGATAACTATTTGATAAACGGTCCCTTGGGATCCGACCTCTACTTACTCCTTTACTAAGTTATTTGTTGAATTTATAAATATGTTTTGATGTTGATTGTTGACGACATGATCGCACCAAAAATGGCGCCAATGCTCGGGACGGTGTATTGTTGAATTGTTATCTTTTATTACTTTTTAGTTGTGTCATTCTTTACCTTGGTGAAATCAATTCCTCAAGGTTGTTCTCACTATCTTTGTGACACGATTTTAGCCATGCCTTTAAAATAACAGTACAAGGCTTCACTCAAAAAATGTTATGCCATGACGGACCTTTCAAGTATAACATCAATAGGTGTTTGGGCCAAAAATCACATAATAGGGAAAGGTCCACTTAATAAATAAATGGATCAAACAAGAAGAAGGGGAGCCCGCGGTTGGAGTGAGCACGGAGAAGGGGAATGGGCCAGCATGCTCGCAGGAGAAGACCGAAGCCCATTGAAGGAAGCGTGTGAAATTAGGAAAGGGGAGTTAGGGAGAAGTCAGGGAGATCAGGGAGAATTAAGGGAGACGACCAAACATGGAAATAGTTATTATGGAAGTTATATTCCCTTGACACGCCTAGGGTTCTTACCCTATAAATAGCCGAGGAAGCAATCAAAGAAGGACATTCTCATCAAGATATCAACTCATTCACATTGTGGACAAGGCCCTCGGGAACTGCGTCCGCGGGATCCACACTAGGCATAATCGACTCGAGGTTCTTTCGAATCGAATTAAGACCAATTAGAGTCGCCACCAAGTTTTTTGGGAACTTGGAACCGTTCAAGTCAACTTTACACCTTTCATCGAAAAGCATAAAGCCAATCGACTACGAGTGATTAAAGATAAAGACTTGTACCCTATATCACTCGATTTGAATGACTCTCGTAATCCAATGGTATTTAGACGGATCCACAAACCATAGATCTTGAGTAAGGGGTGAGGGTACGTGTTGGGAAGCCCATAAGGACACCCAACCCCGCCCGTCAATAACGGCCTCTACTAAGTCAAGTGTCGGATTTCAAACAAGGTCATAGCTACTACGATGTATGATATGCAAACGTTGTTTTAACCCTATCATGTGACAACAATTTCTATGTCGTTTTAGATGCAACTAAACTAACTTTGTCAAAGTTGGAATTTAGCATGTGGGTTGATTGATCTAGCAACATTCAAACGAAACAAACAAGGCTTGATGGGGAATGGGGGAGCCGTTGGGATCTACCTATTACAAACCAGGCATTTCATGCCGACACAACAACAAATTAAAGATACAACTCGATCTAAATACAAAGCTATATACACGACGCAATACATGACACCACACACGGCCGTTGGCCTAGAAAACCGTGCACATGAGGGGTGGCCCACGGCTCACATGACACACGGCCTTGGGTCACTCCTCGTAATGTGTGCTTTCACTTAATCCCATCGAATTAGACATAGGGCTACGCACCAAAGCATGCATTAGCATAAACCGGGCCATGTTGCTTTAAACAACATGCGGTTTACTACGCTCCTACAAGCATTGGGGAACAACCGTCTAACCAAACAAGACTAAGGTTTTTAGAAAAGGTTTTGACTCAATAAAAGTAAAACAAACTTGAAAGATTACAACTCGATAAACAAACTGTAAATTACAAGCTACAAAACAACAAAGAACAAATGATAAACAAAGAAAGAGAAACGAAATAAGAAAGCCAAAACACACGGCTAACTCACGGCCCAAACCAACGACAACCCTCACGGGCAAGACAAGGCCAGCCTAGTTCCTAAGTTAGGTTCATTAGTTAGATCGAATGATTGCAAAACGGATTAGAAAACGATGATAAAAAAAGGTCAGAAAGCTTCGCTTAAGATCGAGTGTTCCACACGGCCCAAAGGGGTTGAATTAGGTCAAGTTTGCAAATTAGATTAACTCGTCGAGTGTTAATAAGAAGGTGCTAATCACGCACTCTTATGCTAGCGAGAGATTAGGTGAAAGAGAAAGATGCGTTCAATTATTTACAGAATTGTTAGTTGATTTTTAAAACTATGTCGATGTACCCTAAAGTGTCTAATTAGGTTATTAAATTAATTTAATGTCATCTAAATACGTCATAGGTTAACAATCAGAGGTTAAACTAACATACAACGGGCCCTAGGGTATGTCGAATTGGCCGAAACAAACAAGGGGGTCAAAAGCGAAGAGCGAAGTTAGAAACTTGTTTTATTTATGCCCTACCTTGAACACGAGGATATGTAAATGAGACGGGGGTGTACGACCGACTGATGTAGCGGTTTCTTTTCCCATCTCAAGTCAACGCGGGTGTTCATGGTGGTACTTTAACTCATACTCGGACTAACTAGTTTCATAGTTAATTAGAACAAACAATAAACAAAATGAAAACAAACAAAAATAAGACAATAAAAAACAAGCATAAAACAAAAGAAATAAAAGGGAAAAGAGGAGGATTTGATGCACCCTCAACCTACATGTATCGTTGACACCGTCTTGGGTCGTAATCGATGGTAGATTTTATCTCGAGAGGACGTCGTCGACGAAGAATAAAGCAAACACGCGTTTTGGAAACTTTCTGGACAGCGATTTTCAAACGATGATATCTCCCTCGTTTCACGACGAAAATTCGATTTAAAAGATGTTTTGGAAACTAGAAAGAGAGGAGGACAGGGATCTTAAATCAACCCCTGCTCGTTTTGGGTTATTGGGCACGAAAAACGAACACAAACAGAACTGGACAGACAAGAAGAAACCGCGAAAACAGAGTGTTATTTCACTCTGTTTTTCGAGGGATTTCGTGTACTCTCAAGGGCAATTTGGCTCGTAATTCTTTGTCTAATGTGTAGATGGATGTTATGTGGTTAATTAGGAATAATAAACTCGAGTTTTGATGGAGGTTTGAGGGAGGAACGAATTGTTTTTCGAGGAGGACACACAAACAGTTTCAGTTTGTATGTCGGTTTTGTGGAGGGTTATTGAGAGGCAATTAGGGTTTGTTTCTGAGGTTTAAAGCTTTTGAGTGAAGGTAGGATGTATGGAGAACTTAGAGGAATGAATGTATGGTGAAGGGGTGGTATTTATAAGGAGTTAAAGTAGGGCAAAAGGGGGGAGAGAGGCAGACGGGCCTGCTGAGCATAGCTGCTGTCCAGCAGCTTTGGGGGGTTTTCTAGGGTTCGTTTGGGGGGTTTTCTTGGTGGTTAAGGTAAGGTAATATGGGTAGGATATTAGGGTATGGGTTAGGGTTAATGGGTACGGGTTTTGGTGGTATTTGGAGCGGGTTTTGGGCTCGGGATTGAGCTGCCAAAACAGGGGGGCTGTTTGTATGCGCGGGCTGGTTGGGGGTGTTTGGGGATGGAATTTGGGCCGTGGATAGGGGGTTCGAACAAGGGTGGATGGGTAGAGGCTTAGGTTGGTTAGTGTACTCGATATTCGTGCCAACTCGTAAAGAAAACGGGCTCAAAAACCAAGCTAAAATCGAGCTCAAAAACACATGTTCAAAACGAGTTCTTTTCGATTTTCAAATCGATTTTTCAAATCAATTAACACATTAAAATAAATGATTTTTCAAACCAAATATACTCATAAAATGATTTTTCAAATCAAATATTTATTTTATTTTCAATAAAATAAACTCGAGAAAATAAATTCAAAACAAAATAAAATAAATTGAAATTACCTTGAAAAAGGCTTTAATTTAAATATCATTTAAATTAAAAATACTCCGTCGACAACGCTCATTCTACATCGTAAAACGAACCCAAATAATGACAATGACAACTAAATAAATACATGTGTCCTATCATCATCGGGTGTTTGTCGGGTTCTCTATAAATTCCAATATCGACGGATACGGGTATCTACAGAGCCCCCACTTTGACTGAGGCTTGGACAAGGCGAAAGTCAAAGTATACCCCAGGTCCCTCTCGACCTGAGGATTCTTCGGGTCGTTTATAGTCGATTAGACTTGCGTATATAAGCTCGCTTGACCATAAGAAGAGATCACCCGAAACTTCGTTGGGGATTGACTCTTGCTTCTGTTGTGTCAAATTATCGTCATTGGTCGTCGACCCATAAATTGCATATATGGTGGATTGAGCCTTATCCTTAGGCGCCTACGTATCCGTTTCTGACGGAATCAAACCCGCGTCGTAGTTCGGCAACTGCTGACACTTGCCCAAAGTTTATCATCTGCTGGCATTTGTCCAAAATACATCATCTGCTGACATTTGCCCAAAATTTATCATCTGCTGGCGCTTGTCCGAAATTCATCTTTTGACACTTGCCCAAAGCTTATCATCTGCTGGCAGGTGCCAAATGGGACGCGACTTTCCGAGGAGGTTGCCGCCACTTTCATCATTTGCTTTCAGCTACGGAATTCTTCCATTTCATACTCTTGTATTGAATTGAATTCTTGGTGGATGTCATCCTTTACATCTTGATAATGGTCTCTGAAGCCTACGGCTTCAGAGCCCCCAGTTTGCAATGGCTCTAAAGTCGAAGACTTTAGAGTCCCCGGTTGAAGCATATCCTGCTACATTTGAAACACAAAAACGTACTGGCAATAATCATCACATAAGCACATTTGGATCATCGATCTTGAAATTGGATCATTTGAAATACTGGGTCATCGACCCGAAAATTGAATTTGAAAATTTTGACTGATTGGGCCATCGACCCGAAAATTGAATTTGAAAATTTTGAATGATTGGGTCATCGACCCGAAGTTTTAATTTGACATCACTTGGTATGTTAGGCCATCGACCCTTCAAAAATTGAATTTGAAATTTTGAATTTCGAAAGATTGGGGCCATCGACCCGAAAAGATTCCACTACTTGGATCATCTATCCACAATTCGCAAAAAGTTTTTGGAATTTTGAAATTTTGAAATTTTTTGAAATAGAACCTTGATGGGTGAGCATGAAATGCGACTCAGACACTCTGTATGACCCGTAAACAACGTGGGCGTAGCCCGCTACCGTAAAACAAAAAAGGAAAATAAAACCGTAAGTGTGCACGGGTTTTAATTCAAATATTGACTTGTTGGGGGTAGAAATGTAAATTGGCCGTTCCGGCGCCAAAGATGGCAAATGGAAATCACAAGGTCGTCGACTTGGGAAGGAGATATCGTATGGCATGGGCGTGCTCCCGAGGGCGCATGGGAATCACTTGGCATTGACAAGGAGGATTAAACTCACAGAGCAACAACGTTAACTTCGCCTAGACACTAAACACTGACTGATTTTATGAGAACAGTTGGACATCACACATCACTCTTGTTGGGAACATTCTGCCACTCTTCTCCTCGCCTCCTTTCTTTTCAGCGAGTATTCATCATTTCTTGCCACCGCCTTCTTTCTTTTCAGCGGGCTTTTACTATTTTTCTTCCACGCCTTCTTTCTTTTCAGCGGGTTTTTCATATTTTCTGTTCCCAACACAAACCCACATCTATCTGACTCAGCATCTTTGCCTACACCGTTAGATAAAGCTCATTCCGAGACTTGACATTACTCATCTGAACCTATATCCTTATCCTAGCCTACATCGAGTGCTAAGACCGACTCAAACAAAGGTGGCCTCATTTGGACTTGGTTAAGACCCGTAAGAAACTGACAAGATGACAACTTGGATGATGGATGGATTGAATCCCTTATTCTGAAGGACTGCCTACGTATTCGCGTGGAGCGAAATCAAATCCGACGTAGTTCGATCATGGTGCATAAACTTGGCATATTGATTGTGTGTACACACTCGAAGGTTTTACCTAAGGTATCATGGCTTATCCCGTCCTAGCCTGTAAGGTACCGTTAAATCCCGTGTTTGGGGTTAGGTGTAAAAGGCTTGGATCTTTTGGGATGTGGAGCTTGGTAATAACAAGTTAAAATGGTTAACCATCATTCTGAAGGTTTGTTTTGTGGTGCTAAGGCCAAGGGCTATGGCTTACATCGTGGTTGGAAAAGGTGTCTCGGTTCTGACGAAATCCGAGTGCAAATGGGTTGGAAATCGATATGGGTTCAAATTTCCATGTCTGGATCCTAAAGGCTGAGTGTAACAGCACAAGCGGAATGATTCTCAAAATTCCCGACTATCCCTTGTAACTGTTTCAGGAAGGACTTAGAGGGTAAAGAGGTTACTACTTAAGCTTTTGGGCTTCGCCCATTGAACTTCAACTATGGGTACTTGACTTGAATTCTGGCTTCCGTAACTTCGACATTCAACCAAAAAGCATTCCGCAATAACTTTAACATCTTTTTTTCTTTTTTCTTTTTCTTTCATCTTTTTTTTCATTTTTCTTTTTTTTTTTCATTTTTTTTCATCTTTTTTTTTCTTCTCTTCTTGAAAATGGTCTTCTATTCATTCCCTTAGTCACAAACGGATACACCTTAAAAACTGGGCTTCGCCAACTAATTTGGGTAGGAACTAACAATTCCTTGTTAGAACGGATTGATATCTTCTCTCTTCGAGATGGGATGATTTTGTTGGGGAAAAGGCTTGCCTTCCATCATTGATAGGGGAAACAAGGAGCTAGTCCGGGTTTGTCATAGAATCATCTAAAAGCTTGTCATAAACATTGGTTCAGATGGAGGTTTTCTACCACCAGACATGGAATAGGTAAAGGAATCAAACACAGGATCCTAGTGTACCTTACATTTTGAAACGAGACATATTTCTATCCCAGGGATTCCTTTGAGTGTGTTGTGCATTTTATCATGCTTTTAGAGTGATTGAGGATTGAAAACAAGACAAATTTGGAAATGAAACTGCAACTTTTTATTGGAATGACAAATGCTTAACAGACTCGAAGGAACGATTCCTAGGACACACCCTAGGTCATCGCGGAACAAACGACTCAAATTCAAGAAAAGAAAGTCCTAGACTCGACTCGACTAGGATAAGAAAACAGATCCCGACTCATAATTTTCAAATCTGGTCTTGAGCTTTCCCTTGTTCAGTTGTCAACTTAGATGCTCGGCCCTTGTCCTTGATCCTTTTGATGGTCTGCCTCCATCCCGAGGTGGTCCTCTGAGGATCTACGCCAGTGATGAAAGTTGGTGAATCGAATTGTCTTTTATTAACTTCGTTAATGAGATGAGTGCATTCTAGAGTGAGACTCCCGACTTGAATTTCATTCTTCGGGTTTGGCAAGAATTCAAAGCAATCCACAAATATTTTCCCAATAAACACCCCTTTCAAGTGACATGGGCGGATAAGATGGGAATAATCGACATTGTCTTCGACAGAAACAAAGTTGGAGTGATCGCCAAATGGATTGGTGATGTTATTAGGTTTAACAAATTTGGGATCGGGAGCGTTCCGTTCTCAATCATGTCTTGAATTTCGTGCTTCAATCGATAGCACCTTTCAAAGATCATGGCCTTTCCCTTGATGAAAGGCACAATAGGCATTTGGTTTATACCATTTACCTTGTTGATCAGCGGGAGGGTCCGGAGTTGGACCAATAGGCTTCAGCTTTCCTTGGGCTATGAGCCTTTGGAGAGCGTATGTATAAGTGCATCCGATATCAGTGAATGCCCTAGGTGTTTGGCGCTGCGGCTTATTCGATTGCCCTTCTAAGAGATTGATGCCTTCATCTAAATGGGTCGTTGCTGGGGCTTTGGTCCTAGACGATGACGCCCCTTGGTACCCTTTTGGCTTCTCAACTTCTGCCATTCGGACGTCGTCTTCTACCTCTATCCCGATTCTTATCAATTCTTTGAAAGAACCAAAATTCTGGTATTTTAGAGCATTGCGGTAAACAGGTCGTAGATTCTTAACGAACTTATCTGCCATTTCAACTTCATCAGGCTTCTTGGCTAGTTTCACGCTTTCAGCGCGCCATCTTGCGAGGAATTCAGTAAAGCCCTCTTTTTCCTTTTGTGTCATAACCTCCAAAGTTCTTATGTTGGTTTGAATCTCGACGTTGTCAGCATAGTGCTTACAGAACTCCACCGTAATATCTTCGAAAGTGGGGAAGTTCTTAAGGTCAAGATTATAGAACCACGCCTTCGGGTGTTCTTCTAAAGATTGGGCAAAAATTTCAGAGAGCATGTCAGCAGGCACTCCCTTCAATGCTAAGTACCCTTTATAGGCCTTAACATGGTGGACTGGATCTTCGGTGCCTTTGAACTTTGGGATGTCAGTGAGTACCATGTTCGTGGGCAACTTATCCTGAACTGGGGCATAGGCCCTAGCATTCTCATAGTGAATGTTCTTCCCCTGGGAGAGTTTCAAACGGTCTTCGATGAACTTGAACCGTTTCTCCAGATCGGTCAGAGGTGGGGTAAATGGAGGGGAATCTTCATCCAGCTTAGATTCAATTGCATCCATGCGGGTCATCATGAGATTCACGGCCTCAGTAAGCTTGTTAACAGCATCTTCCATTGCTTGACATCGGGTTTTTGGCGGCCTTTCTACAAGAAAACCCCGTACTGAGTCAATATTTAAAGTAAGAGCCCCTGCACGCTTAAGGACACGACCCCTACTTGACTCAAACAAAGACTCGACTTGAGATTGGCTAACCAGAGGTTCGACTCACGGTTGGATCTAGACCTTGGTTCATTTTAGACTCGACAAAATGACATGACTCAAACTGTCATAAATCGGTTATAAACCGGACTCGGTGTGGCCAAACCCGTGGTTGGACTAACATAGCCCATAGGTTCGGGTGAAACGCCCTAAATGGCCTAGCTTGGGCGTTTTTGTGGACTATCCTAGACCAAAAGGTCGACCAACATGACTCAAAGCCCAAGAGGTGAGCTTGGGTGACCCAACAGGGTCATGTTCTAGACTCTTAGAACGAAAAACACCCGGCCTAACACGGCCATGACCCGGACACGACTCGACGCATTTCATGCTTGGTTGAGGTTCGAGAAACATTTTGGATTGATTTTGAAAAGATGAAGGATTGATTTGAAAATGAGATTTGAAATGGGCAAAGCATCAAATTTATAAAAGCTCATTTTGGGCCGAAATTTCTAGTCCTATTTGGGCAGCATTCCGCGTTTTTAAAACCATGCTATTTTGAAAGTAAGTTGTTCAAAAGTTCGGTTTTGAAAAGGACATGGGAATTTTCGAAAAACAAGACTCGGGAAAACACATTGCACATTGTCATTCTCATGTTATAAGGATGTATGCTCCTAGACATCTCGAAGTCTCGGCAAGTCTTCTATAAGAAGGTCTATGCCCTCCATCCTTTTGCGGTCTTATAGAGCAAGGTGTCTTAAGGTAAAGTACCTAGAAGATCGTCCCCACCCTCAAGAACCACGCGAGGCGAAGTGGAAGCGAGCAATGTGCAGCTTCCTGGCATAGTGGGACGTCGCCCCCCACGCATCACGAAGAAACGCTGGGACGGCCCGGGCAAGTCCTTAAGGGTTTATGCATGAATCGTAGCACTATGAGTAATGTTTTACTTTCCAACACTTTCTTTTCAAGTTTCACCTCGGAGGAAAAGACCCTAGAAACACAGTGTAACTAGTCCTCTTTTCCCCCCGTGAGTCGCCAAATCGTGGACAAGGCCCTCGGAAGCTGCGTCCGCGGGATCCACACTAGGCATAATCGACTCGAGGTTCTTTCGAATCGAATTAAGACCAATTAGAGTCGCCACCAAGTTTTTTGGGAACTTGGAACCGTTCAAGTCAACTTTACACCTTTCATCGAAAAGCATAAAGCCAATCGACTACGAGTGATTAAAGATAAAGACTTGTACCCTATATCACTCGATTTGAATGACTCTCGTAATCCAATGGTATTTAGACGGATCCACAAACCATAGATCTTGAGTAAGGGGTGAGGGTACGTGTTGGGAAGCCCATAAGGACACCCAACCCCGCCCGTCAATAACGGCCTCTACTAAGTCAAGTGTCGGATTTCAAACAAGGTCATAGCTACTACGATGTATGATATGCAAACGTTGTTTTAACCCTATCATGTGACAACAATTTCTATGTCGTTTTAGATGCAACTAAACTAACTTTGTCAAAGTTGGAATTTAGCATGTGGGTTGATTGATCTAGCAACATTCAAACGAAACAAACAAGGCTTGATGGGGAATGGGGGAGCCGTTGGGATCTACCTATTACAAACCAGGCATTTCATGCCGACACAACAACAAATTAAAGATACAACTCGATCTAAATACAAAGCTATACACACGACGCAATACATGACACCACACACGGCCGTTGGCCTAGAAAACCGTGCACATGAGGGGTGGCCCACGGCTCACATGACACACGGCCTTGGGTCACTCCTCGTAATGTGTGCTTTCACTTAATCCCATCGAATTAGACATAGGGCTACGCACCAAAGCATGCATTAGCATAAACCGGGCCATGTTGCTTTAAACAACATGCGGTTTACTACGCTCCTACAAGCATTGGGGAACAACCGTCTAACCAAACAAGACTAAGGTTTTTAGAAAAGGTTTTGACTCAATAAAAGTAAAACAAACTTGAAAGATTACAACTCGATAAACAAACTGTAAATTACAAGCTACAAAACAACAAAGAACAAATGATAAACAAAGAAAGAGAAACGGAATAAGAAAGCCAAAACACACGGCTAACTCACGGCCCAAACCAACGACAACCCTCACGGCCAAGACAAGGACAACCTAGTTCCTAAGTTAGGTTCATTAGTTAGATCGAATGATTGCAAAACGGATTAGAAAACGATGATAAAAAAAAGGTCAGAAAGCTTCGCTTAAGATCGAGTGTTCCACAAGGCCCAAAGGGGTTGAATTAGGTCAAGTTTGCAAATTAGATTAACTCGTCGAGTGTTAATAAGAAGGTGCTAATCACGCACTCTTATGCTAGCGAGAGATTAGGTGAAAGAGAAAGATGCGTTCAATTATTTACAGAATTGTTAGTTGATTTTTAAAACTATGTCGATGTACCCTAAAGTGTCTAATTAGGTTATTAAATTAATTTAATGTCATCTAAATACGTCATAGGTTAACAATCAGAGGTTAAACTAACATACAACGGGCCCTAGGGTATGTCGAATTGGCCGAAACAAACAAGGGGGTCAAAAGCGAAGAGCAAAGTTAGAAACTTGTTTTATTTATGCCCTACCTTGAACACGAGGATATGTAAATGAGACGGGGGTGTACGACCGACTGATGTAGCGGTTTCTTTTCCCATCTCAAGTCAACGCGGGTGTTCATGGTGGTACTTTAACTCATACTCGGACTAACTAGTTTCATAGTTAATTAGAACAAACAATAAACAAAACGAAAACAAACAAAAATAAGACAATAAAAAACAAGCGTAAAACAAAAGAAATAAAAGGGAAAAGAGGAGGATTTGATGCACCCTCAACCTACATGTATCGTTGACACCGTCTTGGGTCGTAATCGATGGTAGATTTTATCTCGAGAGGACGTCGTCGACGAAGAATAAAGCAAACACGCGTTTTGGAAACTTTCTGGACAGCGATTTTCAAACGATGATATCTCCCTCGTTTCACGACGAAAATTCGATTTAAAAGATGTTTTGGAAACTAGAAAGAGAGGAGAACAGGGATCTTAAAGCAACCCCTGCTCGTGTTGGGTTATTGGACACGAAAAACGAACACAAATAGAACTGGACAGACAAGAAGAAACCGCGAAAACAGAGTGTTATTTCACTCTGTTTTTCGAGGGATTTCGTGTACTCTCAAGGGCAATTTGGCTCGTAATTCTTTGTCTAATGTGTAGATGGATGTTATGTGGTTAATTAGGAACAAGAAACTCGAGTTTTGATGGAGGTTTGAGGGAGGAACGAATTGTTTTTCGAGGAGGACACACAAACAGTTTCAGTTTGTATGTCGGTTTTGTGGAGGGTTTTTGAGAGGCAATTAGGGTTTGTTTCTGAGGTTTAAGGCTTGTGAGTGAAGGTAGGATGTATGGAGAACTTAGAGGAATGAATGTATGGTGAAGGGGTGGTATTTATAAGGAGTTAAAGTAGGGCAAAAGGGGGGAGAGAGGCAGACGGGCCTGCTGAGCATAGCTGCTGTCCAGCAGCTTTGGGGGGTTTTCTAGGGTTCGTTTGGGGGGTTTTCTTGGTGGTTAAGGTAAGGTAATATGGGTAGGATATTAGGGTATGGGTTAGAGTTAATGGGTACGGGTTTTGGTGGTATTTGGAGCGGGTTTTGGGCTCGGGATTGAGCTGCCAAAACAGGGGGGCTGTTTGTATGCGCGGGCTGGTTGGGGGGTGTTTGGGGATGGAATTTGGGCCGTGGATAGGGGGTTCGAACAAGGGTGGATGGGTAGAGGCTTAGGTTGGTTAGTGTACTCGATATTCGTGCCAACTCGTAAAGAAAACGGGCTCAAAAACCAAGCTAAAATCGAGCTCAAAAACACATGTTCAAAACGAGTTCTTTTCGATTTTCAAATCGATTTTTCAAATCAATTAACACATTAAAATAAATGATTTTTCAAACCAAATATACTCATAAAATGATTTTTCAAATCAAATATTTATTTTATTTTCAATAAAATAAACTCAAGAAAATAAATTCAAAACAAAATAAAATAAATTGAAATTACCTTGAAAAAGGCTTTAATTTAAATATCATTTAAATTAAAAATACTCCGTCGACAACGCTCATTCTACATCGTAAAACGAACCCAAATAATGACAATGACAACTAAATAAATACATGTGTCCTATCATCATCGGGTGTTTGTCGGGTTCTCTATAAATTCCAATATCGACGGATATGGGTATCTACACACATACACACGCATACACTCACCCAAGATCTTACGAACACGATACCTCGTGCTAGCAAGAATAGCATTACGTTTCAATTGTAATCGTCCTCCCATTCAAGTATAGTACAATATTTGGCAGGGTACCGTCCCTCCCGCGGTTGTTCCCACATTGGGTTTTCCGCGTCACCAAATCTTGCGTGTTAATTTATATTTCGTATCTTATTTCCTTATTTAAACATCATCACACAAACAATCATTCAATTAACTAACGAGTAAGACCACATTGATCCGAATAAATCAATTCGGTAAAAAATACCTAAACAGTTTGGCGCCTACCATGGGGCATTGTGGTCGTCAATCGTTGATACTCTAAATACACGATGGATAAGCAAGCATCGGACGCCGTGTCAGGGAGCAGACAACCGTCGCCACCACACACCTCTACTCAAAATCCAGCATCAACAGTGGCAACGCAGGCTCCCGGACATACCCCGAGAACAACACCAACAGCCAAAACATCTCTACCTCCTAAGACTCCTGCTGCCACAACTCAAGCCAGATCAGATAAGGGAATATAAAGCTCAGGCCTCACCCCGTCACCTAGTCCCACACAAATCTTGCTCACTGGCGTAGAGAATCTTCAGAAAGCCATGGAAAACATGAGAGAAGACCAAAAGAAAGCAGAAGCTGAAGCAAGAAGGAGAGACAGAGAGATCTGAGATCAGGTTGATATCCTAAAACAGCAATCTGTCACCCCGGCAACCAGGGCAAGTGAGGGAAGGTCTCCGCTAGTAGATCTGACGCAGGGGCCATCAGGCAGCAGTAATTCACTTTGGCAGATACTAGCTGAACTGGTAACAAGGTTGGATCTAACTACAGTACCAACGGATGGAAGAATAACCTCACAGGGGCTGGGATACCTCACACCAAACACCTGGCCATCAGCCAGCTAAGTGGAGGCACGAACAGGTGGCATCCCTGTCAGCAGTTTCGCAACAATTGATCAGACACCTAGAGCAGGATCCGAGTGGAACCAACAAGTGAACTGGCAGCAGGGGACGATCGTTACTTCAACCCCTCTAGCTGCTGGGATACATCAGAACCTTCCAGAGCTCGGGTCAGGGGGCAGTATATTGAATCAGCAGACAACTGACAGGCGGACCCCAGATTAAGGCAACATAATAAATCAGCAGTACTTAGAGCTAAAGGAAATACTAAGCAGGGTCCCAGGGCTGCCACCCCCACTCGAGAAAGCAGCACTAAACAGCTATGCCGACTCACCATTCGTGGACACCATATCCATCACAGCCATGCCAAAGGGATTCACAAATCCAAATATGCCTCTCTTTGACGGCACAACAGATCTCTTTGATCATATAAGCCAGTACAAGCAGAAGATGATGAAAGTAACAGCCGTAGGGCAAGTCAAGGAAGCTTGCATGTGCAAAGGATTGGATCCACCTTAGAAGGGCCGACACTTCGATGGTTTGTGAGCCTGCCCAACAAGTCGATATCCACATTTGCTGAATTAGTGAACGCATTCACTTAACAGTTTGCAAGCAGCAGGAAGCCACAAAAGCATGCAGGAGATCTATATAGAATCGTCCAGGTGGCAGGGCAGACCATTGGGGAATACAATACTAGATTCAACAATGAGAAGGTGGCAGTACGAGAGTGTGACATTTCGACAGCAGTAGAAGCCTTCAGGAGAGGCCTCCATTATGACTCCGACTTATACAAGCAATTGACTATGCATCCCTGCCATAGTTTTGAGGCAGTACAAGAGAAAGCAGCTGCCGCAATCAGAGTAGAGGAAGACATCCTAGCCAGAGCCAGCCTACCTAATCCACCAATTGTCTCTAGTACCTCAGCCGTAGAGAAGTCGGGAAGAAATCAAACCACGAGCAAGAAGGACGAGAGATACATGCCATATGGAAGGGGAGTCAACAGAATCGAAGAAAATCAGCAACTCCCTACTCTGGCAGAATACGGATTCACTACAGGTATCGGAAGAATCCTGAAGGCACTCAGGGAGATGGGGAATGGAGTCAGGTGGCCCAACCCACCAGTAGAGGGACAAGCATGGAGAAAGGAAAGCAAAAAGAAGTGTAAGTTACACCGTGATATTTGGCACAACACTGAGGATTGCTACACACTAAGGAGAGAGATCAACCGCATGTATGAACAAGGAAAGCTGAGCCACCTATTACCACGTGGGGGCAAGTAGCAGGATAAGGTAGGCTCCACCAAGCCTACAACCCCACCCGCATGCACTAAAATCAAAAACGTGATAACAGGCGGCTCAGACCTAAGTGGGTTGACATACTCAGCAGCTAAAAGACATGCTACCGAGACCAAAGGAGATAGGCCAGCCAATTCTTACAGAGTTTCTCACAGCGACTTACCAGCTGTCACCTTTGATGAAGGACATACATATGACGAACGAGAGCAACATGACGCACTTATTATCACCCTATCAATGGACAATTGCACAGTTAGAAAGGTCCTGGTAGATACAGGCAGCTCGGTCAACCTGATCATGCTGAAAACCATAGAAAACATAGGATTCAGCGAGAAGGATTTGCAGAAGAAGACTATCCCGCTAGTAGGCTTCAGTGGGGAGACAACCAACTCACTGGGCGAGATAGTCATCCCAACCTATGTGGGAGGAGTCAACAAGCAAGTCAGGTATCTGGTTATAGACGGACCTTCCACCTACAATGTCATTCTGGGAAGGTTGTGGCTACACCAGATGAAAGCAGTCCCCTCAACATATCACCAATGCATAAAGTTCCCCACACTATGGGGAGTAGAGACAGTAAGAGGAGATCAGAAGGATGCTAGAGGCTGCTATAAGAAGGCAATAAAGTGCACTGCCAGCCCTCCCGCATAGCAATTACAAAAGCAGCCTGTCCAGGACGAATACATTGAGCCCCCGGCAGAAAAGCTAGATCAAATTAACCTAGACAAGCTGCACCCAGAAAGAACTGTGCTAATTGGAGCTGGATGCACAGGAAACTTGAGACAACAATTAATCAAATTTCTGCAGGATAACATGGACTGTTTTGCATGGTCACACGATGACATGATAGGAATAGATCCGTCCATCATAACGCATACGCTCAGTGTGGACCCAAAGTGTAAACCCATACAGCAGAGAAGAAGAAAGTTTGCAGCAGAAATAAACAGGGTGATCAACAAAGAGGTAGATAGTCTTCTGGCAGCAAAGAAAATAAGAGAAGTAAAATATCTAGAGTGGCTGTCTAACGTGGTGGTAGTACCTAAGAAGAATGGAAAGTGGAGAGTTTGTGTGGACTTCACCGACCTCAACAAGGCATGCCCTAAAGATCCCTTCCTGCTACCTCATATTGATGCAATGGTGGATGCGACAGCTGGACATGAGATGTTGACATTCCTGGACGCATAGAGTGGGTACAATAAGATCAAGATGGATCCTGCAGATCAAGAGAAGACGACATTCATGTCTGAGAGAGGAATATATTGCTACAACGTCATGCCATTCGGCCTAAAGAATGCAAGCTCCACGTATCAAAGGCTGGTTAACCGCATGTTCAAAGAGCAGATAGGAAGAACTATGAAGGTATATATTGACGACATGGTGGTAAAATCAGAAAAAGCTAAAGATCACATGCGGCACCTGGCAGAAACATTCAGCACCCTGAGGGAATACAAAATGAAGCTAAATCCATCTAAATGCACCTTCGGGGTATCCTCTAGCAAATGCTTAGGCTACATTATAACTCAAAGAGGGATAGAGGCCAGCATCGAGCAGATCAAAGCCGTCTTACAACTAGAGTCACCTGAAAAGCCTAAGGATGTTCAAAGACTAGCTGGAAAGGTAGCAGCCTTAAGCAGGTTCATCTCAAGATCTTCAGATAAGTGCAGGCTGTTTTACGACATACTAAGAAAGAGTCAGAAGTTTGAATGAACCGCGGATCACGAGCAAGCTTTCAGAGAGCTGAAGCACTAACTCAGCAACCCACCACTGCTGTCGAAGCCGGAACCAGGAGAACCACTATTCCTATACCTGGCCGTCATAGAGGTGGCAGTGAGCGCTGTTCTAGTCAGAGAGCAGGAAAAGGAGCAGAAGCCAGTATACTACGTAAGCAAGTCTCTGCTGTCGGCAGAGACCAGGTACGCATCTCTTAAAAAATTAGTACTAGCGCTGGTAGTAGCATCTCGCAAGCTGCGCCCCTATTTTGAGTCCCACACCATACTTGTTGTGACCAACTACCCGCTGAAATCTATCATAAGGAAGCCTGAACTGTCAGGCAGAATGTCAAAGTGGTCTGCACACCTCAAGAGGGTACGATATCCAAAGATGACCCCGTAACAAAGAATCAAATCGCAAGCATTGGCCGACTTTGTGTCAGACTTCAGCCCAGCCATCCAAAATCTGGCAGATGAGGAAATCCTCACCCTAGAGGGGAACAATGAGGCAGAGGTCTGGCAGATGCATATTGATGGAGCCTCCAACCAAAGGGGAGTAGGAGTAGGGTTAATCCTGCGGTAACCACAGGGAGACCTGATAGCACAAGTGGTAAGATGTGAATTCAAGGCAACCAACAATGAAACAGAGTACGAGGCCTTGGTATGAGGAATGAAGCTAGCCTTGGAGTTAGGAGTCAGGCACCTGCGCATAGCATATCCAGTGACTCCCTACTAATAATCAACCACGTAAATGATGAGTTTATAGCCAGAGATTCAAAAATGATTGCATACTTAAAAGTAGCAAAGGAGTTAAAACATAAATTCGAAACTTGCAAGCTTAAGCAGATCGCCAGAGATCAGAATGTGGAAGCAGATGCCTTAGCAACTCTGGGGGCAACATTGAAACCGACTGAACTTTCCAGCATTCCAATAGCACACATGCTAGAGCCTTCCATCCAGAAGGCAGATGAAATAGAAAAAGGAGAACTGGAGGATCCACAGAACGGAGAAGGAGTCCAGGAAGCTACAGAGGTAGGTGAGGACTCTCAGCCAGCCGATCAGCCGACCGACCAAAGGACCGAACAAGCAGATGACTGGGATTGGCGCACACTCTACCTAAACTGGCTGCGTCATAACAAGCTACCAGATGACAAGAAGGACGTAAGGGCTTTCAGAGTGAAGGCCTCCAGGTTCATACTTATTGACGATATACTATTCAGGATATCACTGGCATGCCCCTACTTACGGTGCCTGGACAAGGAAGAGGCGCAGACTGTGTTACATGCTCTCCACAGTGGCAAATGTGGAAACCATGCAGGGGGCAGGAGTCTGGCAAATAAAGCTCTCAGGTAGGGATACTTCTGGCCCACAATGAAGGCAGATGCAGCACAATATGCACGCAAGTGTGACACGTGCCAGCGCTCAGCACCAATGATCCATCAACCAGCAGAACCCTTGCACCCTATCATTTCTCCCTGGCTATTCATGGCATGGGGCATGGATATAGTAGGACCTCTGCCACGAGCCACAGGAAATAGGACATGGATGCTGGCGATGACAGATTATTTCTCCAAGTGGATAGAGGCAAAAGCATTCACAGAAGTAAAGGACAAACAAGTCATTTCGTTTATAAAACGAAAAATCATTTGCAGGTTTGGTATCCCATCAGAAATCATATGTGACAATGGCTCACAATTCATCTCCAACGATACCGAGGGATACTGTGCCAGGTGGAACATCACCCTAAAAAAGTCAGCACCCAGGACTCCAAAGTCTAACGGGTAAGCTGAGTCTAGCAACAAAATGATCATGGACAATCTAAGAAGGAGGTTACTGGAGTTAGAAGGAAAGTGGGCATATGAATTGCCACTGGTATTATGGTCAGATAGAACAACGCCAAAGATAGCAACAGGTCAAACACCTTTCAGCCTGGTGTTTGGCGCAGAAGAAGTCATTCCATCAGAAGTTATAGTTCCCTCTCACAGGTATGGATGTATGACAGGGGAACTGAACAATGTGGAGATGGTCAGAAGCCTGGACACAGTAGACGAGCTGCGAGCAAGTGCAAAAATACGTCTGGCTGCCTACAAGCAGTCAGTGGCCAAGAGTTACAACAAGAATGTAAAAGTCAGGCTCCTAGAGGTAGGAGACCTGGTTCTCCGAGAAGTGTTTCAAAACACTAAGAATCAAAAGGCAGGCAAATTCGCCTACAAATGGGAAGGACCATACCTGGTAGAAGGAGTTGTTGGCCATGATGCATATAGACAGATGACTATGGACGGTCAAATCATACAACGCCCATGGAACATAGTTCATCTGAAGAGATATTACTTTTAATAATACGTAGATTTTAGCCTTCAGGATGATGTACTATGAAAAACAAAATCATTTCGAAATAAAAATAAAAAATCCGGTAGTAGGCATACTGCCAATTTCATTCCTATTTCTGGTATCTCTAACTATTTCAAATTTTAAACTGCTAGTAGATGGTGTGGTCTGGCAGCGTCCTGGGACCACAATTGCTCTGGTACCCCATGAGATGGCGTCAGGTACTTCACATCATCTTAATAGATTTTCATGTTTTCAGGCCTCTCTAAGTACATCACTCTGAATTCTAGTGTCTATGGTACGTTGAAAGGATATCTAGCAGGACTGTCAACTGCCAACGCGGGGTGATAAGGCACATGGCACTCCAACATGCCTAACCTACTTTCTCCCTCAAGGAGCACCCTCACCAGGCGGACTGTGGAACATACGAAAGGGATCCTGGTTGACAGCTAAACACGCTTACCCAGCTACCCCTGATACCACCCCCTGGACATAGCTCGCACTAATCGCAATTAATCAGGGCCCCAGCATGCATGCACATACATGGAACGTAGGGATCTCCGCGCTACCAGAATCCTGCAGCGTCCCATTGGTCCTAGAATGACGATAAACTTATCTAAATTACGCCCTTGTTGGCTTTAAACGTGATGAACACACCTTGCGTCATGAACAAGGTTAAGTAATCCAAAACTGCGACATACGCCTAAATCAGCCATCAGGCTGACACGGCAGCTAGCTTAGTCTGGATCAGCCTCTTTAGGCTGACAAGACTGGTCTAAATCAACCTCTCAGGTTGACACGACCACTCCTCCTCACGTTGCGGCATATGCCTAAATCAGCCATCAGGCTGAAACGGCAGCTAGCCGAGTCAGAAAGTCAGCCTCTTCAGGATGATAGGACTCGCCTAAATCAGTCAGCAGGCTGACACGGCAACCTCCTAAACTAAGGAAACCTAAAAACAAGCACACAGAATATAAGATGAAACTTGCCAAAAATTAAGGCAAGGGGCATTCCAAAACATGGCCAAAATACGGCCCCTGAGTTTAACCGCCACCTTGGCGGAGCAACCGGAAAGAGTTTGAAAAACTTACAAGTCTGCCACCTCTGGACCAGACTACCAAAAGTTCATTAATAAAAACTTAATTATCGGTCACATTAATGACCTCCACTTCTGGCACCTCCTCTGCCTGCTGACCCTCTGTTTCAGGTACCGCACCAGCTTGCACATCCTCAGCTGCCATAGCTTCCCGAGCTCCGTCAGCAGCATCCTGGGGCAATCCAGCATCTCCACCAGCAGCCTGCTCAGCCAGTGCAGGAGAGTTTACCTCGCCAACCTCAGGCATCAGCGCACTCAGATCAAGTTTAACGGGGTAGAGCATCTCCAGCTGCCTCTCCTCCTCTTCGATGGCTTACTAGGTTAGAGCCTCCTCAAGAACAGCACGCATCCCGCTGATTTTTCCCCGCCAGGTGGCATAGGCAACAACATTGTTGGCCAGGGAGATCAGCTCGCTGATCTTCTCATCAGAACGCTTGAGGGAGTCCGAGAAAGTGTTGCACACCTCTTGAGTGCGTGGCAGCTGATCAGCCCATTCCTTCAGCTTCTTCTTGGCAACAGCAAGCTCAGCCTTCAATTCTACCACGCGTTCCTTCAGATCAGACCGCTGCTGCGCCAAGTCGGCAACTATTCCTTTCAGCTCTTGATTTTTAACGTTGGTGGCACAGCTGGTGGTCTGCACTGTATTGATCATCTTCCTATTGTAAAGAGCAGACTGGAGGATCTGGGGCAATAAAAGTCAGAAGTCAGCAAGAGAAATCAAAGGGTAACGTTTAGAACAGGTAGAAGACGAAGATCACTCACCATAAAAGCGTTGTGCACGTCATTCTCAGCCATCTCCTCTGGAGAAAACTCTGAGAACGCCTCCTTTAGAGGAGGGAAGAGCAGCTGGTCGATCTCTGGCCAATACGACACCTTATCAACATTCCCAAAACCTTCTGAGAAGTGAGTAATAGTGCCTCCACTAGCCGAGGCACGAGGACTGACAGGAGGAGTAGGCGGATGCCGAGACAATGGGTTAACCTCTAAGAGCTCAGGTCTAGCAGAGCTGGATTGCATAGGAGGGGTCTGGAAAGAGGCAGCAGGAGCACTCCTCTTGGAGGCGGATGCCACGTCAGGACTGGCGGTGGATCTCTTTCTTTTGCACTCTGGAGGATGACTTCCAGAGGATCAACTTTTGAACCTGCAAGCAGACATCATCCCAGGCGTCAGGATAATTGAAGCATTAGTGAAAGCTGCATGCAAATTGGAATAACTTTATGAAGCTCACCAGAAGACATGATGTGAGCTGATTGAAGAGGGTTGGAGGAGGTTGACACGGCTGTCGCGTACCTGTCAAAAATAACCAACTGGCCAACTAACTAATATAGCTAGGGAAGTCGGGTCGAATCCACAGAGAGGTAGGAATTTGTCTGCTAGAACTAGGTTCGTCTAAGTAACCAAAATTGGGGGTTGTAAAATGTGGGTTCTAAACTAAGAGACTGAGGGAAAGAGAAATAAAGGAAGAGGGTTTAACAGATAAAAGAGAACAGCTAAGACAAGCGGTTCACCACAATCGTCCGGTCGAGTAATCTAGGTCCCAGGTCAATGCAATACAGTCCAAGGGGTAGCGAACGTCACCTTTCGGTCCTTAATTCACCCTAAAGTGTAAACAGTTTAACTTTCGTCCTCGCTGCAATACTCTATTGCTCGCTACTAGTCTCCCCCTTCCAACCTTTCGGTCCAGGTCAAGGTCCACTAAGAATAAGGGTCTAATTGCGTCGACTCAATTAGGCAATTACAATTATATGTAGCATTTTAACAACATGGACGATACTAGCATTAACTTGAAGAATTCGATTACTCTCCCTTCAAATCATGGATCCCCCGTAGCCTTAGCATAGGGAATTAGCTACTCATAACTATCGATTAACAATTACGATAACCAAACAATTCAAACTAAACATGGTGAATGAATTAATTGATTGAACAAGTAGAAGAAAAGAAAGGAAAGGAATTAAAGCAATAAAAACGATTAAGGAATAAATAGATTGATAATACCGAATTCGAGTAGCGAAGTAGTGAACAAGATCCGAAGAATCGTGACAAAAGTAGTAAAAGAGAAATGTACGTAGTAAAGGAGATGGGAGTAACGTAATGTTCTCCTCCGTCTTATACTGTAAAAACACCTTAAACCTAATCTATGGACTGATTACAAAAGCCCATAAAAGATTAGGCGGAAATGAACCAAAAACACACAAAATCCTCTCGATCGAGTAGAGAGACTACTCGATCGAACATCAAGTCCCTCGATCGAGCTAGAGCAACCTCTCGATCGAGCACGCTCTATTTGGACCTACTCGATCGACTCCTTGGTGGTCGATCGACCGATCTTGAGTATGTAAAGCATTCGATCGAGCAACAAAGAACTCGATCGAACTATATAAGCGCACCAGGACTTGAATTCCTTCCTTGACTCAGCTCATACGTCCTCCAAATGTAAGATTCCTAAGCTCCGGCTCCTTATTTCCCATGAATGCATACAATTGGAACAATAAAGGCTCGATTTAGCTTCTCATCGGTCAATTCCTGCAAATTACAATAGACGGACCAAAGTAGAGTATTCGGGGGTATTTGTAGCCAGATGCTACATAAAAAGCATAGAAATGCGTGTAAAAATGAGGTGAAAACCTTATATAAAAGACACGCATCAGAGGTAGCAGGTGAGAAACCAGGGAGCAGGTCAAGAAACTTTCTCTCGGATTCAGAAATATAGAACAACTTGCTGCAGGCAGGGATCATGGCACCAATGCGAGTCAGATCACAGGGCCTGCACGAGGACGATGAAGTAAGCTAGTAAGCAGCGAGAGAAATGAATCAGGGGACAGGGAGGTTACTTACTCGAAGTTATGACCCATTCCTTGACGATATAATCGGCAGGCGGCTGGATGGAGTCCTTCCTCACGAAGAAGAAGTCCTCAAACCATTTCTCATCTCGGGATTTGGACACATGCCTGAAGGGAGCCTCTCCACAGCCCCGGAATGAGAATTGGCCCCTACCCAGGGACCTGATGATATACATATGGGCTAGATCACCCAGGGAGAGAGAGTTGCTAGTGTTTTGACCAGCGGCCAGGGAGTAGAGGAGAACCCTCCAAACGGTGGCAGAAATTTGTGTCATGGCGAAATTATTTGTAAAGATGAAGTCTTGAACAAGTTTGGGAAAAGGAAAACGGAGGCCATATCTAAACGGGTACCGATAAAAACACACCCATCCTGGACGAAAGGCGTCAGCTTTCTGACCTGGTTCAGGGATGACAATATCCACCCCGTCACCAAGGCCGAGCAAACCCTTGATCGTGGGAATGTCGGCAGGAGTCAAGACAGAGTCCCAGTCATGGGGGTAAGTGAAGAGTCCCCGAGAAGGAAAGACTGGGTCAGGGTTGTGGTCAGTAGGAGCGGAAGTCGATGACGATTGTCGGGTTTTGCCCATGGTGAAGAAAGAGAAAATGGAAATTAAGAAGAAAAAAGGGGAAAAATACCTGGTGGAAGAGACGATGGAGAGTGAAACAGTGGAGCCGTCGAGGTGAGAGAAAAGGAAGGTTGAGGGTTTAGAGAGAGGGAGAGTTTTTGGAAATGATTTGAGATTAATGGAAGTGGAAGGTGGAGGTTGAGGTTATAAAGGAAGAGAGAGGGAGTAAGGTGCGAGAAAAGTGGAGGTGGGAGGCTGAAATGATGGAGTTGCATGAAAAGGAGTGTAAATGACGGCTTAGGGTTTTAGCATTCGATTACGTAAATTCCTAGCTCGACACCTCGAAGCGTACTTCACAAGAAATTTGGGGCAAACTGTTTGGGCTAAAAATCACATAATAGGGAAAGGTCCACTTAATAAATAAATGGATCAAACAAGAAGAAAAGGAGCCCGCGGTTGGACTGTGCACGAAGAAGGGGAATGGGCCAGCATGCTCGCAGGAGGAGACCGAAGCCCATTGAAGGAAGCGTCTGGAATTAGGAAAGGGGAGTTAGGGAGAAGTCAGGGAGAAGTCAGGGAGATCAGGGAGAATTAAGGAAGACGACCAAACATGGAAAGAGTTATTATGAAAGTTATATTCCCTTTCCATAATCAAAGTAGGACATGCCTATGGTTCTTACCCTATAAATAGCCGAGGAAGCAATCAAAGAAGGACATTCTCATCAAGATATCAACTCATTCACATACACACGCATACGTTCACCCAAGATCTTACGAACATGATACCTCGTGCTAGAAAGAGTAGCATTACGTTTCAATTATAATCGTCCTCCCATTCAAGTATAGTACAATATTTGGCAGGGTACCGTCCCTCCCGCGGTTGTTCCTACATTGGGTTTTCCGCATCACCAAATCTTGCGTGTTAATTTATATTTCGTATCTTATTTCCTTATTTAAACATCATCACATAAACAATCATTCAATTAACCAACGAGTAAAACGACATTGACCCGAATCAATCAATTCGTTAAAAAATACCTAAACAATAGGTATAAAAGCTTTGAAGAGCAAGCCTTCGTATATCCTCACCAAAGTTTTGACAATGGAAAACCATACCTGTAGATACCCAGTATCTGTTGAATCCCCAACAAGAACCCGATGATTATCGGACTACAACATACTTAGGAATCGCTACATTTCAAAAGTACCTGGAGTGTTTTATGCATGACGATGGGGTCGTAATGACAATAACTAGAGTCAAAACCAACACCGGACGAAAAACCAACTCAAATTTCAAATCCCGACTTCAACAACATGTCAAACTGAGCCAAACACAAAAAACAAACATCATAAACCTTCCATGCTAAGTATACACGGTATAATTGATGGTCAAGTACAACAATCATGTCCTACAAAACCTAGGATAGAACAAACCACAAATCCAAATGCGTGTTAGTGACAAGACAACTTGAAGACCCGCGGACATGCTCGTGCCTCTTCAAGCACCCCAAGTGGCCATGTCGCCAAAACACACACAACCACACAATCCTCTATAAATACTCCTCAAATGCCACCATTTGAAGGCACGCGAGCGTCCGCCCCCTCTTTTCTCCCTTCAAATTCTAGACCTCGACTTCCCGAGTCAACAAACGACACGTATTTCCGACCTACCGATCGAAAATATGAGCCTTACACATTGTTTGGTACCGTCATCGTGCATTAAATCACTTGACCAAACATTTCAACCAACTACACCATCACTAAACAAATCAACACTCCTTACTTTAAAAAAATGGTTTTAAACCGAGTTTTCCGACCTAACAAGTTCTTAGACTTTCGTCGATTTCTCATCAACAACCTAGCATGTAAGTATAGGGGTGTAATTAATCCTTTTCTCTCATGTTCTTTTTATCTTTTTATGACCTTAACATTCTAAAACATGCATAACATAGTCTAAAATAGGGATTGATCAAGCGAAATTGAGTTTTAACCTGAAGCAAAAGCCTCTCCTCACAACTAGGTGGCTCCCACCTCTTACGGCACCCCATGTCAGAACTTAAATGTGTTTGAGTTAAACTTTCCTTCTTTTTCATTCATTATTTGTAATTGGTTTTTACCATTTCAAATATTTCAAATCCTTTTTACAACAAGCATTTTTATTCATAAATTGTACTCACCCTTGGCTCTTCATGCCATGATGGTTTAATCCGTGAGTCGATGATAATATTTGGTTAATTAGATTTTAATGAGTATTTTGAAGCCTTTTATTCATTTGTTTAAATTTGCAAAAACCATATTAGTCATATACAAATAATCATCCTTGGTTCTACATACCATGTCAATTTAACCTGAGTACGATGATAAACTTTGACTAATTACAAAACAATGAACTTAATATAGTTAGTTCATATCAAGCAATTTTTACACTTTATTTACAAAGTAATGCACTTAACATAAGTAGTTCATAACAAACATTTTCATCCTTTTTCACAAAACTATCCATGTCAAGCTTGCAAAACAAACCCGACATCGAATAGTGTCAACATAATGATAATTATTCTGAGTCCCGTTCTTCATATTAGCACAAAGGCGGTCGTAAGGACCTTTTCGACAAAACGGGTTTTCAAACCCTCTTTTACAAACAAATTCGCAAACAATTTCATAAGCATTTTAGAACAAGGAGACGCCCCTTTAGGTCGTCGTATGACTCGCGCCTAAACAGGCTCTCTGCTTTATACATTTTAAACCAGGACAGGCTCCCTTGTATAGCCTCATGGCTAGCGCCTCAATAGGCTGCCTCGTGCTGCTCCTGTTTCCTTTTCAGCACTCGTTTAGGAGGATCCCAACTTCGGTTAACCAGAATATAGGACGAAACAAATTGATGAGTTCCCATTTTACAAAACACTTTGTTTAAGACAAATGGATCACGTTATGCACCATAAACCTAACTCGGTAAATGGATGTTTAATTCCCGTCTTACATGCAAATCAACATTAAATCCAACTTGACATCAATTACTTGATATTTGGATAAACAACCGACTTAGCAAACTTTCGCATGTTAGGTTTTAACTTGTGGATGCGTATTCATTCATTTAACCCATTTTATCAAATTATGCACTAAACCAACCTTGATCGATCAGTAGAGTCCCCTGCCGCGGGCGGGAATGGGTGTCCGATTAAAGGGGTTCCTAATACATACCCTCACCTCTTACTCAGAAACTTTAGATAGTAGACGACCTTATCCAGGGCGAATGAGAGTCATTCTAGAGATAGGATGCTAAAGAGGGACGATTCCTTATCTTTAGTACCTATGTCTAGCACCGCTTTTTGCCTTGATTGACCTAGGTATAAAGTGGACTCGAACGGTTTCCAAGAATCCCATAATTGTTTTGTGGCGACTCCGAACATGTCTAGCATCGTTTTGAGACCTTTGTCGAGATGAAACCGACCGATCTAAAGCGATCCGATCGAAATCATTTATTACGCCGCCGAGCGCGGCTTTCTGACCGCCGCATGTCCATGGATTGGCTTGGCATGCGAGTGGCCCATGTCCACAGACTGGCGACTCTGCTGGGGAAAACTAGGACACTTATGTCTTCGCGATCCTTAGATGGTGAACTCGAACGAGGTCTTGGTTGAAGTGCATTAATTGATATCGCGGTCATAAGTCGGGTTCTTTTTCCGAACCCATTACCTAACCTTTATCGACCAATTAGGTCATCCCGTCGGCGTCAGTTTTCTCATCACCGCGTTTCGAATCCCTATTGCATCAAGCGTACCATTGGCGTTACACCATTCTGTTTCGCCAAAGATCATTCACTCCTCACGTGCACAAGAATAGGGAATCAACCTTACACAATTTGTTTGGATTGGCCTCCCTCTCGAAAATTGGGGATTAATCGCTTGATGTGTAACCACCCTTATTAAGCCAAAACCCGTGTCAGCATTATGCACAATATAATGAACTGCAAATGCTTATGTGCTATGTGATCATAAGTCCTTCCATGTCATTTTCAAACTTTCAAAACACCTTTTTGCGCTGTCATAAAGGCCATTTCAAGCCTCGGCCTTTCGCCGACCGTTGCAAACCTTTTTTCATGCCGTCGTAATCACGATTTTCAAAACCGGTTTTTACAATCGTTTCGACAAGAACAGCCTTTTTGTGCCGTCAAAAAGGACAGTTCAAATATCGGTCTTTTGCCGACCATTGCATACCTCTTTTCATGCCGTCCTAATGACGATTTTTAAAACCGGTTTTTACAACCGTTTCGACAAGAACACCCTTTCTGTGCCGTCATAATGGCCATTTAAAACCTCGGTCTTTCGCCAACCGTTGAAAAGCTAAGAGGACAAAATTTCATCTTCAATTGGAATCTCCTGAAAATACATTGTAGAACTCGAGATATGATTCTTCAAATTAGGCATTAGCAATTTGAAGTTCTTTCTTTGCTCGCCTAGCTATCTTACTCCTTTGCGCATCTCAAAATAGCTACATTCCCGCTCCAAATTCACTCTTCCTCCAAATTCATGATAAACGGACGGTAAAAGGCTCGATTTCACTATTTTCTGGTCCATTCCTGCAAATAGAATAAAACAAACCAAAGTAGCATATTCGGGGCATTTCGTAGCATAAAACTACGATAATAGCATAGAAATACGTGCATAAGGCCAAAAAGACTATATAAAATGCACGTATCACAGGTAAAGATTCTAAGAGCACTAATGCTAAGAGTCCTAGGAGGGGACATTCATGGAAGAGGACGAAGAATGTGAGAGATGCTATGTAAGAGGCTTGGGAGGTGGTGAGCTCAAGGACACAGATTGATTAATTAAGAAATGGACGTTATGCGGGACGTCTCGGGAGGCAACCCGTGATTTTATTTGTTTTTATTTTTAATTTCCGAACAATTTAATGCTTTCATAGAATTAGGAATAAATTGCTAGACTAGACGGTATTTTGAAATGTGATTTATAGGTGAATAAAGAATAGAAGAAGGCTATAGGAGGATATACACGCTTCCCCATGCAAGAAACCCCGTTCAGGTTCGAAACTTTAAAAACAGAGCATTAATTGAATTATACGGAGGAGGCACAATGTGAACGCAGAAAGTGGTCAACCCCGATCGGGGTGGGGCGTCCCCGAACAGGGACGTAGTTTTCTAATTTCGTGGCTTTTATTTGAAAGATGAGAATTGCTCTATTCTTTCATTCATTAAACAAAGACCCGAAGGTACACTTACTCCCCCTTCTCTCTATTTTCTTAATTTTCTACACCTAAAATCATATTCAAACACCTATTCCATCATCAAGATTCAAGGTCTGTTCATCAACAATCAATAACAACTAAGTTTCTACCTCATTTCTCTTTGATTTTATCTATTATAATCAATTTAATCCTAATTTCTCAAACCCTAACTCAATTTGGGGGAAAGTGATTTGTCACTTATTTATGCAAGAAATTGATTAAATTATGTTCTATTAATGTTTATAGGATGAATTAGTTCACTAATGTGTTCTATTATGCTTGTTTGGATGAATTTTTGATTGTCTTAAGATGAAATTTTTGTCTTAAAATTTCATAAATTTCATGGCTCCTAAGAAAGCTACTACACAAGGTCCTTCAAACAGGAGGAGAGGTGAAGCGGAGGCATCCCGTGCTGCGGTGGATAATTGGGTTATTTTCAAACAGGAGGAAAGGTCCTTCAAACACCGACATGGCATGATCCAAATTTTCCCCAAGTTATCTTCACTTGTAAGAAGCAATGGGATAATTGGGTTATTTTGAGAGCCAAAGGTATGAAGGCCGCCAAATTTATTAATCACGATTCTCTAAAGCATATTTGTATTGAAAAACATGTTAATGTTTTGATTAAGAATCTTGACATGAAGAATGCTTATACTATGAATTACAAAACCTTCCCCGAACTCACCTTTGAGTTATTGGGTTCATTTGAATTTCACATGTCTAAAAAGAAGGATTTTATTTATGGTGTAAGTTTCCGGTTATTTATTCATGATTATAGGATGTTTCTTGGTGAATTTGCTTAAATTTTTCAATTAAAACATGAGAAATTGCATATTGAGTGCCCGGAGTCTTATAACCCCAAAATTACATGGCCAACCATTTCTCATTACCCCTTTGTTGATTTGGATCATGTCCCCCATCAATACATTCATTATCCCGAATTTCGTATTTGGCAAAAATTTATGGGATGGACATTTTTGTGTAGAAATGAGTCTCACTCGGTGAGGAAATTGGAGGTTGAAATTTTAGGTAACATTTCTTTAATCTTAATGGTGACGAAAAATGGGGGATTTATATCCCTTACCACTTTGCAACTCACTTGACAGAACAATGTCACAAAACCACTAGTTCTATTGTCTTGGGTGGGTTGGTAACGAAAATTGCGCATAAAGTATGTCAATTCAACCAAGAAACCACACACTTGCAACCTTTTCTTTCCTCAAGGGAGGCGGGTGATTGACTTGATTATACATATTTTTTATCTTTGAATTGGTTTAGAAACTCTGATCCGCATATGATTTGGAAAATTGGTAAAAATGACTTAATTAGTCTACCAGATGAGGTTTCCATACTAAAAGTAGTAGTCCACACTAAACCCCGTTGTGCGAGTGCCCCCTTTAAACCGGTTACCTATCACTTGCCTCTAAGGAAAGAGACACCCTCCACTATTGAGCGATGTGAGAGAGGTCAATCCTCTCAAGCTCGCCATTCCACCTCTAGCATTGACATGATGGATATGATGAGAGACCTTAGGCTTAATGTGAATGCCATTCGTGATGACCAAAGACTTGATTTGCACCCCGTTTATGATCACTTTGCTAGGAAAGGGGTTATCCGACTAAAGGGACCACACCCATCATTCTACATCTATCCCCCGGGTGGGATCCCTTCTTTTTCTGGTTATCCTGCAGGTACATATGCTCCCGGTCCAGATTATTGTGTGTGGATTATGAAGTAGAAGTTTTTAATGGTGGTTGTGGAGGATGTGGTAGCTATGGAGGAGGACTTGGTAGTGGAAGCAATATTGGTTAGTATATCACTCCATTTCAAAGTGGTGAACCAAGTGGTAGTGGTCAACAAGATGGTGCATCGGGATCTGGTGGAGGTCAAGCACCAAAAGGCAGGAAGGGCTTCAATTTTTGGCCCTTTTCTTGAATTGATGATAATTGGAAGAGTCTCCCGTATACATACTAGCTTGGGGGGGAGGCTAGCTAATCTATTAAGTATGCTTTCCTTTGCATTTTTTTTTTTTTTTTTGCAACCCATTAGATATAACCACTTGTCTTACTTGTTTATGTGCCTTGAGCCGTTTTTACGGTTTGGTTGGATGCTTTACATGTTCACATTGAGGACAATGTTGAATTTACCTTGGTGGGGGAGGGGGGGGGGATTGCATTTGTATTTTAGTGTAGCTTGCATTGTAGTAAATCTGAAAAATTGAGATAGTTGTGTTGCTTTTTGTAACAGCCCCACCTACCAAGGAGCCTTAACAAGACCTTCCCTAGTAAATAAAGGCATTACCATCTCGGTTAGCCGAGTACAGTAATAATCAAATGTCGATAAAAGAATAGTAATATTAATTACATGTGATTTAAACCAAACAGGCGATACAAAAGATACAATTCAAGACTACTATCAGCTATGTGAAACTATCTCGTCCACGACTCGTGATAGACTCGTCCCTCCAAGCACCCAGCTATGATCCGTACACCAACCTGCTAAGACTGACTGCTCACCATAGTGGATCACAGCATACACAACACAACAAAACCACATAAGGTCAGCAACTGAGGTAACAAGTAAAAAAGCAGACACAACACAACTACAACAATATATATACACCACCTCCTCCAACCAACCACACATCTCTGACTGTCCGAAGGTCCAGTCCTACCAATGAGGGACCACATCCGTTCCCACCTAAGCCCCACTCATCAATCCGAACGATAACCCATGTTCCTTAATGTGCACATGCCTTCTGTGGCGGGTTCCACAGAAGGCGAATCAAGGGCGTGAAGCCACTCCCGCAAGTGACTCCACTCAACCGAGGACGCAGCTCGAGAACCACAGACAAACAGTCACAACCAGCTGCACAATCAACAATCACCAATTCTTATTTCAATACAATGTTAATCAATCGACCAAAACCAACCATCCAACAAAGACACTAAACCAATTGTACAACAACAATAAACCCTCTAGACAATCAACAGTACTGAGTAAAAAAACCTACCTTTAGCAAACCGTAGCGATTCCGGGTCCGACCACATGATAACAATCAACCACCAAAATCACCTATAACAACCATCATAAGCATCTATCACTACTACCATAACCATAACCATAACTGAAATCAAGGGAGACGATCATCATGACGACAACATACTTATACAAAGCAATCCGGCGTCAAGACCGTTACCCGACTCAAGTATCCCATTGCTAAGGTGTAATCACTCACAAAGGACTCAAGGAGATTAACCATGGTGAAGAAGGAGTGAAATGACGGCATTTAGGTTTAGGAAGAAAGGTAGAGAAATGATTTATGGTTTCACGATTTACGATTTATAATTCCCCGCTGTAACCCCGTTACTCGATCAAGTAGGCAACTTACTCGATCGAGTGGCCTCTACTCGATCGAGTGACTAAGATACTCGATCGAGTAGCCTCCGCTAGATCGAGTAACACGCACTCCAAGGCTTGTATCGTCACAAGTCATCACTCATAAGGTTTCCGAAGGTCAAAGTAGGTGTCTAAGGTCAGTCAACGTCGGTCAACGGGCCTCTAAAAGGACAGGTATTACAGTCTTCCCCATTTAAAAAGAACTTCGTCCCCGAAGTTCGACTCATCCTCCCCCACGACACAAGGTCAAAGTAATCAAGGCAAACTACCACTATCCATCCGACACGGGCCAACACAACCGTTCATGAATACCACCCCGATATGAATGTTCATGAACCATCATCGTCATCTACCTTAGCACACATTACAAAGCACGATTTTCTATCAAATCACCAACTTCCTATTAAATCATTAAGCACGCATTGTATACAAGAACAACCAACTCGACTATCACTTGCACTCATCTCATGTTATTACTCACATTTAAGCAAATACGATTATCTATCTATTCCTCCATCAACTACTTGTCAACAATCAGCTATTCATCAATCACCCAAAGCAACAGGTTATCGATCACTGACACACGACAACATATCATTTCTTTACATTAAGTCCTTTAAGTCACTTCTATTACTCAATTATTCAGCAACTACCCCTCAATTATACAATAACCACTACTAATTACCCAAACAACCATTTAAAATACTATAAAATTGTCATAATTTCGTCATTTTCCCATGCGACATTACTCTTCCCCTCTTAAAAGGAGCTTCGTCCCCAATGTTCACCATAAAAACAACTTTAATTATTACACAAGGCGATAAATTCTCATTCCATATTGACATTACGAACAAAACATACTATACATTGATACTCACAATGACCATGACACATCCATGACATTATATAGATATGATTCATTTATATGAAATCATCGGAATAGTGAACCATAAAATTACGCATTCTGTCATCCATTATCATACATCACACCAATTAATTTCTTATGCGACCATACAAATTACGCAACAAGAATTATAACCATTATTCAACATTTCACTTGAGGCAAATTGATCTAGCATGCAAAAGTGTATGAATCAAACCCATATTGTATAAACCACATCTATATATAACTTCCTAAACCATACTTGACACACGAAAATGTTGTCACTCACCCAAAACAAGGGACATTTATCACAAGAACCACCAACTTGAAGATACAACTAAATGTTAAAACAAAATAAACATCCTACAGGGGCACTCGATCGAGGTTGGAAGTTACTCGATTGAGTTGAGGTTACTCAATCGAGTTCCTCAGTTACTCGATCGAGTACGTCGAGATCAGAATGCAATTTCAAATCACCCCTGCAGTTACTTGATCGAGTGAGGGGCACTCGATCGAGTAGCCACAGGTCGAAATTCTCCAAAGGGCTACCTCGTGAAGCAAAGGAATCATGTTTATAATTCGGAAATTCATTTCCGACACAAGCAACCTGCATAACAAATCCGAAAATCATCCAAGTACGGCCTTATGGCCAAAATACAAACCAAAGTCTAACGGAAGTACTAACAAACCAAGTACTAACAACCAACAAACCATCAAACCAAGTACTAACTACGACAAATCCACGGGAACGAGTATATATAAAACAAAACCAAAGAAACAAGTAACACTCCATGACCTGCTCCTCCATCTCCTTATCACCACCATCTCCTCCGGATGTGCCCGCTCCAGCTGTGCCCTCACCCGCGATATCACCAGTGCTAGACTCTGCTCCCACTCGCCATGGCGCCAAGCAACCGTAGGGGTAACTCTGGGGCTCTCCCCAAGTAGTCTGGTTCACGCCGAAGGAATTAAAGACCCCGTTGTCATCTCCAACACCTCTCCACCACACCGGCTGGGCCGCCGCGGTTTCGAAGCCCTAAACAGAAGCCATCTCATGAAGGTTCCGAAGTGTCAAGGTGGCAGACACTCTCTCCGTGAGCTCACTCACCCTCATCTCAGGGTTGAAGAACGCAGGATAACTGGGAAATTGATGCTTTGGAGGCACTGGCTGCTGTGGCTGAGTCTCTGTGACTCTCTCCCTCACCCGTCTCAGACCCCTCTTTACTCTAGGTTTCCGATCCTCAGGTCTAGCCCAATCCCCCTTCGTCGGCTCTTGTATCACCTCCAAAATATCCGGATCAATGAGGTAAAACTGCCGAGCTGGGACCTCGTCCTCATCGTCAGAATCTGGTGCCACTACTAGCGCTGGCAAAGGCTCGGTCACGGAAAGGTGCTCGGAGGCAGGTATCCTCCTCCAACTCATCCCCCAAGCTCTCCAAGCCAACCCACCTCCCTCCAAAGTTCTTAACCATTTGTGGTCGAGAAAGTACTCACGGTCCAGGGTAGGCACAGACGGGGCCATGGGTGTAAGGGCCGAGGAGGCCTCAAGGGTGGTCAACCTCTCCGCCAACCGTGTGGCAATGGCAACGCATCTCAAGAAACGGGTCTCGGAAGTGGCCATCAAAGCTAGACTAGCATAAACTATGGCTGGTGCACTGTAAGAAACTCTCGGGGCTCGGGTGCGGTTAAGGTAGGCAATAAGCAACATCATCTCATATGAGTTAAGCTTACTCACATCCCTCCAGTCATAGAGTAAACAGGTCAAGGCACGAAGAAAGATCATCAAGGTGACATGTTGAACATCGTTTATCAACATGTTGCTAGAGGTGGGGGCATTCTTACCAGTAAAACAAGGCATGTAACAACTAGCTCCACACTCAGTCGGGACATCCCTAAGGGCTCCCTTCTCCGGTCGGGCAAGGCCAAGATGGGTAGCAAACATGTCCATGGTCAAGAGGAAGCTAGTGTTCATGAGACGAAATTGGACGGTCTTAGCCGCCGCATCATAAAGGAAAGTGCTCATGAACTCCAAAGTCAAGAAGGAGTACGAATGTTTCCTAAGACGGTACAAACCGGTCAAACCCAAAGTCTCAAATATATGCCTCACATTTGTCATATACCCCTAGGTCCTCTAATATTGTGGTGTCGATACAACGGGTTGGTTTCATGCGACGTTTCTGTAACCGACAAAAGCATCTCTTTGCTTGAAATCAGCAAAGACAATGGTAGGGTACTCAGGTACAGGTGGGACCTGGGACCCTAACTCCCCTCACCGGCCTCAGGCTCAGTAGCCCTCCCCCCTCTTACTCTGACGCGTACCAACTGTAGGTCTCGGCATCTGTTTCAACACATGTCTTTAGGCACACAAACGACACTTACATACAAAATAAACTTTTCATGCATTCTCATGGAAGAAGAAACAACTATATACACACTTTCACCAAACAATCCAAAAGGTTTAAACATGCTACTTCCAAAATTCAATGACATGCGGTCTTTATAGCTACCCAAAAGATGAAAATTGTAACATCAATTAACTAACCAACTAATAAATTAAGGTATTAATCTTTTCAAAATTGCTTCATAAATAGGTAAGCATCAAAAGAAATTGGGGCGAATTTCAGTTTGGGGCACTTTTAAGACGGAGTTTTAAGACGAAATTTTGAGCAAAATCAATCAAAATCAACACTAAACATGATATCCATAACATACATTACTCAATTTTCCCCCTTTTATATTCAAAAGACAAACAAAAATTCAATTTGAATCTCAAACCCTAGAAATTTCGGTTCCCACATACCCCCATATTGATTCAATTTTTCTACTTCTATCATCAAAAATCAAAAATCTAGAGCAATTATACCATGTTACAACAATTTTTAGAAATAATACATGTATATAAACCGAATTTTCAGAAAAAAAATCCGACACTTTATACTATTCTAGTTAATTAAAAACAAAGAATATGATAAACATTCTTACCTTAATTGCTTAGCAAATGGAAAGGACGAACTAAACAAGAAGGAAACCAAAGAAATAAGCTCAAATCCACCATGCTTGAGAGCAAAGAGAGAGATAGAAGAGTTTTAGGGTTTATAGATATGAAGGAAATAAGAAGAAGAAGAAAGATAGGGAAAGGTATAAGAATCCGGTCTTTTACCGGGTACTGTACACTTACTCGATCGAGTAAGTAGGTTACTCGATCGAGTGGCCTCTACTCGATCGAGTGGCCTCTACTCGATCGAGTTGGAGCTACTCGATCGGGTTTTCGCTGGCAGTTCAAACTTTTTCGATCTTATAACTCCTCAACTAGATCGAGTATGGTCTACTCGCTCGAGTAGGCACTCGTACTCGGCCAAGTAAGGCTAGGTACTCGGTCAAAAGTTACAACTTTAGTTAACGATTCCTGCAAAACAACAACTCATGTCAATTCCAATGTACATTTGGAAATCGTCACAGATTATTTCATCCATTCACGACACATTATTACTACTCAAGTGTAACTCAACTATTTCATCCGAACATTATACATATCGTTCCATCCTATAACAAACATTATGCGAGACAATTCGCTATATTATCAACTTACTCACATATACAATCAACATATTACTTCACATTTACTTACGCATTTGCAAATTCAACTATCCAACCTATGTATACGCTACACTAAGCATCCACCTATCAATAAACCATCATATATTACTCAAGTTTGCTAAAATTTCCAATCATGTCACAACAATTCATCAACCAAATATCCGACTCAATTATGCCGTATCACAAAAGTACTCAACAAATTCATCCATGGCAAATTCCAATCACTACTTGGCAACCATTATTAACTAGTATGCATACAAAAACGCACAACTCATTATTATCATTATATTATCCAATACTATCATGCAACTATCAGTACTTTCAACATCTTTACCACATCCACACACACTTCTACTCAACCACAAACCTTCACAATTCATCATCATGAATTACATGCACTAAATAGTACCATAGACTCCATCACAGTTATTTCTAACTTATCTATCATACACATCTATGCACATAATTCCCGACTCGATATTCCCATACCCGGTGACTGGCTTAAGCATATTGGAGCGGTGATTTTGAAATGAGGGCGCCTACTCACCCAAAATCAAGCATCAACTAGGGCTCCCAACATAAATACACCAGGTTCATTTTAATAGACTCACTATATTCATTGGGCTCATTGGTTACAGGTTCCAAAATCGTCGCTCTGATACCACTTTGTAACCCCTCCATCTACCAAGGAGCCTTAAAAAGACCTTCCCTATGAGATAAAGGCGTTACCATCTCGGTTGCCCGAGGACAGTAATAATCAAATGTCAATAAAAGAACAGTTATATTAATTACAAGTGATTTAAACCAAACAAACGATACAAAAGATACAATTTAAGACTACTATCAGCTATGCGAATCTATCTCGGCCACGACTCGTGATAGACTCGTCCCTCCAAGCACCCAGCTATGATCCATACACATACCTGCTAAGACTAACTGCTCACCATAGTGGATCACGGCAGACACAACACAGAAAGACAACTCAACAAAACCAGAAAAGGTCAGTAACTGAGGTAATAAGAACAAAAGCAGACACAACACAACTATAGCAATACATACACACCACCTCCTCCAACAACCACACATCTCTGACTGCTCGAAGGTCCAGTCCTGCTAGTGGGGGACTGCAGCCGTTCCGACCTAAGTCCCGCTCATCAATCCGAGCGATAACCCATGTTCCTTAATGTGCACATCCCTAGTATGGCAGATTCCACATAACGTGAATCAAGGGCATAAAACCACTCCTGCAAGTGATTCCATACAGCCAAGGACGAACCACGAGAACCACAGACAAACAGTCACAACCTGCTGTACAATCAACAATCACCAATTTCTATTCCAATACAATGTTAATCAATCGACCACAACCGACCATCCAACAAAGACACTAAACAAATTGTAAAACATCAATAGACCCTCTAGACAATCAACAGTACTGAGTAGGAAAACCTACCTTTAGCAAACCGCAGCGATTTTGCGTCCGACCACAAGACAACAATCAACCACCAAAATCACCTATAACAACCATCATAACCATCTATTACTACTACCATAACCATAACTGAAATCAATGGAGACGATGATGATGATGACAAAATACCTATACAAAGTAATCCGGCGTCAAGACCGCTACGCGACTCAAGCAACCCATCCCTAAGGTGTAATCACTCACAAAGGCCTCAAGGAGAGGAACCATTGTGAAGGAGGAGTGAAATGACGGCATTTAGGTTTAGGAAGAAATGTACAGAAATGATTTGGGGTTTCACGATTTACGATTTATAATTCCCCGCTGTAACCCCGTTACTCAATTGAGTTGAAAACTTACTCGATCGAGTGGCCTCTACTCGATCGAGTGACTAAGATACTGGATCGAGTAGCCTCCGCTAGATCGAGTAACACACACTCCAAGGCTTGCATCATCACAAGTCATCTTTCGTAAGGTTTTCGAAGGTCAAAGTAGGTGTCTAAGGTCAGTCAACGGGCCTTTAAAAGGACGGGTATTATACATTTTGCTTCTTATGCTTCATTTAGCCTACTTTTGTCATGAAAAATGTGTTTATGCCCTCTTGCTTATCCTAATGATAGCTTACTAGCTAATGATTCTTTCTATTTTTGATAGGATAATTGCTTCATGGGTATGTCTTAACATAGTAGGTGGATGATTAAAATTGAACCAAATAGGCTGGATCTTGACTTTGGCAAACCACAAAATGGTGAGGTTGAGCCTCCTTGGAACTGTACATCTTTTTCCAGTCTCACTGAGGTGAGTGTAGGTCTCCTTATAGTGTGTGTTATATCAATAACTGGTGTGTAGTCGTTATTGCTCATTAAAGCTTTCAACCAAAAAAATATTTATATCTTTACAAACTACTCTTAGTAGAGTGATAAGCAATGGTCGGATCCCAAGGGACGAGTATCGATTTAAGATTTCAATTCCAAGTAGTTATGTCTTAGGGTATCACAATTTTGGGTTGAGATGAGATGTAATATAAACTAATCAACAAGGTGAATGAAAACAAAGTAAAGCAATAAAAGGGTTTGTAAACAATTGAATAAGGGCACTAAGGTGTCATGGGTTTATAAGGAAATCATGGAAATAGATCATACAAACATGTTCTCAAATAGATGCAAGCAACTTATTGTTGTGATGGAATCGAGTTAGTGTATATCTTACAATTCCTAGGAAGATTTAGGTTCCGGAGCCGAGTTGATCAAGACTTTAAAACACCTACAAGTCGACGTAGTCTCTTCCTATTCAACTCTATGCATGGTCTAACAAGGCTTGAGTTGGCTTATATCTTACAAGCCTTATTGAAAAGATAAGAGATGGGCAAAAATTCAAGGTTTCATAGTTTAGCATTTCATCAAACATAACATGTGCATAGGTTGAAATCACAACAAGTAAGCATTTAATTATGAAAGCATATTAAATTAAGCATAGATCTAATCCCATGATTGATTCCCCTAATTCCCCATTAACCCTATCTAAGAGACTACTCACTCATGATCAATTTTAACATGATAATAAGGATCTCAATCATATTAACAAAGCAAAACATGATGAATAAGTGGTGTAAATAACAATAATTAAGCAAAAGTAAAAAGGGATTATACCAACTTGAGATGATCCAAATATAAAGCAAAGAATAATAGAAGGAAACTCGATGATTGATGGAGAGTTGTCAAATCCTCGAATAAACCCCAAATAATCTTATAATTACCCAACTAAAACTAAGAACAATTGAGAGATTAAGGAAATATTAAGATGTGATTAATATTGAAATGTGTATTACAACTTGATTAAGACTAAATTAAGAGATTTAGAAGGAGATTAGGACTTGATTCTAAGGTTGATGATCATCTAGGTAGTACAATAGGGTATTTATACTAAAATTAATTACAAGGATTAGGGTTACTAAAACTCCGCCTGTGAGTGTTTTCGGGCATTCACTGCCGGTCCCAAGCCCGGATAAAGGAGGAGGGTTGCGGTAAGTCTGTGGCAGCCAACATAAAAACTTAAGTCACATTTTATGGACATGAATCGGAATTTGAACATCGTTGGGGCGTCTCCTCAGTAGCGACGCGCTGCACTTCTTAGACCCGGGTGTAGTGAAAAGTATATGAGGGTTGCTAGGTCGTCGCCCGGAAGCGACGCGCCATCTATACATCTGGGGGTGGTGTCAAATAGGCAAGGGTGCGCTACATCTTCTAGACCCGGGTGTAGTGAAAAATATGCAAGGGTTGTTAGGTCGTCGCCCAAAAGCGGCGCGCCACCTCGAAGTATGGGTGTGGTGTCAAATAGGTTTGGGTCTAGGAAGCATGGTCAAGAGCGGGTAAAGAAATCAGGACATGACTTTAGGAAGGGTAGTAGGTTACGTTTTGGTACTTGGAATGTTGGCTCTTTGACAGGGAGATTAGCTGAGGTAAGGGAGGTTATGAAAAGGAGGAGAGTGCATATAATGTGTCTACAAGAGACAAAGTGGGTAGGAGATAAAGCAAGGGTGATAGCGCCTTGGGGTTGTAAGCTTTGGTACACGGGTAAAGACAAAAGTCGTAATGGAGTGGGTATTGTCATTGATAAAGATTACATTGATGATGTGGTAGAAGTATCAAGAAAGAGTGATAGGATTATGAGCATTAAGCTTGTAGTCGGGGATGAGGTGGTAATTGTTAATAGTACTTACGCACCTCAAGTAGGTTTGGATGCGTCTTTTCGACGAGCCTTCTAGGAAGATTTGGAAGAGGTTGTAGAACGAGTCCCTATTGGAGAGAAATTGATAATTGGTGGTGACCTCAATGGGCATGTGGGTACTATTCGAGTTGGCTTCGAGAACATTCATTGGGTTTTGGGTTCGGGGAGAGAAATGAAGCAGGAAGTGCATATTAGATTTTGCTTTGGCATATGACTTGGGTGTAATGAACACTTGGTTCGAGAAAAGACATTCTCATTTGGTGACCTATAGAAGTGGAGGTAATTCTAGTCAAATTGACTTCCTTTTGGTAAGGAATGTGTGGAGGAAAGAGTACACCGATTGCAAGGTCATACCCGGGGAAAGTGCCGCAACACAACATAGACTAGTGGTTCTTGATTTTCGGGGTAAGAGAGACTTGAGGAAGAGAAAGATAATCGGTGAGGCACGGATCAAGTGGTGGAAGCAACAAGGGGGAAACCAACAAGCGTTTTTGGATAAGGTTGGAAGTAGCGATATTTGGCCGGATTGCGAGGGGAAAGATATTGATGCAATGTGGGATAAATTGGAGCATTCTGTAAAGGATTTGGCGAGGGAGGTGTTAGGGGAATCTAAAGGGAATAGACCATCAAGTAAGGACACATCTTGGTGGAACGATGTGGTGAGACAAGCGATAAACACTAAACGTGAATGCTATAAGGTTCTGGGGAAATGCATGAGTGATGAGAACTTTGAAAAGTACAAGGAAGCTAGACGAGCCGCTAAAAAGGCCGTTCGGGATGCGAGGGCAAAAGTTAACCAAGAAGTGTATGCAGGTTGGATACGAGAGAAGGAGAGAAGGATATCTATAAACTGGCTCGTATAAGAGACCGAACGACGAGAGATATTGGGAGAGTTAGGTGTGTGAAAGATATGGATGACAAGGTTCTGGTTCAGGATAACGAAATAAAGGCTAGATAGAGTTCTTACTTTGATAATTTATTCAATGGACATCAGGAACAAGGTTTTGGGGATGAAGAGATAACACCAAGCATGGTTAATCGGGAATTTGTGTGTAGAATACAAAAGAGTGAAGTTAGAAAGGCGTTAAGGAAGATGGGGTCAAATAAAGCAGAGGGACCGGATGGTATACCTATAGAAGTTTGGAGGTGCTTCGGGGAGAAAGGGATCGAATGGGTAACCATGCTCTTCAACAAGATTTGGAGGAGCAACAAGATGCCATCGGCTTGGAGGAGAAGCACTCTTGTCCCTTTGTACAGGAACAAAGGTGATGTTCAAGAGTGTTCCAATTATCGGGGAATTAAACTTATGAGTCATACGATGAAGTTATGGGAGCGGGTAATCGAGCAAAGGCTTAGGAGATGTATAGACATCTCGGATAACCAATTTGGATTTATGCCCCAGAGATCTACTATGGATGCGATTTTTATCATGAGACAATTGATGGAATACCATCGGGACAAGAAGAAGGACTTACACATGGCTTTTATTGACTTGGAAAAGGCATATGATAGGGTACCAAGAGAAGTACTTTGGTGGGATTTGGCGAGAAAGGGTGTGTCGCAAAAATATATTGACCTCATAAAGGACATGTGTGAGGGAGCTAGTGCAAGTGTTCGCAGTAATGTTGGGAGAACGGAAGAATTTCATATTACCATTGGGGTGCATCAAGGTTCCGCACTTAGTCCTTTTCTCTTTGCTATAGGTATGAATGAGTTGACAAGGGATATTCAACACGATATCCCTTGCATCAAGGTTCCATTTTGCTCCATATATGCAAGGCTAGCAATCCTTTCCTACAATGGACACAAAACCTCAAAGAATATGAAAAATGGGGAACTAAAGATAAGAAATGACCCTAATAATCGCTAGAAAGCATGGGAACGAAGTTAATTCAGGAACTAAATGCGCATAAATATGAGTCACATCAAACATCCCAAAACTGAACCTTTGCTCATCCCGAGTAAAGAGGTGACTAAAACTATGACCTTTTTTTAAACTAGCCTACTAATATAGCCGATGTGAGACAATTAGCGGGTCTCACTACGCCCCTTCAACTCACAACAAGACATCTATGAGGTAAGATGCCTTCTTGCAAGGCAAGGTGGGGCTTGCCAAAATGGCGATATATCCAAACATTAAGCACACAAAACATATAATGGATGCATCTACAAAAATGAATAGGCACTTGCCTCATCTAATTGGCAGATATTATCTAAGAAGGAAGCAATCTAAGGGTAGATACTCCATTATAGATATGGTTTCTTCAAGTTACTAAGCTTAGGAGGATACCAACAAATAACCTCCAAGTTGTGTCAAGCTAGGGTACCTTTGCCCACAATCGCTAAATGCTTTTGTCAAGAGTAGACTCATTATCGTATTAGAAACACTGTAGGATCAAGGAATTCCCCTTCTTGCCTTGACAAGAAGAAGGGTCATCCCCTCTCCACCATACACACAAGTGGAAGCAGTGGATAAAAGGGATCAATATGATTTTGAGTTTAATAATGGTAGTATGCTCTTGATTTGTTATTCCCCCCAAATTATTGTGGAATTTTGACATTTTGAGAATAATTTCTTGCCATTTCTTTGATGTTTGGCATTTTGATACTTTGCAAAATTTTCAATTTTGGCATTGTTTGAACATTTTCAAAGTCACCCTAATTTGTAACGAGGATGCTTTTATTAAAGCATAGGAGTTCTTATTTTTGTACTCCTCTTTTCTTTGATGCAATTTTGGAAACTTTTTTATTTTCATTTTTATGCTTGAACTCAAATTGAGAATTTGTGTGCCCATTCCCTTTTTGCGTGAAAGATGTGATAGAAGTGGAAGACGGTTGCATGGTTTCAAGGGTCACCTTGTAATTAACGGTAGCCAAGGAGTTATCACACCACAAGGTACTCTTGACTAGGCCTTAATCCATGGCTCAAAGGATACTAGCATGACACATCCTAGGGTGTTTTGAATATATTCTTATAAGCAAAGTCTCAAGAAGAAAAAGTATCCACAAGGGCCTTATATATACACTTATCAAGCTTCCCAAATAGATGCTTTCACAAAATTTTCCTAGAATGCAACTACATCCCATGATGCAACTAATATATATACAACTTAATGCAAATGCTTCTATCAACTAGTATGCCATATAAACTAAATGCAATCTCTTAACAACACATTCGTTTATACCGCAACAACCAAAATAAAGCCACATTGTCATTAACATATAAAAGGAGGAAGGTGATTTGGAAAGATCATATCATGCGGTCTTCTATTTGAGGAAGGTGATTTGGAAAGATCATACCATGCGGTCTTCTATTTCCTTCATGCCTCGAATGTGGCGTAGTCGGTCCAATGTGATAAGAGTGACAAACAAACACAAATATATACAATATATACAATTTTACACTATAAAGGAATGAACATGTTTTTTGATTTTTGAGAATTTTTTAATTTTTATCATTTTTTCGATTTTTAAATGCTAAGTTAGAATTTCCCATACCCACACTAGTTGTAACACCCCCATCTACCGATGAGCCTTAACAAGACCTTCCTTAGCAAATAAGGGCGTTACCATCTCGGTTGCCCGAGGACAGTAAAAATCAAATGTCGATAAAGAACGTTTATATTATATTACAAGTGATTTAAAACAAACAGACGATATAAAGATAAAACTCAAGACTACTATCAGCTATGTGAAACTATCCCGGCCATGACTCATGATATACTCGCCTCTCCAAGCACCCAGTTAAGATCCACACATCAACCTGCAAAGACTGACTGCTCACCATAGTGGATCACGGTAGACGCAAAACAAAGAGACAACACAACAAAACCACACAAGGTCAGCAACTGAGGTAACAAGCACAAAGGTAGACTCAACACAATTACAACAACCCACACACACCACCTCCTCCAACCAACCACACAGCTCTGACTGCCCGAAGGTCCAGTCTTGCCAGTGGGGGACCGCAGCCGTTCCCACCTAAGCCCCGCTCATCTATCCGAGCGAAAACCTATGTTCCTTAATGTGCACATCCCTTCTGTAACGGGTTCCACAGAAGTCGAATCTAGGGCATGAAGCGACTCCCGCAAGTGACTCCACTCAGCCGAGGACGCACCTCGAGAACCACAGACAACAATCACAATCAGTTGTACCAACAACAATCACCAACTATTATTTCAACACAAAGTTAAAAAACCACCACAACCGATCAACAACGATGACACTACACAATGATACAACAACAATAGACCGTCTAGACAATCAACAGTATTTAGTTGGCGAACCTACCTTTAGCAAATCGCAGCAATTCCGCGTCCGATCACAAGATAACAATCAACCATCAAAACCACGTATAACAACCATCATAACCATCTATTACTACTACCACAACCATAACTGGAAACAAGGATGACGATGATGATGATAACAACATGCCTATACCAAGCAATCCAGCGTCAATATCGCTACCCGACTCAAGCATCCCCTTCCCAAGGTGTAAACACTCATAAAGACCTCAAGGAGATGAACCATGGTGAAGGAGAGGTGGAATGATGGCATTTAGGTGTAGGAAGAAAGGTAGAGAAATGATTTGGGTCTCACGATTTACGATTTATAATTCCCCGCTAAAAACTTGACACTCGATCGAGTAACACACTTACTCAATCGAGTGGCATCTACTTGATGTATAGTAAGACCCATTTTGATGGGTTATGTCGTCGGTCACATCCAATCAAAAACATTTCAAATACTCAACAAACAACTAGTTAGTAGTAAGTCGAGGTCGATCCATGGGACGGTGGTTACTCAAATTATTCAAACTAATTATGGTTGAGCTTGGGGTTGTCACAATTATAATGGGTTGATGATTCGAATCTAATAAAAGCAATAAACAAGCAACAAAAGGAAAGACGTAAATAAATGACTAAAAATGCTAGGATATCATGGGTTCATAAGGAAATCATGGGAGTTGATCATACAAACATGTTCTCAATTATAAGCAAGCAATTATTATTGTGAAGGATCCGAGTTGGTTTATGTCTTACGGTTCTTAGGAAGAGTTAGGTCCCATAGCCGAATCGATTAGATTGTACAACACCTACAAGTCGACTTACTTTCCCCCTAATCACTTCTATGCATGGTCTAACAAGACTCGAGTTGGTTTATATCTTACAAGTCAAGTTGAATAGATAAGAGATGGTTGTAAATGCAAGGATTCATAGGCTTAGCATTTCATCAAACATAACATGTGCATAGGTTGACATCACAACAAGCAAGAAAATTAATTATGTGAACATATTAGATTAAGCATGAATCAATCCCCATGTTGGTTTCCCCTAATTACCCATTAATCCCAGCTAAGAGACTACTCACTCATTATCAAGTTTGACATGCTAACAAGGTTGTCAATCATATTAACAAGGCAAAACAGGATGAACAAGTAAGAAAGATTAACAATAATTAAAACAAGGATTAAGAGAGTTATACCTATGGAGACAAAATAATAATGCAAAGAATAATAGAAGTACTTGATGATTGATGGAAGGTTGACAATCTCCCAATAAACCCAAATGATCTTCAATTACTCAAAAGTAATAAACTTGAATTACTTAATAATAAACTTGAACAATAATTAAGGAAAGATTAATGTGTAATTTGTGGAAAGATTAAATGATAATCTATTCTAATCTACTCTTAATCTAATCTAAAGAAGGATTGAATTAACCTAATGAAAACTTGATGGTTTGATTATTACAAATGGGGTATATATAATAGAGCATCATTAGGTTAAGCTAGGGTAAAATAGTAATTTAACAATGCTAATTGTTGGGTAGGGAATCGCCGGTCACAAGAGAGACTCTAGTCTCCTTTTCGCCGGTCTTTGAAAAATATGCGCGGATCATTGTTCACGTAGCAAGGGAAGACTTTCTGTCCAACAATATGCACATCCCGAGCGAAATATGAGCGTCCTGGGCCTCAACCCGAGCGGGTTGAAATTGACCCGAGCGGGTTCATCAGTATCCTGCTCCAGATAGGCTTGACGCGCGCGGGTTCGGCTGATATTCCCTTTCTTTTTGCTTTTAAGCCTAAGATGCCTCTATATACTCTTTATTTCTTCTTCCTTGGTCATCATTCTTGCCTCCTCTTCAAACTTAGTCCATCAAATATCGTCAATAAGCTTCCAAATAAGCGTGAAAGACGGAAATTTCCGCCTTATTATCTCCTTTCCTACAAAACATGTAAAATATAATGCACTAGGAAAGCAAAATAGAAAGCATTTGACGGATAAAATGGTCATGAAATGTTATAAAAGTATGCAAAATAGGTTCAATTAGGGGACTAAATGTGCGCAAATAATGTTCACATCAAATATCCCCAAACCGAACCTTTACTCGTCCCGGGTAAAGAGGTGACAAAAACTAGACTTTTATTTAAACTATCCTAATAATATAACCGATATGAGACAATTAGCGGGTCTCACTCCGCCCCTTCAACTCACAACAAGACAACCATGAGGTAGGATGCCTTCTTGCAAGGCAAGGTGGGTCTTGCCAAAATAGCGACACATCCAAACATTAAAGCACACAAAAGAAGTAATGGATGCATCTACAAAAGAATAGCCACTTTCCTCATCTAAGTGGCGGAAATTATCTACAAGGGAAGCAATTCAAGGGTACACACTCCTTCATAGATGCAATTTCTTCAAACTACTAAGCCTAGAAGGATACCAATAAATCACCTCCAAATTGTGTCAAGCTAGGGTACCTTTGTCCTCAATCGTTAAATGCTTTTGTCAAGAGTAGACTCCCTATGGTGTTAGAAACACTGGAGGATCGCGGAATTCCCCTTCCTGCCTAGACAAGAAGAAGGGTCGTCCCCTCTTTTCATTTGATGCAATTGCAAACTTTTTCACTTTCTTTTCATTTCTTTGAACTCAAATTTTTGAACAATGTTTGTGCCCATTCCCTTTGATGACAAAATGTATGGTAGAACATGGATGATGGTTGGTTGCATGGTTTCAAGGGTCACCTTGGAATAAACGGTAGCCAAGGAATTATCACACCACAAGGTACTCTTGACTAGGCCTTAATCCATGGGTCAAAGGATACTAATATGACACATCCTAGGGTGTTTTACAAGTATTCTAACAAGCAAAGTCTTAAGAAGAAAAATCATCTACTAGGGCCTATATACACTTGTCAAGCTTCCCAAGTAGACGGTTTCACAAAATTTTTCTAACATGCAAACTACATGCCATGATGCAACTAACATATATACATCCTAATGCATATGATTCTACCAACTAATATGTCATATAAACTAAATGCAACTCCTAACAAGACATAGATACACAAACCGCAACAACAAAATACACCACATCCTCCTTGACATGTAAGCCCATCCTCCTCATATGAATAATGAAAATAAATGGAAGGGAAATAGAGATTAAAACGATCATACCAAACGGTCTTCATTTTCCCTTGCTAATGCCTCAAATGTAGTGTTGTATCTATGTGAGAAGAGAACAAAAACATAAGTATATACAATTCTACACTACTAAATTAAAGAACATGTTTTTGGTTTTTTGAATTTTTCAAATTTTTATGGGTTTTGTTTTTATGAAATTAAAAGACATATTTTTGTGGTTTTTTGAAATTTTTCAATTTTTATGCATTTTGGAATATAAATTCCCATCCCCCACTTTATTTTGGACATTGTCCTCAATGTACATGTAGGAGTAGGAATGAAAAAGAAATACATGTTTTTGGATTTTTGATTATTTTTGAAATTGAAGTACAAATGCAATGATATGATATGAATGCATGCTCTAACTAAATGCAATTCTATATGACATATATAACAAATGAATGCAATCTAAGCTATACTATATGATGCATGTTTTTTAGTCTACTATGGTCATCTATGATCAAACCTCCCCAAACCGATTTAAACACTATTTCTAGTGTAGAAGTGAATAGGTTTGGCCATTAGTAACTATGCATGAATTCTAATCTATATGCAACTATCAACATGAATCATGTGAGATAAATACAATGTAAACTAATCTAATCATGTGAGATATATTACAATGCAAACTATACATGAGAGATGGGGAAAGAAGGGTCTTTCAATCACGAGTAACACATTAATCACCCATCAAAAGGTCTAGTTTTTGTCACCTCTTTACTCGGGACGAGTAAAGGTTCGGTTTGGGGATATTTGATGTGAACATTATTTGCGCACATTCAGTCCCCTAATTGAACCTATTTTTCATACTTTTATAACATTTCATGACCATTTTATCCGTCAAATGCTTTCTATTTTGCTTTCCTAGTGCATTTTATATGTTTTATAAGAAAGGAGATAATAAGGCGGAAATTCCCATCTTTCATGCATATTTGGAAGCTTGTTGACGATATTTGATGGACTAAGTATGAAGAGGAGGCAAGAATGATGGCCAAGGAAGAAGAAATAAAGAGTATATAGAGGCATCTTAGGCTAAAAAGCAAGGATGACGAGAAGGAAGACATTGCAAGAAGAAATTGCTCGGAACCCAAACCAAGAGTTGCTCCTTTCACTCTGAAAGTATGCTAGATGAAACGGCGTCGAAAAATCAAGTGATCTAGGCGTTTGAATCACTCCAATAGGAGTCCGGATGAGAAAATGGCGTTCGTTTTACAATCCGAGCTCAAGTAAGGCATGATACAACTCAACCCGCTGGGTTGAAGCCCAGGAGGTTCATATTACACTCGGGACGAGCGTATTCCTGGACAGGAAGCCTTCCCTTGGTACGTGAACCATGATCCGCGCATATTTATTGAGAGACTAGCAAAAAGGAGACCGGAGTCTCTCTTGAGACCGCCGATTCCCTACCCAACAATTAGCATTGTTAAATTACTATTTTACCCTTGCTTAACCTAATGATGCTCTATTATATATACCCCATTTTTAATAATCAAACCATCAAGTTTTCATTAGATTAGAATCAAGTTTTCATTAGGTTAATTCAATCCTTCTTTAGATAGATTAGGAGTAGATTAGAATAGATTATCATTTAATCTTTCCACAAATTACACATTAATCTTTCCTTAATTATTGTTCAAGTTTATTATTAAGTAATTCAAGTTTATTACTTTTGGGTAATTGAAGATCATTTGGGTTTATTGGGAGATTGACAACTTTCCATCAATTTGATGGAAATAGCGGTTTTTGAATTTTCGCTGTTATTTTTGAAGTTGGAGGAAAATAGCGATTTTGAATTTTCGCTATTATTTTTGAAGTTGGCGGTTTCGATCGCCGTTTTGCTTGAAGTTTTTGAAAATAGCGAATTTGAATTTTCACTATCTGGTTTTGTTTGTTTTCGAGGAAATGACAATATTCAATATCGTCAACGAAAATTTTGAGGTTTGTTATGGGAAATTGGGCCAAAGCCCAAATTTCGCTGAAAAAGAAAAGGGGAGGCCTGGTTTAGGCGCGAGCCATCTGGCGATAGAAGCCGGCTTCCCTATTTTCTGTTAAAAAGACGCGAGGTTGAGCTGCGGATGATCATTCATCTTCAACCTCAAAATCTCGCCAAAATCGCCATTAAAGGACCTTCTAGCTTGCTTTTGCTTGTGCCATTATCAACAAATGTCATCTCAAGGTAAGTATTCCCTCTTGAATTCTTTCAAATTTGTCGATTTTAGCTTGATTGAAGTAGGGCGAAATTTTGCCCTAAAAAATCGAATTGGGCGTTTTTGATTGAGCCAATTTCGAGTGAAATTGATGTTTGCATTAGGTTAGAAACTTGTTTAGGAGTATAGGGGTGCTTTTAGTTTGCATTTTGGTCCCCGTTCCCGCTCCCTATGCTCGAAAACGTGAATGAGGCGAGAAAGCGTCTCATTTCACAGTGCCAAGTTTATTTGTAACACCCCGTAATTTCGGACCGTTATTATATTGCGGAAGTAATTTATTAGTCAAGTTGAATTTAATATTAATGTATTTGAAGTAAAAATAATTCAAAGAAATATAATTCTATTATATTTTGAAGTAAAGTATTTATTTTGATAGTTTCGAAATGTTTAAAAATAGTTTAAACCGTGTAAAAACCTTTTATTTCGAAATAAGGGCATACCGGGAAAAATGGCAACTCTGTGAAAATTGGGTAAACGGTTTTGGAAATGGGTCATATGAGTACTCAATCTTCTTGTAATCTCGTGTTTAAGAACTTTGGCCTTGTCGGAATTTGTTTTTGACAAACGGTTCTAATTATCGTCGAAACGAGCCAAAACCGACTAATGAAATTCCGCCAAATCCCGCTCCTCTTTCTCCTTTCCCGGCACACCTCCTCTTCCTCCTTCCCATTCCTTCCTAGAACTTCCTTTGTTCTTCTTTTGTGCCTCTTGACCGAAATCCACACAAAAAAAAAATAAGATAATCTTACAATCGTAATTTCATCATAATTTCTTCGTTTCTAATCCGATTTTCGCAGAATTTATATTTTCGGAATCCTCTCTTCAAGATCTACATCCTAGTATGTTTTAATTTCAGTTTTCATTATGTTGATTTAAGATGATTTTGGGGCATAATTTCGGTTTTAGTGATTATTGTTGTGTTTTTGTTGTTTTTAATAGGTGAAGATTATGAGGATGATATAGGGGACTCCTATATAGTAGAGGATGATGGGTAGCTACTGTTTTTTTAGGGTTTTCTCAAGGTTTATTTGCCTTTTTCTAGCTTAAGGTAACATATTTCGAGTTACTCGACGATTAAATGTCACATTCTTTGCTTTTTGTATGATTTTGTGATTGTTAATTGAGTGGTTTATTTCACATGATAATATGGGTTAAATTCATGTCTAATTCATGTCTTTTGTTAGTTTAAGTTCACATATTAGTGTGGAAATGAATTGGGAATGACTAATTGATGCTTCAGACGATGTTAAACTGAACAAAAATGGAGAAATGGAGGGTTTGGGGTGGCGGCCCAGCAGCCCGGCAGGCCCACCAGGCCCACGGCAGGCCCAGGGTTAGCCCGGGTCGGCCCGTTGCTTGTTTCGCGGGTTTTCAAGTGTTGTTCGTCGTTTCGGGCGTATTAATGCTATATTTAGTAAAAGTAACATGTGGGTAGTCTTATGAAATGAATAATATTAGTAGTAAATATAATTTTGATGGTGAAGTTATGCTTATTTTGGTAGTTGGCACATGTTAGGATAGGTTATAATATGAAATTGTAATGACTAGGCTTGAAATGAATTTTATAGCGATAATTGTAATGTTTGGATGATTATGCCGAAAACTGAGCCTTGGTCCCTTTGATGAATCGATGTCGATCAATTGTGTGATTGGTCACGCGATTGAACCCGCACTGTCGCCGCAGGTGGGGTTGCGGGTAAAAATTCGGTTGGATGAAATTATTGTGTAAATTGGATAATTGGCCTTATTCTTGTTTTAGGCCATTTATTATGTTTTTATTTCACATATGTTGTTGGTTGATTTGAATGGTTTCTATGTTGTAGAAACGGCCCTAGATTCCCTAAAACCTTTAATATTGTCAAGTTTGGACTCTTTGCCTCTCTTTTGGTTAATTGGGTGTCCTACTTCTTGTGTGGTGCGGGCTAAAGTATTCAAGCTGGGACCTAGATTGGTTTTATTTAATTAGGTCCTAGGTGAGTCTTTCGGCCTTCATCATAGATAGGCCATTATAGTCTTTGACGAGTGTATGTTCACTGATTGATAGCCTCTGTGTTCCTGACTTGGTGGGATTATATCCAAGTTGGGCCATGACCTCGTTACTTATTTTGATAGTAAGTGGTCAGCTTAAGTACTAGCCAACCCTTTGGTGGACTCCTTAGGGTACTCACTTTGTTTTAGAAAAATTGTGGGTCTTGGGTGCGGTGGTGTGTATCCGCATGTCTAGGTCTGCGCAGATTTTAGGCCAGGGTTGTGTTGTGTCTTGGCCATGTTTTGATAGAACCTCTGAGCCAAGATACCGGTTCGATTACCTTCCCTACCTCGTGGTATAGACTCGAGTTACAGAGTGACTATTGACCGTACTAAGAACTTATGCCTGTCTTTGATATATTGTCCTTTCTTGTATGGTGATTTTATGAATTGTAATAGGTGAGATGCAAGCCGGTTACAATTGATAAATTTTGGATTACTGCTTGTTATATGTTTCACATGATAGTTTAATTTGGTCAGTTTAGTATTCATATGTTAGAATACTTGGTAATTAGATTATTTGTGATGTGGTTTACATGTTACATTAAACATGACATTTCGTGGCTGGGAGGACTCGAAGTTACTCCTCACTGAATTGTGGCTTTCGTGTTTGTATAAAATGCGATTGACAGGTTGATGATGATTAGATGGGGTCACAGACGAGCTAGTGAGCAAAAGAACCTTGGACTTAGTTTGGTTATTTTGTAGTAAACCTTTAAACATTTGGTTGTGTTTATATTTTGAAGGGAGATATATCTCCCTCTCTTACTTTGGTTTGTATCACGTTATCCTCGTGACTATAGCTATGTTATGTAAATTAGTGTGTTAGTTTTTGCAGGTTTTGGCACTCTTCATTTGGAAGTGTTTGTGATTGGTTTAAAAAAGTTTTTGAAATTACAGGTTTTATCTAGTTGAACCAATTACAAACATATCCTGTCAGTTTTTCTGTAGAAATTACGTGTTTATTTATCGCTAAAAATGAGGGTGTCACAGTTGGTATCAGAGCTTGTTGCTCCCGACGCACGTTTGTGCACCCCACTTAAAATCACTTGACCTTTAAATAATAAATCTGAGAGATGGGTAGGATGGGTAGATTTAGGATTTTATGTGGTAGTCTGTCTGTGTTTGCTAATTGTTAGGTACTAACATGTTTGTTGATTGTCATTTTATAATTGTTGTGCCCTTGGATCAATAACTGTGAACTTATCAACGTGAAGATCAAGACATGGTGCCTATTGCCAGAAATTGAAGATTTGTTCAACTTTGAAGAATGCTTCTACTTCCTCGAGGATGTTTTTCAGTCTTTGTGTACCTTGCCCCGTTCTTTACTTCTTAATGCCTATTCCATCTTCTAAATCCTCTTTTCTTATTCCTTGCAAGTCACTCTTGTATTCTCTAACTTGTCCTTTGTTCCTTGCTTATCCTCCCTTAACGCCTTTTGAAGGTACTCTTTCTTTTGAGGAATGTTGACCTTGGATGGAAATTTAACCTTTGAGGAGATTGGTGGTGTTTAACCCTTTCCTGGTTTTGAGAGGATTTGATGATGGAAAGACTTAGGTAGTGTGATGAGACATACCTGATGGTTCTTATACCTATAGATCCTTGATAAGTGAGTATGTGGATTGGTGGATTTTGTGTGTCAAGTATGAGTTGCATTGGTTACTAAGGTTATGAAACATGACATTGTTGTTTATGTTTGGGATACTAGTGTTTAGTACTTGACTTAAAATGAATGAAACTGAATGGTGGATTTGAGGATATAGGATTGACTGAGTAGTCGAGTTTGTGGTTGGCTTCCATAATCACTTTGGATATGAGGGTTTGATAATGTATAAGTTACTATGGGAGAAATGTTAAATGTGGGATTATTAGTTGGTTTTAGCGAGTGGTATTGATTACTACTTGAGGTATGGTGTGAGAGTGAGAGTAAGCTACATTATTGGGAAGTTTTAGCACTTGTTTTAATAACTAGAAAGAGTAACGGTATGGTTGACACCAATTATTGGGTTAAAGAACATAGTTTCAATTTATGGTTTTAGGAACTTTGAGGTGATAAGGTGTTGTTACATTTAAGCCCTTGTTTCTTGGGGAATTTGATGGTAAGTAAGTTTTAAGATGTCAAATTTGAAAGGATACTCTTTGGGATGTTGATGACCATAATGGGTTGGTGATGATGTTGTAGCTGAGTGTAGTTCCGCTTTTGGGAATCCTTAATAAGTAAAAGGATAGAGAAACTTGAGATCCTATTGATTTTTCAGATTTTGGGGTTGGTATGTTACTACCTTGTTTTGAAATGAGAACCTTGGGGAAAATTTGAGGAACCTTCTCTTGGAGTTTAGAGCATGGTACTTGGGGATGACATAGCAAGTGAAGTTTGATGACGAGAATTGTAAAGGAGATACTTTGGGACTTGGATGGTAACAAATGAATTTGTGTGGTGATTTGATTTTGGCTCTTGAAACCAATTGAGTTGAGGAAAACCTACCATTGTGGAGTCCTTGTTAGTCCTATGCTTTGGTAGACCTTTGAGTCTTTGTTGAGCACCTTAGTCATGTAACCTTATCATAGCAATCATAAGCTTTAAGGAGTGTTTGGTTAAGAGGTAACCCTTTCATTATGCCGCTTCTGCTCTCCTTTCCTTCTCTTTAGCGTCCGTTGAACCCTGTTTATATGCCAAAGTTTACGTATCTTCTTTTTACCCGAGATATCTTCTTAACTCGAGTACCTCTTATTTCTGTCAACCGTTATCTTTATGGTCCGACTCCCTAGTTCCTAACTTGTCATGCTCATGCACCCTTCAAAAATAGTTGGTACCTTGTTGACCATGTTTAGAGAGTTAGTGGGATATGATTTGAGGATTTTTGTATTTTGATTTTTGTCGGGAATAGGTGTAGGAGTTTGTGTCTGTATTTGACCATGTAATATGAGAGCTAGATTTTTGATGGAATTCTTATGATGGCAATGTTGTAGTCTTCTTGCGATTTGAGGTTTGCGTGATTTGGTGGTATAAGACTCACTTTGGTTTCGATTTGATGATGAGACTAATGGGATTAGTTTACCTTGGTGGAGTATTCTTATGGTTATTTTGGATTTGTTTTGGGCATTGTTCGTTCGGGGATTGTTCGTTTGTCATCTGAGCCTTACTTTACGGTATTGGGGATTGATAGCTAAGTTAGTGGAATGTTATTGTAAGTTTGGACCTATATTTAATTCTTTGCGGAATCTTTCTATTGGAATTGGAATATTGTTGGGAAGTAGGATAGTGAATCTTGAGTAAACTGATCGGATGATTTGTGTGATGAACCCATTTATCTTATAGTTAGTGCTAATTATGGATCGGATTGTGCAACTTGTTGCTTGCGGGTTGGTTTCAAGTAGGAATGCGTTTGGGAATGTTGAATCTTGGTAAGGGTATAATATTGTTACTAGTTTCGACTTTGGATTTTGATTTTGTTCGGTGGAGGATATTGGTGGAAACATTTTAATTGGGAAATTGTTAAGTTATAATTGTAGAGGATATGATTGTCTCAAAGATTAGGTTATAAGTAGACTTGTCGTTGAGTGGTTCTGATGGCTCTTTGGATTAGTGTGGCCTCTGGTTGTTGCCCTGTTGATGTTCGGAGGACCTAGTAGGATGACTCTGTGGTTGGAAATTGAGTGAACCTTTCTCGAGGTACCGATCTTCCTAATTCCGATCTCCGACAATTGTCATTCTTGCTATTCTGGCTTGTTCCGTTGGGTTCGCCTTTTTGGAACTCATTTGACTTTCTGAGTAAAGCGTCTTGTTCATTGACATCTTTGTTAACTTCATCCAAAAATTCCACCTTCAAGAGTTGGTTCCTTCGATCCGTTGGTTGTGAGTTCCCTATCGCGAGTTGCACTCCGCGTTCCCGAGTGGTTTTCCATCTTGCATAGATTCTATCTAGTTTGAGTAAACTTTTGGTTCAATATTTTGAATTGGGAGTTAAATCTACAAATTGACCTCTTTCTCTAACATTTGAAAATGATTCCTCACTCTCTTTCAACTTTAGTGTTCGATTTGATACCTAAGCTATTTCTCGTTTTGTGTAAGTTCGGACCAATGTGAGTTAACTTTTCAATTCATTGTTAAACTTTGAACTAGAATTTTGAAAATACTTTTATGATTTTTAATGATTTTAACATTAATGAGTGTTAAATCTCGTTATTGGAGACGTCCCAATAATGGGTTTTCTCATTTATTGGTGTAGAAATGTTTTTATATCTTGATATGCAGTGTGGATGTTCTCGTCTGATCAACAAGAGTATCACCGTTTCATTGGAAAGATACCTATACTTTTCTTATGTCTATATTATTAAGATGTTGTTTACTATAATTTCTCCTTTAAGTTTCGAGGACGAAACTTTTTAAAAGGAGGGGTGATTGTAACACCCCGTAATTTCGGACCGTTATTATATTGCGGAAGTAATTTATTAGTCAAGTTGAATTTAATATTAATGTATTTGAAGTAAAAATAATTCAAAGAAATATAATTCTATTATATTTTGAAGTAAAGTATTTATTTTGATAGTTTCGAAATGTTTAAAAATAGTTTAAACCGTGTAAAAACCTTTTATTTCGAAATAAGGGCATATCGGGAAAAATGGCAACTCTGTGAAAATTGGGTAAACGGTTTTGGAAATGGGTCATATGAGTACTCAATCTTCTTGTAATCTCGTGTTTAAGAACTTTGGCCTTGTCGGAATTTGTTTTTGACAAACGGTTCTAATTATCGTCGAAACGAGCCAAAACCGACTAATGAAATTCCGCCAAATCCCGCTCCTCTTTCTCCTTTCTCGGCACACCTCCTCTTCCTCCTTCCCATTCCTTCCTAGAACTTCCTTTGTTCTTCTTTTGTGCCTCTTGACCGAAATCCACACAAAAAAAAAATAAGATAATCTTACAATCGTAATTTCATCATAATTTCTTCGTTTCTAGTCCGATTTTCGCAAAATTTATATTTTCGGAATCCTCTCTTCAAGATCTACATCCTAGTATGTTTTAATTTCAGTTTTCATTATGTTGATTTAAGATGATTTTGGGGCATAATTTCGGTTTTAGTGATTATTGTTGTGTTTTTGTTGTTTTTAATAGGTGAAGATTATGAGGATGATATAGGGGACTCCTATATAGTAGAGGATGATGGGTAGCTACTGTTTTTTAGGGTTTTCTCAAGGTTTATTTGCCTTTTTCTAGCTTAAGGTAACATATTTCGAGTTACTCGACGATTAAATGTCACATTCTTTGCTTTTTGTATGATTTTGTGATTGTTAATTGAGTGGTTTATTTCACATGATAATATGGGTTAAATTCATGTCTAATTCATGTCTTTTGTTAGTTTAAGTTCACATATTAGTGTGGAAATGAATTGGGAATGACTAATTGATGCTTCAGACGATGTTAAACTGAACAAAAATGGAGAAATGGAGGGTTTGGGGTGGCGGCCCAGCAGGCCCGCCAGGCCCACGCCAGGCCCAGGGTTGGCCCGGGTCGGCCCGTCTCTTGTTTCGCGGGTTTTCAAGTGTTGTTCGTCGTTTCGGGCGTATTAATGCTATATTTAGTAAAAGTAACATGTGGGTAGTCTTATGAAATGAATAATATTAGTAGTAAATATAATTTTGATGGTGAAGTTATGCTTATTTTGGTAGTTGGCACATGTTAGGATAGGTTATAATATGAAATGGTAATGACTAGGCTTGAAATGAATTTTATAGCGATAATTGTAATGTTTGGATGATTATGCCGAAAACTGAGCCTTGGTCCCTTTGACTGAATCGATGTCAGACAATTGTGTGATTGGTCTGCCGCGATTGAACCCGTACCTGTCGCAGGGCTGGGGTTGCGGGTAAAAATTTGGTTGGATGAAATTATTGTGTAAATTGGATAATTGGCCTTATTCTTGTTTTAGGCCATTTATTATGTTTTTATTTCACATATGTTGTTGGTTGATTTAAATGGTTTCTATGTTGTAGAAACGGCCCTAGATTCCCTGAAACCTTTAATATTGTCAAGTTTGGACTCTTTGCCTCTCTTTTGGTTAATTGGGTGTCCTACTTCTTGTGTGGTGCGGGCTAAAGTATTCAAGCTGGGACCTAGATTGGTTTTATTTAGGTCCTAGGTTAGTGTTTCGGCCTTCATCATAGATAGGCCATTATAGTCTTTGACGATTGTATGTTCACTGCTTGATAGCCTCTGTGTTCCTGACTTGGTGGGATTATATCCAAGTTGGGGCATGACCTCGTTACTTATTTTGATAGTAAGTGGTCAGCTTAAGTACTAGCCAACCCTTTGGTGGACTCCTTAGGGTACTCACTTTGTTTTAGAAAAATTGTGGGTCTTGGGTGCGGTGGTGTGTATCCGCATGTCTAGGTCTGCGCAGATTTTAGGCTAGGGTTGTGTTGTGTCTTGGCCATGTTTTGATAGAACCTCTGAGCCAAGATACCGGTTCGATTACCTTCCCTGCCTCGTGGTATAGACTCGAGTTACAGAGTGACTATTGACCGTACTAAGAACTTATGCCTGTCTTTGATATATTGTCCTTTCTTGTATGGTGATTTTATGAATTGTAATAGGTGAGATGCAAGCCGGTTACAATTGATAAAGTTTGGATTACTGCTTGTTATATGTTTCACATGATAGTTTAATTTGGTCAGTTTAGTATTCATATGTTAGAATACGTGGTAATTAGATTATTTGTGATGTGGTTTACATGTTACATTAAACATGAAATTTCGTGGCTGGGAGGACTCGAAGTTACTCTCCACTGAATTGTGGCTTTCGTGTTTTTATAAAATGCGATTGACAAGTTGATGATGATTAGATGGGGTCACAGACGAGCTAGTGAGCAAAAGAACCTTGGACTTAGTTTGGTTATTTTGTAGTAAACCATTAAACATTTGGTTGTGTTTATATTTTGAAGGGACATATGTCTCCCTCTCTTACTTTGGTTTGTATCACGTTATCCTCGTGACTTTAGCTATGTTATGTAAATTAGTGTGTTAGTTTTTGCAGGTTTTGGCACTCTTCATTTGGAAGTGTTTGTGATTGGTTTAGAAAAGTTTTTGAAATTACATGTTTTATCTAGTTGAACCAATTAAAAACATATCCTGTCAGTTTTTCTGTAGAAATTACGTGTTTATTTATCGCTAAAAATGAGGGTGTCACATTATTTTCTTGGGTAGTGGGTCCCACTAGGTTGCATTGTAGTTGGGAATGCCCGTATTTGCCATTTAAGGACCTTCGTTGGATGCTTGTGGGCAAATTGGATTTTTGCCTTTTGTGACGGTCTTACGTCTGACAAAATAAGCGCCTGTTTGGGCTTGAATTGAGTCATTTTGCCTTGAAATGGACCTTATTGGTATTTTAGGTCACCCTTAGGCGTGATAAAATCACGTTTGCCTTTTTGCGGTCGTCTTTGAATTTTGACTGGTTTGGGCTCAAATTACCGTATGAATTGCCTTTTTGAACCGTAGAAAAATCCCCATTGTGTCGGGAATGTATTTTGGGTTGTTGGCAGACCTTGTATGGGTCTTGAAATGCCGTTTTTGTGGTTTTGACTCGTCTTTTGCTTGAAAAGAAGGGCGAGTCGTTTTTGTGTCTTTTTTTTTGTGAGTGGTTTGGGGGCGGGATTGCCCCTTGTTTTTTGTATTGCAGGTTGTTTTTTGGTTTTTGGGTTTATCCATTTCATGCCGTCGTAATGCCGAAATTTCAGCTGACGTCTTTTTGTTGTTGTTTTTTTTCTTTTTGATCGCAGGGTATCGTCTGGGACCGATGGGGTCCGTTGTTGAGTCTTTGGAGGAGGAAGTCGATCCCGAAGGGGATGTAGCGACCGAGGAGGCTGCCGTATTCGAGGCGGTGGTGGAGGATGCTTCCGTAGAGGAGGATAGGCGGCTGATATGACCGGTTTGTCCTTTTCGTTGTGGCTCATAGACAGGGGGGCTGATGAGTGGGGTTCAGTACCGGAATGGTGCATCGCATCATGGTTCTGGGTCGCCCCATCGTCCAAAATCTGTCAGACATTGTCTTCGTTTTTGTCGAGGAGCAGGAACGGGTTATTACCGTCATGGTAATCACCTCTGCTTCCGCTGTTGCTCCTTTGTTTCCTATGTTGCTCTCTTTCTTTTCCGTTTGAGAGGATAGAGAGTGCCTAGTTCGGTAGGTGGCGGATAGCCCCCAGTTCGTTGTCTTAGGCCAGTGTATGTATGATAGACGTTTGTTTTAGGCCGGTGTCTGTATGATAGACGTTTGTTTTAGGCCAATGTCTGTATGATAGACGTTTGTTTTAGGCCAGTGTCTGTATGATAGACGTTTTATCGATGTATTTTGCGTAAGGTGGTTTGTATATATGTGTTTTTGGATTGTGGTTTGTTTTGTGATTTTTGGCTTTTTGTGTTGTGTTTCGGAGGAGCGCTGTCGGCTGTCGATTCTCCTTTTGCTTTGCACCAGTTCCTGCATCGTTAGTGTCGAAAAACAGGCAACAGATAGCACATACGCATAAATGTAAACACGTAGAAGCAATTGATTGAAAAAAAAAATTTAACCATGATGACTTGAAGTTAAAATTTGAAATTTTGAAACGAATTTTGAAAATTCTGTGACAAATCGTCACGTTCGGAATTCAAAGGAATTGCTGAAAATTTGAGCAATTAACTCGTGTCGTGAATTAAATTGCATCGAAATTTTGAAAATTGACTCGAAAAAATATAAAAAATCAAACCGTCAGGAACGAATTTTTAGAAAAGGATTTTTGCGAGTATATTTGGCTTTTGAGGTCAAGACTCGAATTTGTGAGTGCTTGAATTTTTGAGGAAATTGATGTCGTGCTATCAATTTTCGATTTCGATTTTTAATTTGCGAAAAAAGCGAAAAAATTTCGGAATTTCGACTGACAAGGAAACGATCCATCGCGGATCGTGGCGACTAGCCCTCCCCCAAAAAAAAAAAGAAAGAAAAATCCGTATGTTTAAAGCTGCATCATGGAAACCGTGTCGGATTTCGTAAAACGCGAAAAGAAGGAAATGTGAGTGTAAGGAAACACAAAATTTCCCGGAATCATCCCGAAGAGGCGCGAGGTTCCTGGCGGGAGGTTTGAGATGTCAGGAGAAAACACATGTTGAAAGAGACAAGTCAACAGCGGGAATCCTGGAGAAGCCTCAAAGAGGCGCGAGCGTCTTGGCGATTGAAGCCGGCTCTCCTCTTTTTCTGAAAAATGCGCTGATCATTTTGTATAAATAGGGACGTTTTCGCTTCATTGTTTCATCAACCGAAACACAAAAACATCTCTACAAAACCTCTTCTTCTTCCACAAAAATATTTCATGGATTCTTTCGAGAATGCATTGCGACAATGGTGCCGGGATTTGTCGCCTCCCGAGAAGTATCAACTAGATTGCATGGGAGTTGGTCAATTGTTGGTGCTCCGTCAAGTCAAGGTGCAACCCTCGTTTCTTGAAGCATGTTCTCGGTTTTGGGATTCGAAACATCATGTTTTCGTTTTCCCGAAAGGTGAAATTTCTCCTCTTGCCGAAGAAGTTGGAGCCATTGGTGGGTGGCCGGGTTGTGCTCCGGTGCTTCCTCCTACTCGGTTGTGCTACAAGGAGAAATTTCGTTCCATGTTGGGCTTGTCAACAAGCCAAGTCAACTTTCTTCTTGTTCCACATGGTGTGGATATGTTGGCTCTTATCAACATCTTCTCGAATCGGTTAGATGCTAATGTCTCGGAGGTTGTTAGGAGAAGGGCTCTTGCATTTTGCCTTGTCCATGTGTACCTCTTTGTTGATGTCTTGAAGAAGGAGGGGCCAAGATGCCATGGTAGCGTGACCCTTATCCATGTGATTGAGCAAATGGAGCATGCTAGAGATCCATCATGGTTGGTGCTTGGAGAGATTATCCAAGCTTTGGACAAGGAAGGCTCTTGTGGAGAAGCTCCCTCTTTTGGATCACCAAGGATCCTCCAAGTGTGGCTATTGGAGAGGCTAAGGTATGTAGAGCCTCCGGTTAATCCTTCTTCTTACTCCTTCCGTCACCTTACCATGAGGAAGAAATTGTACCCGGATAGTTTTGCTTCCACCGAGGCCTATTGGGCCGCAAGATTGGCGGAGGAGGGTGGTCCTCATATCCGTTGGGTGGTGCCGTGGTGGCACTTGAGGTCCTTCACGGGGTTGCCCTGCTTCGGGTGCTAGTCCTCATTCTTTGATGGCGGTGGGTTTGAAGATTGTTTCGTTCATTCATCCCGAAAGGCTCATGAGGCAAATGGGGCGTCAACAAAAGGTGCCCGCTCAAGATACTCTTGTTTAAGAGAATGTTTTCCGGAACTCCGAGATTGTGGTGTCCTTTGAAAGGTGGTGGGCCACTCAGCCGCTTTGGGAGGTGCCAAACCCCGCTGCCACGACATGGGTGACTCCCGCTTATGTCAAGTGGTCACGTGCTCCGTCCTTGGAAGAGAGATCGAAATTTCGTAAGGACGAGGTTGTTGATTTGAAGTATCGAGAGGTTGGCAAGGCCAACCGTGCCTTCTTTGAGGAGTATGTTGATGGAGCTACCCCCTATGTGATGAGCCCACCGAAGAGGAGGAGTTCCGGCCCCAAGAATATGGTGGGCCGTGCATTGGCTCGTCTTGGGTCAAATATGGGGTCTTGTGTCAGACCGGAGGCCGTCGCCGTCTTAGATTCATTTAGGATCCGTTCCGAGGGAGAAGTCCATGCTAGACGGGCCAACAAGAAGAACAAGGGGAAGATGTACTCCGAAGGAAAAGGCAAGGGTAGAATGGAAGAATGAAGACCTCCATTACCCACTTTATTATTATGTTGTATTATTGTTGTGAGTTTTTATTATGTTGTACTAGCTAGTTATTGTGTGTTTTGTGCTAGTTTTACTATGTGAGGTGTGTTAGTTGACACCTTAGCTTTGACAAGTGGTAGACTCGTCGAGCTTTATTTGTTGTTGAGATTGTAATCCCTCCCATTATTAATTAAATAAGAGGATTGCTCGTGTCGGAAAGTTGTGAACGCTTGTTTCTTCTATCCATTTGGTAAAGGCAACTCGATTTGAATCGTCCTAAACAATTGCACTCGGGAAAGTGGTATTTTGTGGAAAGGGAGAAAGGCTCATTTTTGTTTTTTTGTGGGGAAAGGGAATGGTTTTCCCTTTCTCTTTTTTGATGGGGATTTTTTTTTGTATGTGGGGATGGTTGTATCCTTCTTGTGTAAGAATGGACTGCCTACGTATCCACTTCAAGAGGTGAAATCAAACCATGATCGTAGTTCGAAATGTTTTGTGAATTTGAATTGGGTTTTGTGGTTGTATCCCTCAGGCATAAGAGGGGCTGCCTACGTATTCACCTGAATAGGTGAAATCAAACCATGCTCGTAGTTCAGGGGGTTTGTTTTTGTAGCGCAAATGGACGTTGCCTTTGACGGATCAAAGGAAATTCGAAACGGGCAAGGTACCGCAGCTTAGACTCGATAAAACATGCAATTTCAAATCAGAACATATTGAGGAACTTGACTTGAAAAGGGTTGAGGTTGATGCTAGTTGTAAAACTAGGCTAGGTTGTTGGTTGCTATGGTTCAAGGGTAGTATTTCTTGAGTTGGTCTAGGTTGGTCGGGTTTGTAAAGTCCTCCCCGTCTAGGTCACTCAGTCTCACTGCGCCCCCCGAAAGTATTTTCTTGACCAGGTATGGGCCGACCCGGTTGGGTTTGAATTTTCCCCTCGGATCGACGGGTAATGGTGCTCGAACTGACTTGAGGACCAAGTCGCCCTTCTGGATGTTTCTAGGTTTGACCTTCTTGTTGAATGCCCGTTGTATACGTCGTTGGTATAGCTGGACGTTGTGCAAGGCGTTGAGTCGTCGTTCGTATAGAAGAGTGAGTTTTTCGTACCTTCGACGGGTCCATTCCGCCTCAGGGACTTGACTCTCTATTAGGATGCGTAGAGATGGGACCTCTAACTCTACCGGTTGAACCACCTCTATACCTTATGCTAGGTAGAAGGGTGTGGCGCCTGTCGGTGTTCGAATGGAGGTTCGGTATCCCCAGAGTGCGAATGGGAGTTTGCTCGGCCAATTGCGGTAGTTGTCTTGCATTTTCCTCATAATGGTAACAAGAGTTTTGTTCGCTGCCTCCACCGCTCCGTTAGTTTGGGGACGGTAGGGGGATAATTGATGTCGTTTGATCTTGTATTTTTCCAGCAAAGCTTGAGTTTCCGCCCGGAAGTGAGAGCCTTGATCGCTGATGATTTCATGGGGTACCCCATATCGGCAGATGATGTTGTTTTGAATGAACTTTGCCACTTGTCTGGCGGTCAAGACTGCATATGACTGTGCTTCCACCCATTTGGTGAAGTAGTCGATGGCGACGAGGACGAAGCAATGCCCCTTGGTGCCTACCGGGTTGACTTTCCCGATGATGTCGATGCCCCAGATTGAGAATGGTCAGGGTGATGTCATGGTGTATAAAAGGGGTGGTGGTATGTGTTGTATGTTGGCGAAGATTTGGCAATTGTGGCAATGTTTGACTTAGTTACGACAATCGGCTTCCATGGTTGTCCAGTAGTAACCTAGCCGCATGCTTTTCCGTGTAAGCATCATTGCACTCATGTGGGGGCCACATTCTCCATCGTGAACCTCTCCCATGACTTTTTTGGCTTTGTGATGGTCAATGAAAAGGAGGAGAATTCCTTGGGGTGTTCTTTTGTAGAGTTGATTTTGGTTTATCACGAATTGTGATGCAAGTAAACGGATGGCTCTTTATCCTCTCTGATCAGAGTTGGGAGGGAATTCGTTTTTGGTTTTGTAATTGAGGATGGCTTGGTACCAAGGTTCATCATGGCATTCATCGTCGTCGATAATGGCACAAATGTGAGCTGGCTCGCTCCGTCTTTCAACACATAAGGGCATCGATGTCATGTCGTCAGGTACGTTGACGAGCGCGGCAAGTTTTGCCAGGGCATCAGCAAATAGATTTTCCTTTCGCGGCAAGTGGAAGTAGTCGATTTGGTCGAAGACTCGGCCTCTTGACTGATCTTCGCTCGGTAGGGAGCTAAGCTGTCAGATCGGATTTTCCATGATCCGGATACCTGATTGATGATGAGTGAGGAATTTCCATGGACCCTCAATCTCTTGATGCCATGTATGATGGCTGCTTGTAGACCGATAAGTCATGCTTCATATTCAGCGGCATTGTTGGTGACGGCGAAGTCCAGCTTGACCGAGATCGGAACATGTTCTCCGTCTGGCGATATTAGAAGGATTCCTACCCCGAAGCCTCTCAGATTAGATGCACCATCAAAGTATAGGTCCCATGCGTCGGAGTCGGCACAAAGGATGTCTTCGTCAGAAAGTGACCATGTGTCGGTCGTTGGATCCTCGTTGACGGGATTTTCTGCTAGGAAATCAGCGACTGCTCTTCCCTTGATATCCTTGAGGGGTACAAACTTGAGATCAAACTCGGATATCATGAGTGTCCATCTAGACAGTCTTCCGTTTAGTACGGGTTTTTCGAAGATGTATTTAACCGGGTCCATCTTGGAGTAGATGTGGACCGAGTAGCTGAGCATGTAATGTCGCAGCTTCTTTGTTGACCATACTAGGGCAAGGCACGTCTTTTCCAGTTGGGTATACATCGTCTCGTACTCAATGAACTTTTTGTTGATGTAGTAGATGGCTCGCTCTTCGTTGCCAACTGTTTGTGCTAGCATTGCTCCCATGGCTGTGTTGGTAACAGTCAGGTATAGGGATAGAGGAATCCCCGGTTGAGCTGGCAAGAGGACATGAGGTTTGGATAGGATCTCCTTTATCCTGTCGAACGCCTTCTGACAGTCGTCGTCCCAATCGGTGTGATCGGAGGCACGAAGCTTCTTGAATATCGGTTCACAGATCATAGTGAGCTTGGTAATGAACCGGCTGATGTACTAGACCTTACCGAGAAATCCCCGAATCTCCTTCTCGTTCTTAAGCCGAGGCATTTGTTGAACCGGCAAATGTACTAGACCTCTCTTGCTGACGACATGTCCCAAGAGTTTTCCGGAGGTGACCCCGAATGCACACTTCTGAGGATTTAGTCTCATGTTATATTTCCGCAGACGAGCGAAGAATTTCCGGAGGGCATTGATGTGGTCGTCCCGTTCTTTTGATTTGACGATCATGTCATCGACATATACCTCTACCTCCTTGTGCATCATATCATGTAGGAGAGTGGTAGCGGTTCTTTGATAGGTCGCTCCGGCGTTGATGAGGCCGAAAGGCATGACCGTGTAGCAATATGTACCCTACTGTGTAGTGAACGCAGTTTTGTGCATGTCTTCCTCAGCCATCTTAATCTGGTTGTACCCGGCATACCCGTCCATGACTGATAAGAGAGCATGCTCGGCAGTGTTGTCCACCAGAATGTCAACATGTGGCAAAGAGAAGTCGTCTTTTGGACTCGCCTTGTTCAGATCCCTGAAGTCGACGCAAACCCGAATTCTTCCGTCTTTCTTTGGTACCGGCACAATGTTGGCCACCCAATCCGAGTATTCAGACACTTTGATGAACCCAGCCTTGAACTGTTTGTCCACTTCTTCTTTGATTTTTAGGGCCCACTCAGGACGCATCCGGCGTAGCTTCTGCTTCACAGGTTTAGCTCCGGGTTTAATGGGTATCCCGTGCTCTGCAATTTCTCTGTCAATCCCAGGCATATCTCTGTAAGACCAGGCGAACACGTCCTTGTATTCGTGGAGGAGGTCAATGAACTGTTGTCTTTCCGAGGGGTCCAGGGTTGTCCATATCCTAAGTTCATGAGGTGTATTGTCGGTTCCTACGTTAATAGGCTAAATTTCCTCAATGATGGGGGTTCTGGTTTCCCGTTTGTCAAGTTCTTTGGCTAAGTGGAGTGGGTAGTCACTCAATTCAAGTTCCTCATGATCATTCCGAATCGCATTGCAGTTAAATTGAGACGAGTCATAAGCAAACTTAGCGTTCATTAAGTTGACACGAGCGAAAAACTCGGAAAGGACAGACATCTTGTGGTCAGTCAGAGGCGACACAACAGAGGAAGTGGCCCCTGGAACTGGCTCCAGGTTGTCACCTTTCATGGGAGTGAGGGTGACCCTAGCAGACTCAGCCTCTGAATCAGCCACGACTTTGTGATAAAACAGTGGGAAGGGGACCTTGACTGGGACATCCTGAGTGTTAGGAGCTATGACAGACTCTGACTCCGACTCAGACTCAAACTCGGATCCTTCTTCACTTCCCTCCTTGAACATAGGGCCTTCTCCAATTGTTATCTTGAGAATGCGGCCTTGGCGATCGGTCCACTTAATGGTTTTCCTCCGGCCCTGGGTGGCTTTCTCCGGGTCAATATCGGAGATCAAGGCGGTTGGATCAAATTGGTTGTCTTTCAGGGCGATGTTGATGATGTCCTCATAGTCGAGGTGCTTGACGTTATCTTCCCCAAATAGGAGTGTGACAGCTTATCCGTCAAGGCATGGTGACGACTTGGACTCAGTTGATGCAGCTTCGATGTTGTCAGGGATAAAGTAGCAGTCCTGGAAGACTTCCACTCCCGGGTATCTAGCCCTGGCCACAGAGTCATAGATCGGCTCTGGAAAGCCGTGGTAGTGTTCAGACTCCTCCTCGGGGACAAAGTATCCGTTGAGAGTCAGGTGGTAGGGACGGAGGATGACTCCGTGCTTCTTGCGTTTTCGGACTAGGAGGTTCATGTCCTGGATATCTTCGTTGGTAGGTTCGTATCCCAGCCCAAAGGGAATGTTGGGGACCTTAGCCTGTTTCAAGGGAGGCAATGGGTCCTTTAGTGGATTGAGCGGGAAACCCGGGAAATAACCCTGACGCATCATGATACGGTTGATCGTGAGGTTGGTGAACGGGTCACACTCAGAGGTCGCCGATTCATCAGTTATGGCGTTTACGGCTTGGAAATCCCACATTTCATTGTCGTCCTCCTCAATGGCTTGGGAGGCTACCCCTCTTCTCATAACTGCTTTGATTGGGGAAGCGGGGATCGTGATCATTTTCCCGTTGAAGGGGACCCTGATCTTTTGGTGGAGCGTTGATGTGACCGCCTTGACGGCGTGAATCCAGGGACGTCCCAGGAGCATGTTGAAGGACGCGTCGATGTCGACCACTTGAAAACTGGTCTGCCTTTCCAGTGGTTCGGTTGCGATGGTTAAAGTGACTAGCCTAGTGACCTTGCGATGAGTGTCGTCGTAGGCGCGTACTCCTTGATTCGTTGGGATTAAATCGGATTCCTTGATACCCAGCCTGTGGGTAGTTTTGAGAGGAATGACATTCACGGCGGAACTGTTATCCACGAGGACTATTGGTATATTTTTCTGGAGGCATTGTACGGCGATGTACAGAGCAAGGTTATGATTGGCTCTGAATAGGGGGATATCCTCGTCGGAGAGGACGACCGGGTTACTCAGATCTGGGGCGTCTCTCATCATGTGTGCCACTATTTCTTCTGGGGAAGAGGTGGAGGGCACGATTAATTTCCCCAAGACCTGTAGTAAGGCCTGTCGGTGCTCAAAAGACGTTGCGATCAGTTGCCAAATTGAGATTTCGGCCTTTGCCTTCTGGAGTTTTCTCAGGATTGAGTTCTCGGGAGCGTTTGGTTGAGTGTCCGCTTCCGGGACGATTTGGTCATTCGTTGTTGGAACAACCGCTGGGTTACTCAGATTCTGATAGGGACGTTCGGATCGGGTGAGATGTCCGATTTCCTTCGTCCGCTTTTCCTTCCCCGGGATGACATATACATCCTCAACATCGTCCCGCCATATGCCGTTAATTTCAGGGTCTCGAGGATACCTTTGAGGGGTATTCCTCGGTGGGTAGTTCTTGTGGGGAATGTTTTTGTGAGGGCTATTTTTATGGGGGTAGTTATTTTGACGGTAGTTATTTTGAGGGTGGTTATTTTGAAGGTGGTTATTTTAAGGGTGATTCTCGTGAGGTCTATGCCAGAATGGTCGCGGGAGCAATCCATCCTGGGGTGGGTAGTTTTAAATGCTTGGGGAATTCCCCCTCGGACGCGGTGTTGGGGGATTGAAGATGAGTCGACGGTAGGCGTCGTCGAGTCGGGTGATTCTCTGAGAGAGGCTGGCTATGGCCTCCTCAACCTGCTGAAACATAGTGAGCATGGTGGCAGCACTGAATACGAACACTCTGTTTGAAGGACCCTTTTCCAGAATATTCACCTCGTCGTCAATTGGCAAGATAAGATGAGAGCAGTCTAGGGTCGGCTCATCATCAGAGATGGCGTGAATTCCAATAGGATTCGTCTTGTTGTTCGGCTTAGTTGGTGGGGGTATGGGCAAATCTCCTTTCTCAATCATGTCCTGAATAAGGTGCTTGAGTTTGAAGCAATTTTCGGTATCATGCCCTTTCCCTCGATGATACTGGCAGTAGGCGTTGGGGTTCCAAAATCGAGATTTCTTGGCGTCGGCCGGGTCTGGGGTGGGCCCGATCGGTTGTAACTTCCCTTGGTCCATGAGCCTTTTCAAGGCACTTGCATAAGTCGACCCTATGTTGGTAAACACTCTTTGGGGGCGTTCAGTTTTCTTGGCAAATGGTTCGACGAGGTTTACCTCATCAATCTTGTTTGTCTGACCGTAAGGGCGAGATCCGGTTGAGGTGGATCCTTGATAACCCCTGCCAGTGGTTTTTGCTAAGACACCCTTTCGGAGATCGTCCTCAATACGTGTCCCTAGAATCTGCAGATCTTGAAAAGTTTTGATATTTTGATACCTCAGCAGGTTGGCATAAACCGGGCGGAGGTTGTTGACAAATTTTTCCACCAGAGTTGATTCACTCGGCTTACTGACCAACTGAGTACTCACCCTCCTCCAACGGGTTAGGAACTCAGTGAATCCTTCCGGTTCGTTTTGGGTTAACACCTCGAGAGTACGGGTGTTGGCCTGGATTTCGACGATGTCGGCACACTGTTTGGCAAACTCAACTGCGATCTCATCCTAAGTGGTAAGGTTTTTCGGCTCCAAGAAGTAGTACCATTGGCGAGGAATCGGCTCCAAAGAGGATGGGAAGATTCTGGTAAAAAGCTCTTGTTTGATCCCCTTGATGGCCATGTAGTCTTTGAAAGCACGAATGTGGTTGAGTGGGTCCTCCACTCCCTTGAACTTAGGCACATCGGTCAGGGTGAAGTTGTCAGGTAACTGGTCCGCAACAGGTTCGAACCTTCGGTTATTTTCAAGGTGGATATTGTTACCCCGGGCTAGGAGCTGTTCTTCCAAGAGTTCCGCCTCTTCTCAGTTTCAGTCAGAGGTGGGGTATTATGTTCCCCAATTTCCTTGTTCTCGAGGGCGTCGATACGGGTCTCGACGCTATCCAGAGTGACCTTAAGAGCGGTAAGGGTGGCTAGCTGATCAGTTGCGACATCTCTGTTGTTATCATTGTTGTTGTGATTGACTGACGAAGTTGAAGACGGGGCCATGGCTCTGAGGCAGAAAAACGGCTCACATTACAACTCAATCCGACACGGTTCCAAGACTGAACGCAAACAACACAAAGGACGAGACAAAGATCGACTCAATAAGACGGGGTGACCGTGTGTGGTCCCTCAGTGTTGACTCGATTTATGACGTGACGGTGTTTGACCGAACCTTTGACACGAGTCCAATCATGACGGCGCGACGCCATTGGACGGGTCTTGTGGTGAGACGACTCATAAGTAAAGACCCATAAGTACGTTTGCTTTGACTCGATAGACACGAGGCGGAATTGGAATGGTGGACTGAAGTTTTCGAAAATAGAAATTTTCAAAAAGATTCATTTGTCGCTTTAATGGGCGGCTTCCGAAGATAGAAATCTCCACAAGTCGATCAGTTGAAAATGGTTTGTCTTAAGTTTATTTGCAAAAGACGGTTTGAGTTTGAGTCGGCTCGGAAGACAGTGCATTGTTTCCCAAGACGGTTTTGAAATTCGAAACTGTATGTTTTGAAAATCGGGTTTGAAATGTTTGAAAAGTTCTCAAGGACAGTGCATGGTCCTCGGGATCTGAAAGTGTTTCGAGAAAAGGGTGTGTGCTTTTCTCGGGTTTTGAAAGACCCATTGTTGGCACGAAACGGGTTAAAATCCTTGTCTAGACGCGGCGATTATAACGGCGAAAAAAGGTTATTTGAAATGGTTATACAAAACCGGGTTTGAAAATTGTCATTATGACGGCCTAGAAAGGCGTGTTGAAATGGTTTATACAAAACCGGGTTTAAAAATCGTCATTATGACGGCCTAGAAAGGCGTGTTGAAATGGTTATACAAAACCGGGTTTTGAAAATCGTCATTACGACGGCTTAGAAAGGCGTGTTGAAATGGTTATACAAAACCGGGTTTGAAAATCGTCATTACGACGTCCTAGAAAGGCGTGTTGAAATGGTTATACTAAACCGGGTTTGAAAATCGTCATTACGACGGCCTAGAAAGGCGTGTTGAAATGGTTATACAAAACCGGGTTTGAAAATCGTCATTACGACGGCGTAGAAAGGCGTGTTGAAATGGTTATACAAAACCGGGTTTGAAAATCGTCATTACGACGGCCTAGGAAGGCGTGCATCGGTCGGCGAAAGACCGAGTTTTGAAATGGCCATTATAACGGCGCGAAAAGGGTGTTTTTGAAAGTTTGAAAATGACACGGAAGGACTTATGATCAGATAGCACATAAGCACTCACAGTTCATTATATTATGCATCATGCTGAAACGGTTTTTGGCTTAGAAGGATGGGTTACACACCAAGCAATCAAACCCCGATTTGCGAGAGTGATACCAATCCAAACAAAATGTGTAAGGAGGATGCCCTAGCCTCGTTCTCGAAAGTGATGAAAGCTCTTTGACGAAACAGAAATGTGTAACGTCAATGTTATGCTTGACTCAATCGGGATTCGAAACGCGGGGATGAGAAAACTCACGCCGACGGGACGAGCCAATTGGTCGAAAAGGGTTAGGTTGTGGGCCCGGACAAGGAACCCGACCGTGACCATAATATCAATTAATGCATTCCAACCAAGACCTCGTTCGAGTCTCACCATCTAGGGATCAGAAAGACGTAAGTGTCCTAGAATTCCCCAGCGGAGTCGCCAATCTATGGACATGGCCCACCTACACGCCTAGCCAATCTGTGGACGTATAGCGGTCTTTTGAAAGCCACGCTCGGCGGCATAAAAATGCCTTCGACCAGATCGTTTTAGATCGGTCGGTTTCGTCTCAGTAAGGGTCTCAAAACGATTAGAGATGTTCGGAGTCGCCACCAAGCATTTGTGGGATGCCTGGAACCCGTTCGAATTCCACTTTATACCTCGGTCAAATCGAAGCACAAAGCAGCGTTTGACATAGGTACTAAAGATAAGGAAATCATCCCTCTTTAGCATCCTATCTCTATAATGACTCTCGTACGCCCTGGATAAGGTCGTCCACTATCCAAAGTTTCTGAGTAAGAGGTGAAGGTACGTATTGGGAAGCCCTTTAATCAGACACCCAATCCCGCCCGCGTTTAGCGGCCTCTTCTGATCGATCTTGGTTGGTTGAATGCAAAAGTTGATAAAACGGTTTAAATTCATGAATGCACATCCAATAATTTAAACCTAACATGTGAGAGCTTTCTAAGTCGGTTGGTTTAATCCACGTATCAAGTATAAGATGTCGAGTTGGATTAATGATTGATTTGCATGCAAGACGGAAATTAAACATCCATTTACCGTATTAGGTTTAGGGTGAATAACGTGATCCATTTGTCTTAGTAAGGCATTTTGCAAATACGGTTTTGAATAATCGAATAGTCATCTGATCCGTCCTATATCCGGGTCGACCGGAGTCGGGATCGTCCTAGACTAATGCTAGAAGGAAACAGGCCCAATACCAGACGGCTATAAGAGGCGCGAGCCAGCCGGCGGTGTAAGGGGCCTCCCTCTGGTTTTGAAAGTGAGAAATGAGGAGCCTGCTTGAGGCGCGGGTTAGCCAACGATTGTATGCCGTGTTCTGACTGTTTAGAAAACGTTATAAAACGTGTTAAAAATGGGTATTTGAACCCGGTTTGACTTTGAAAGGGTCGTTTAGACCGCATTTGTTGATTTGAAGAACTAGATCCAAATAATCATCATTATTTGATAATATTCGATGTCGGGTTCGATTTGACAAACTTGACATGAATAGTTTTGACAAATGATTGTGGACTAATTGTTTTAAGTCCATTTTGAATGTAATTAGTCGATACTCGTCATCGTACCCGGGTTAAAATCCGGCATGGTATGTAGAACCAAGGATGATTTTGTGTTGGTGACTAATATGTTTGCTTGAAAATGTAAAGAAATGAAATAAAAGGCTTTAAAATACCTTTTAAATGTCATTAACCAAATATTATCACCGAAACACGGATTTAACCGTCATGGTATGAAGAACCAAGGGTGAAAATTTTTTTATGGTTAAAACATGTGAAATGAAACAAAAAGGTTTCGGAAAATACTTGAAATGGTAAAAACCGATTACAAATATGAAAAATGGGTTGAGGGAAATGATGAGAACAAACACGGTTGATCTCTGGTCTGAGCACCCCATTTAGGCGCGAGCCATTTGGCGACCTAAGGGGCTTCTTCCTCAGACTAAAAATCGGTTTTGGCTCGTTTATCCCATGTTTTGGTTCATGTTATGCATGTTAAAGTCATGAAATAAATGAAAACATAATAAAAGAGGATTTTTACACCCTCATACTTACATGTTTGGTTATGGCGAGTGACCAACGTAAGTGTAACAACTTGTTTGATCGGAAAAAAAACTCGGTTTAAAACCGTTTTGGCAAGTAAAAAGAGTGTTCTTAAAAGTTTAGTGATGGTGTAGTGGTCAAAGTGGTAGGTCAAGTGGTTTAATGCACGATGACGGTACCAAAAAATGTGTAAGGCTCGTGTTTACGATCGGTAGTACGTAAACACACGTCGGATTGTGACTTTAGAAGTCGAGTCGAGAATTTTAAGGGAGAAAAGAGAGGGCGGCCACTCGCGTAAGTCTCAAATGGGTGGCATTTGAGGGGTATTTATAGGAGAATGAGTGGTTGTGTGAGTTTTGAGCGACGTGGCCACCTGGGCTGCTCAAAGAGGCGCGAGCCATGCCGCGGGTCTTCGAGTTGTGTTGTCGCTTTCACAACAAACGCAATCATGATTTGTTCTATCCTAGGTTTTGTAGTCACATGTTTGGTACTTGACCAACATGAATCCGGGAAAACTTAGCATAGAATGCTTGAAGATATTTTGTTTTTGTGGTTGACTCGGTTTGACTCGTTGTTGGAGTCGGGATTTGAATTTTTGAGTCGGTTTTTGGTCCGGTATCGGTTTTGACTCTAGTTAGTGTCATTGCGACCCCGTCGTCGTGCATTAAACACTCCAGGTATTTTTGAAATGTTTAGAAATGTTTTGTTTTCGAAAACGTTTTAAGTTTTCCGACGTAAAGTTGTACACAAACTGTCGATCAAACGCTGCGATCCCAAAACATGTTGTAGTCCGATAATCATCGGGTGTTTGTTGGAGTCTCAGCAGATACCGGGTATCTACACATTGTAATATATCTCACATGATTAGATTAGTTTGCATTGTATTTATCTCACATGATTCATGTAGATAGTTGCATATAGATTAGAATTCATGCATAGTTAATAATGGCCAAACCTATTCATTTCTACACTAGAAATAGTGTTTAAATCGGCTTGGGAAGGTTTGATCATAGGTGACCATAGCTTAATAGAAATCATGCATCATTTAGTATAGTTTAGATTGCATTCATTTTTTATATATGCCATATAGAATTGCATTTAGTTAGAGCATGCATTCATTCATATCATATCATTGCATTTGTACTTTATTTCAAAAAAATCCAAAATCCAAAAACATGTTTTTCTTTTTCATTCCTACTCCTACATGTACAATGAGGACAATGTCCAAAATAAAGCGGGGGATAGGAATTTATATTCCAAAAATGCATAAAAATTGAAAAATTTCGAAAAATCACAAAAATATGTCTTTTAATTTCATAAAAACAAAATCCATAAAAATTTGAAAATTTCAAAAACCAAAAACATGTTCTTTAATTTAGTAGTGTAGAATTGTATATACTTGTGCTTTTGTTCTCTTCTCACATAGATACAACACTATATTTGAGGCATTAGCAAGGGAAAATGAAGACCGCTTGGTATGATCGCTCTAATCTCTATTTACCTTCCAATTCTTTTTCATTATTCATATGAGCAGGATGGGCTTACATGTCAAGGAGGATGTGGTGTATTTTTTTGATGCGGTTTGTGTATCTATGTGTTGTTAGGAGTTACATTTAGTTTATATGGCATATTAGTTGGTAGAATCATATGCATTAGGATGTATATATGTTAGTTGCATCATGGCATGTAGTTGCATGTTAGAAAATTTTGCGAAATCGTCTACTTGGGAAGCTTGACAAGTGTATATAGGCCCTAGTGGATACTTTTTCTTCTTAAGACTTTGCTTGTTAGAATACTTGTAAAACACCCTAGGATGTGTCATGCTAGTATCCTTTGACCCATGGATTAAGGCCTAGTCAAGAGTAAATTGTGATGTGATAACTCCTTGGCTACCGTTTATTCCAAGGTGACCCTTGAAACCATGCAACCATAATTCATCCATGTTCTACCATATATTTTGTCATCAAAGGGAATGGGCACAAAAATTGTTCAAAAATTTGAGTTCAAGAAATGAAAAGAAAAGAATAAGTTTGCAATTGTATCAAAAGAAAAGAGGAGCAAAAATAGACTCCTAAAGCTTCAAATATAAGGCACCCTCACTACATATGGGGTGACTTTGAAAATATTCAAAACAAAATGCAAAAATTTGAAAAGTTGTCAAGCGTTGAAATGCCAAAAATCAAAAGAAATGGCAAAAAGAAAGTGTTCTCAAATGTCAAATGCCACAAGAAATTGGGGGGGAAAACAACAACAAAAGCAAACTCCCAAATGAAACTCAATTACTATCGATCCCTTTATCCATCATATCCATTTTTGTGCATGGTAGAGAGGGGACGACCCTTCTTCTTGTCTGGGCAAGAGGGGGAATTCCGCGATCCTCCAGTGTTTCTAACGCCATAGGGAGTCTATTCTTGACAAAAGCATTTAACGATTGAGGACAAAGGTACCCTAGCTTGACACAGTTTGGAGGTGATTTATTGGTATCCTTCTAGGCTTAGTAGTTTGAAGAAATTGCTTCTATGAAGGAGTGTGTACCCTTGAATTGCTTCCCTTGTAGATAATTTCCACCACTTAGATGAGGAAAGTGGCTATTCTTTTGTAGATGCATCCATTACTTGATTTTGTGTGCTTTAATGATTGGATGTGTCGCCATTTTGGCAAGACCCACCTTGCCTTGCAAGAAGGCATCCTACCTCATGGTTGTCTTGTTGTGAGTTGAAGGGGCGGAGTGAGACCCGCTAATTGTCTCATGTCGGCTATATTAGTAGGATAGTTTAAATAAGGGTCCTAGTTTTTAACACCTCTTTACTCGGGACGAGTAAAGGTTCGGTTTGGGGATATTTGATGTGAACATTATTTGCGCACATTTAGTCCCCTAATTGAACCTATTTTGCATACTTTTATAACATTTCATGACCATTTTATCCGTCAAATGCTTTCTATTTTGCTTTCTTAGTACATTTTATATGTTTTATAGGAAAGGAGATAATAAGGCGGAACTTCCCGTCTTTCATGCATATTTGGAAGCTTGTTGACGATATTTGATGGATTAAGTATGAAGAGGAGGCAAGAATGATGGCCAAGGAAGAAGAAATAAAGAGTATATAGAGGCATCTTAGGCTAAAAAGCAAGGATGGCGAGAAGGAAGACACTGCAAGAAGAAATTGCTCGGAATCCAAACCAAGAGTTCCTCCTTTGGTTCTGAAAGTATGCTAGATGAAACGGCGTCGAAAAATCAAGTGATCTAGGCTTTTGAATCACTCCAATAGGAGTCCGTATAAGAAAATGGCGTCCGTTTTACAATCTGAGCTCAAGTAAGGCATGATACAGCTCAACCCGCTCGGAACAAATTCAACCCGCTCGGGTTGAAGCCCAGGACGCTCATATTACGCTCGGGACGAGCGTATTCCTGGACAGGAAGCCTTCCCTTGCTACGTGAACCATGATCCGCGCATATTTCTTGAGAGACTAGCAAAAAGGAGACCGGAGTCTCTCTTGAGACCGGCGATTCCCTACCCAACAAGTAGCATTGTTAAATTACTATTTTACCCTTGCTTAACCTAATGATGCTCTATTATATATACCCAATTTGTAATAATCAAACCATCAAGTTTTCATTAGATTAGAATCAAGTTTTCATTAGGTTAATTCAATCTTTCTTTAGATTAGATTAGGAGTACATTAGAATAGATTATCATTTAATCTTTCCACAAATTACACATTAATCTTTCCTTAATTATTGTTCAAGTTTATTATTAAGTACTTCAAGTTTATTACTTTTGGGTAATTGAAGATCATTTGGGTTTATTGGGAGATTGACAAACTTCCATCAATCATCAAGTACTTTTATTATTCTTTGCATTATTATTTTGGAATCTCCATAGGTATAACTCTCTTAATCCTTGTTTTAATTATTGTTAATCTTTCTTACTTGTTCATCATGTTTTGCCTTGTTAATATGATTGACAACCTTGTTAGCATGTCAAACTTGATAATGAGTGAGTAGTCTCTTAGCTAGGATTAATGGGTAATTAGGGGAAACCAATATGGAGATTGATTCATGTTTAATCTAATATGTTCACAAAATTAATTTGCTTGCTTGTTGTGATGTCAACCTATGCACATGTTATGTTTGATGAAATGCTAAGCTTATGAATCCTTGCATTTACAACCATCTCTTATCTATTCAACTTGACTTGTAAGATATAAACCAACTCGAGTCTTGTTAGACCATGCATAGAAGTGATTAGGGGAAAAGTAAGTCAACTTGTAGGTGTTGTACAATCTAATCGATTCGGCTCCGGGACCCAACTCTTCCTAAGAACCGTAAGACATAAATCAACTCGGTTCCTTCACAATAATAATTGCTTCATTATAATTGAGAACATGTTTGTATGATCAACTCCCATGATTTCCTTATGAACCCATGATATCCTAGCATTTTTAGTCATTTGTTTACATCTTTCCTTTTGTTGCTTGTTTATTGCTTTTATAAGATTAGAATCAAAAACTCATTATAATTGTGACAACCCCAAGCACAACCATAATTAGTTTGAACAATTTGAGTAACCACCGTCCCATGGATCGACCTCGACTTACCACTAACTAGTTGTTTGTTGAGTATTATAAATGCGTTTGATTGGATGTAACCCGACGACATCACGCATTACTAATCGATCGAGCTCCCAAGCTACTCGATCGAGTAACCTCGGCTAGATAGAGTAACATGCACAGAAAGACTCACATCGTCACAAGTCATCACTCGTGTGAGGTTTCCGAAGGTCAAGGCATGTGTCCAAGGTCAGTCAACGTCGGTCAACGGGTCCCTAAGAGGACGAGTATTACAGTCTTCCCCCCTTAAAAAGAACTTCGTCCCCGAAGTTCGGCCCAACCTCCCCCACGACACAAGGTCAAAGGAACTAAGGCAACTACCACTATCTACCCGACACAGGTCATCATAACCGTTTAGAAATACCATCCCGCTATGAATGTTCATCAACCATCACCATCATCTACCTTAGCGCATATTACACAGCACTACTTCCTATCAAATCACTAACATCCTATTGAATCACCGAATACACATTGTACACAAAGACAACCAACTCGACTATTACTTGCACTCATCTCATGCTATTACTCAAATATAAACCAACATAACCATCAGTCTATTCCACCATCAATTACTTGCCAACAATCAACTATTCATCAAACATCTAAAGCAACAGGTTACCGATTACTGACAAGCACATCATATCATTCATTCACAGTAATTTCTTTTTAAGCCACTTTTATTAGTCAAACATGCAGCAACAAATTTGATTATTTAACAACTATCATACAACAATTTAACAATTACCACTATATAATGACTTGTGAACAATTACTTGAAAACGAACATACAACAATATGATTATCTAATCAACAATTGCCAAAAATTATACAATAAGCACCACTAACTACCCAAACAATTACTTCAAATACCATAAGATTGTCGTAATTAAGTCATTTTTTCCCATGCGACATTACTCTTCCTCTCTAAAAAGGAATTGATCCTACTCAAGTTTTACTCGATAATGTTTGTTGGATGGTTTACATTAAAGTGAACTGATCGTATGAGAATTGTGTTAGTTGATATAATCGTAATTGTTGGAAGGGAGATTTATATTGTATATGTTGGTTATATTGTGGTGGAGTATTGTTGTAGTATTAACAGATTTATTCTGGCAGACATTACTTATAGTAATGTGGAGTGGTTGAAAAGATTTATTCTGGCAGACGATATTTATCGTGTTTACTCGAGGCGAGGCCCCCAGTTGGTGCAGGCCATCTGGTGGATATTACTCAACTATATATTGAGGCAGACATTACCTTTTGGTAATGTAGTGTGTGTTTACTCACCTTCGGGTTGAGGCTGCCCCAGCCAGGGATTGGCGGGATGATTAGTGTAACGAGTAAGTAAAAGAAAGGAGTACGTTGTCAGGGGGTTGTGCAATGAAAAAGGAAATTGGATTGTTTATCGTATGTTTTTGTTGTTAGTATTTATTCCTACTCAACCTCGCGGTTGACTGTGTATTCGTGAACACCTGCGATGAACCGTTTTATGGGGAGCATATTTGACAGGTACTAAAGATTAGCTGACTTGGGAGCATTGGGATGAAAGCTTGAATTGGACCATAGTTGAAGTCTAGATCACATAGAATAATTACATCACTTTATTTATTTCCGCTGCGAGATGTATTATAATTTATATTAAGTTTTACTTGGTTAAGATGTAATAAACATGTATTCACTAAAGTTTTAATTTAAAGTGCTTTGGTTTGTTGTACTTTTGTATTCACTACCTCGGGAAACCGAGATGGTAACAGTCCTATTTATTTGGGAATGTCTAGCTAAAGGCTCCTAAATAAATGGGGGTGTTACAAAGTGGTATCAGAGCAAAACGATCCTCAGGCCTTACCAATGAATTTCATAAAGAATATAGGATGTGTCTAATAAAATGAACCCGGGTAGAAACTGTTAGGAGCCCACTTAAGCTTGGGATGAGTTAGGGCCCCCCTCACACCAAAATTCAGGCCCTCTCAGTTTTGAACCGGACACCTCGAGAGAAATTAAATGAGTGGGGTAGTTAGGAAGTATTTTTTGTGTTTTAAGGATGAAGTGTTGTCATAAGATAAAATTTCTAATTTCGTTGCAAGATGTGAATTGAAGTAAGTAATGTATTGGGAGTTATAAGATATGGATACTGAGAAGTAGTGGATGGTGAATAACTTGAATGGGGGCATGAAATTGTGAATAAATTGTGAATTGTGAATATTATTGGGTGAATTTTAAATTGTGAAAATCATTGAGAATTTCAAATTGTCTTATTTTGCGCATGAAGTTGTGAATCTTATTGGGAGAAGTAACTGTTTGACTTGGATGCTTTCACATGTTTAAATGGTGTGTTAATGTGTATTAGAATTTATATGTCTAGAGATATGCGGATTTTGTGACCCCGAAACCATGTTTGTTTTTGTATGTCTTAGTCTTTTGCTTAAGTAAGGAGGTTACGGGGATGTAACCCTCCTTTTAGGGGGATGGGAAGCAAAAACCTTGTGTTTTGGGACATTTAGGATGATCGATGATAGTAAGAAGGAGCTTTGTTAAGTTTGCTTGTTGTTTTATTGGACTGATGGACCATTTTAGGAAGGTTGGGGCGGCGTGGTTGGAGGTCGTGATGAGCCATGAATCACATTTTGTTTGTGATTGTGAGGATGTTAGTTTAAAAACCTTATACCGAGTTCCTTAGGAGAAGCGTACATTTTGTTTAATTTTCTTTTCTTTTAGAACCATGCCTCCAAAGAAGACCGTACCCACTACCATGTCACAAGAGGAAGTAGACCGTTTGATTGCTATGAATGAGGCCCTAACTGATGCACTTAAGGCTAAGGGATCAACCCAGGATTCTTCAAAAGTGAGTGCTAACATTGCAAGGCATAATCCAACACCGTATAATGGGCTAGGTGAACCATCTTTACTAGGGGAGTGGCATAGGGAGTTTTACAATCTTGTTGAGTTACTAAATTGTCCTGTGGAGATGCAAGTTGATCAAGCTGCTTATTATTTGAGAGGAAAGGCGGGATTGTGGTGGACCCGTAATAAGGAATTCTTGTGGGAAGCTTGGAGGGAGAGTGGTGAACCTTTTATCTCATGGAAGGGTTTTAAAGGGACTATGAGGGATGTGTTTGTACCAGAGCATATTAGGAGTAGGATGAGGGCTGAGTTTGATTCTTTCAAAATGACAGATGAGATGACTGTGGAGACCTATCACAATAAATTTATGAAATTGGCTGAGTATGTATCCAATTTGAACTTTAGTGAGGAGATTTTAGCGATGAGATTTGAGAAGGGATTGACCACTAACGTTAAGAAGAGGCTGGCAGCTGGGCAACCTAGTAGAATGGATGATGTTTACCAGAGAGCTGGGCACGCTGAGAGGATTGCTGATATGTTAAAGGAGGAAAAAAAGGAGAAGGAAGATAAGAAGGGAAAGGGAGAAAAGAGGAAGAATGAGGCGGTTAGTGAGAGTGCAGAGAGGAGCAAGAAGCAGACTATCAACCAGTTTCAATCTTATTTCTCAAGTGGTGCGTTTTATGGACGAGTAGGCTGTGGTACTGAGGGGAGGTCTAGTGCTGGTACAAAGGCTGGAGTGATTTGCCACAAGTGTGGAGGATTTGGACATAAGAGGTTTGAGTGTAAAACTAGAGTGGGAGAACATGGGAGAGGATCTGGAAATGGGAACCAGAATGGAGGTTATCATACACCTAGGTCAGGCTATGGGAGCAACCAACAATCAGGAGGTTGGAGTAACCAAAGGAGTTTTAATAACTACTTTAATCAAAATCGTAACAACCATGGTGATCAAAGCAATGGTGGGAAGTCAGTAGCTACTACCATGCAGGAGAGTGGAGGAAAGAAGACCTAGAAATTAGGAGGTTTAGAAAGTTATATTTCATTTCATTTTATTTTATTTTGTTTGAGTGGAGAAAATTAATTTATGGTACCTTAATAACAATTGTTTGCAAACTTCGGGACGAAGTTTATTGTTAGGAGGGTAGAATGTGACACCTCATATTTTGAGTACTTCGAGATAGATTTTCGTGTTAAGTTTAATTCATGGTGATATATTTTGATATTTAATTCGTAATACATTTTGAGTAATTGATAATTGTTTGCAATTAATGATGGTTGAAGTAGTAACCTTGTGCTACGAGTTTTATATGATTGGTATCTTAGCATTTCTAGGTGAACTTCGGGATGAAGTTCATTTTAAGGGGAGAAGTCTGTAATACCCCGTAATTATAAAGGTTGATAAGTTAATAATTTATGTAATTCAAATAATTAATTAATTTGTAATAAAGGTATTTATAATAATAATTGCAATAAGACAGAATGATATAATAAAATAATGAATGAGTCGCGAATAGTTAATTGGGCCGTGTAAATGCTTTGGATTGTGTGCTCGAGTAACAATAATAACAATAATAATAATAATAAAAATAATGATAATAATAATAAAAATAAAAATAATAATAATAATAATAATAATAATAATAATAATAATAATAATAATAATAATAATAATAATAATAATAATAATAATAATAATAATAATAATAATAATAATAATAATAATAATAATAATAATAATAATAATAATAATAATAATAATAATAATAATAATAATAATAATAATAATAATAATAATAATAATAATAATAATAATAAGAGTAATAAGAGTAATTGTATTATATTGATAATATAGTAAATTATATATTTCCTAATTAAATTCTTATAGCCTTAACCTACCCATATAAATAGATGGAAACGTACAACTTTAGACCTTATTCACTCATAAAATTTATAATCTCACAATAAAGAGAGAGAGGGAGATTTAGAAGGGAGAAAAGGGAGAACTCAGTTTAAGTTATCGTCTCAAGGTAATTCTTTAAGACCGTCTCATGTATATACTTTTTTTGCTATAACTCGTTAATTAGACAACCATTGACCGACCCGAGACCATGACATTGACCGTTGGACACCAGGGTGTGACCGGACCTAGGTTTGACCACCATTGACCGGCGGGAATGGGGGTGTTGGAGGTGTTTTACGTGGGTTGTTTGTTGTGTTTGTACCCCGGATTTCAATCATTTAGACACCATGTTGTGACTGTTTTGAGACCGGACCTGGGGTGGGGTTGGACCATGACGGTGAGTCAACCATATTGGGTGATCATAAATGGTTAAAGGTGGTGGTTTGCCCGGTGGTTAGCCAGAATTACGAGAAAGGGTGTGGTTGTTATTTAGCACGATGGAACCAGTTTTGTAACCCAACCAGTGGCTATTTTGACTCGAACTTGGGGTGGTTAGGTCCTGGTAATTGGGTCGACCAGGGTGTAGGTGGCAGGGAGGTTGCAGGTGTTGGGGTTGGTGTCCTTAACAGTTAGTGCAAGGACTTATAAACCTCTAAAAGGATCAAAGGGCATACTTTGGTATTATTATCAGTTGATCCACGTTTATCAATAACGGTTGGCTTGCTAGATAAGTTTGACGTTATTGTCATACAGATGGCGGTGATCAACTGGTCCCTAAAAGTCACACCTATAGGATACGTTCGAGAGATGTGACGGTATGAAAATACAGTCATGTAGATGCCAAATTTGACTAACCAGTTAGTCCGAGTTATTTGACTAGTAATTAGTCAAATATGTGATGTTGAGATATTATATTTAATACGGATTAAATATCATGGGCTAAGGCGAATTAACCAGTTAATTCGTAAAATTAAATATAAGCGTTTTATATTTAATTAAATGTATATTGAATATAATTATACAATACTGTTTTGTCGGACACGTATTAATAATTCAAGCCTAACCCGTATTATTAGCTGATGCCTCAATTTCCGATAACCGATAATGATTTATAATAAACGCGTCATATACATTTAGCAATTTATGAGCCGGACCACGAGGTAAAATTAAGAGGAAGTGGAAGCCCACTTCCCCATGCAAACCCACGGCTGGCCGAGGTTAACAAAAGGAGAGACTCCCTCTCCTTTTGACCCAGACATTTCATTTTACAGAAAACTAGGGTTTTGGAGACACTTTCTCTCTGAAACTCAGATCTCACATCTCGAAAACCTCACAACAAGTTCTCCCAATATTGCAAGGCAATCGGAGAACACGTTCTAGCACAAGGGCATATCTCGGACAAGTCTTGGGTGCAACAATTAGGAGGGAATCTCGTTTGATTTCTGTTCTTTACGCCGTGCATCAAAGGACCCGAGGTTATTTCTTGTTCCTTATCGTTTCTATTGTATTTATGTTTTATGACCATAATCACATGTTTAAATTTACGTTATAGTCCTAAATTTAAAGGGTATTATACGGATGTATACCCATAAGTGGTATCAGAGCGAGGCCACGTAAATTTTCTATGTGTTTTTCATAAAACGATTTTGAAACGATTGTTTTTGTCTTAAAAACCGTGCGGCATCAGCCAATTTTTCTCACGGCAGAATTTTTTTTGATTTGGCTGTTGCGTTTTTATGAAACCGTGACATGTTTTACACGGTTATTTCATGTTGTTTTCGTTGAATTTTGCATATTGTTGTTTTATACGGAGATTATAACAATATGTCATGTTTTTGTCAATTGTTAAAATTGATTTTATGCGTTTTTGATCAAAATTGTTGTGGTTTTGTATCATAAAACTTGTTTCACGAGGGTTTGGAGTTTTTCAGAAAGTTTTGTACTCGATCGAACAAGTTTTTAATCGATCGAGTGTTTTTTCTGTCTTGTTTTTGCTCGATCGAGTCCCTGTTGTATTCGATCGACCCCGTTTCAAAAACCTTTTGCTCGATCGAGTCCCTGTTGTACTCGATCGACCCCTTTCTAAACCCTACTGCTCGATCGAGTTGTCCTCGTACTCGATCGAGTAGATTTGCTGATAAAGGTACTCGATCGACCACCAGTTTAGTCGATCGAGCACTTCCTGTTTGGCAACCCTCTCGATCGACTTGCGAGTTGATCGATCGAGCCTGTTGTCCCTCGATCGAGCACTTATGTCCCTGGATCGAAGGATTTCCGTTTTAACAGCTTTGAAAATTTGTTTCTTTTGATTTAAATTTTCTTTTGGCTTCAATATGTACTTTATACGGATATTGTACACTCGCTATGATTGTGAAACGGTTCACACGCGTACCATTAAGTTATTTTAAAGCGTATTTAAAGTAACGGACTGTATTAGATTAAAATTAAATGATAGAAGCGGTTTTATCACATGAATTTTAATCATTAAAAGGTGGTTTGGATAAATTTAATATAATTACGGAATTATGTCACGAATGAATTTGTTTTTAGTTGATGCATTTTATTTATCGTTTTTGTTGAATGCCTTGAATGCCTTTTATTACGTATTTATTTATTTTTGCAAACGGTTGTAACTTAGTGTGGCCTTAGTAGAACGTGTTACCGTAATGATGGAACACGGTCTTGGTTGTATTTTGAGATCTCGTATCTCCGTTTTGGATTTTTCACTTGTAATTACAGTTTTTAATTAGAATGTAATTAGGTTTATATTTTGTAATTTTAATTGTAATTCTTGAGAAGACCAAAGACGGAGACCAGATGCTCACTCCCGCTACCTGGATCAAGATGGAACAACAAGACAAGCTTCTTGGGTCCAACGGTGGATTCCAAAGTTGTATTTTGTTCTTTTTATTAGGATAGGCCACACTAGGAAATTTTATTTACGTATTGCATTCATTTATTTATTTTCATGTAACGATAGATTGCATCATATTCCGCCTAAAAACCAAACCACCTAATTATTGCATGAAAACTGACACATATAGAGGTCACGAGTTAGTTTTCATTGACATTCTCATGTCACACGTTTTTTTAAGCCATCACCCAAATTGATTCATTCACGCAGACGCTAGTTATTCGTTCACTTAAAATGAATTATAATTAGGTTGATGGGATCTTCCTCGTATAAACAAAAATTGAGAACGGTCTTTATAGGTCAAACTCCAATGAGTCCCTTCTTCGTCGGTAGGCATAATATGACCCCTTCTACGTCGGGTAAGTTGAAACCGATTGACCTATTTTATCTCAACACTATGGTCACTCGTACGATCCTGTGATTATGGTGGACTATAGATAGGATTTACGGAAATCTATCGACCAAGAGTTCTTCCGGAAGAATTAGCTAAACAGTTGGCTTATCAATTTACAGAAATTGAGTCTTGGGATCACTTGTATCATTCTTGAGGGAGATCAATTATGCAAGTGCGAGAGTCTACATGTTTAAAATGAATTTTAAATAGACTTAAATCACCTCGATGAGTTGCTTATTTCGTTTTGTTTTTCTTCCTTTTTCAGTGTAGAACACGAACATTTAAACTGCTAATAACATAATGGCTGGCCGTGAGGACGACCCAATGCCAAGTGTCACATTGGACCGTGAGTCCTGGCTTAGGATCTTCATGAATCAGATGAATCAGTCTACTCGACTGAAGAATGATGGATCCAACTTCGCGGACTGGGAGGCGGCATTACGGAATGCTGCTGCTGCTGACGGGAAGCTCAAATATCTATTAGAGCCCATCCCGGCAAACCCAGGTCCCACGGCTAGAGTCTTTGAAATCACCAAGTTTAATGATTTCGTATGGAAGCGGGTGCGATTAAAAACGTACTCATTTTTGCAATGGAACCCAATTTGCAGAAACGCTTCATAGCCCATGGTGCAAACAAGATTTTCACCACGCTCACCAAGGAATTCTCGAAAGCACCGAGAATCGTGACTTATGAGCATACCACTCGCTTCTTTGATGCGAGACTCGAAGAAAAGGGCCAACCGGTTAGCCCACACATTCTCAGCATGATTGAGAATGTCGAGAAACCGGAGACCTTTAATCGTAACATCAGCGAGAACATTGTTATCGACCGCATACTTCACTCACTCCACGATGGTTATTCGCAATTTAGAGCGAATTACTATATGAATGATTTGAAGAAAACTCCCCATGAACTGCACTCCCTTCTCGTACAGACCGAGAAGGACATGAAGTCCAGTGGGAGCATGAAACAGGATGTTCTCGTTGTGTCTAATAAAGGAAAGGGTAAGGGCAAAGCTCAGGCAAACCTAGCAGTAGGTAAGGCGAAGTTCAAGAAGTCGGGCTCAGGTAAGAGTGGTCCTGGTGAGTCGAGTAACTCATCAAAGCGCGACAAAGAGCAAGAAAGATAACATGGAATGCCATCACCGCCACATGATGGGCATTGGAGACGCACATGTCCTGTTTATCATGAGGACTTAAAAGCAGGTCGTGTTAAACCTGTTGGTATGTCTTCTTCTTCTACTTTTATTCATATGATTGAGATTAACCACGCAAGTTACGGAACTTGGGTACTTGATACTGGTTGTGGTTCTCATCTGTGTAATCATGTGCAGGGGCTCCGAAACATCGAACCCCTCGTAAAGGGTGAGGTGGACTGCGTGTTGGGAATGGAGCAAGAGTATTTGCCATCTCCAAGGGGACATAAGTGATCCAGCTTCCTAGCGGATTTGAGTTGTCATTATATGACTGCTATTATGTACCTAGTCTTTCCAAAAACATTATTTCAGTTTCTGCGCTTGATAAACTTGGTTTTTCATTTGTAATAGAAAATAATGCTTGCATTTTCTCATTACACGATATGATTTACAAGGCGAGTCTCCATGAACGGAATTTATGTTTTAGATCGACACGGAAATATTACACGTAATGAATAAAAAGTTAAAGGTTGGTGACAAAGATCAAACGTATCTATGGCATTGCCGTATGGGACACATTAATGAGAAACGCGTAAAAACAGCTCATCAAACATGGAGCTATCTCGGCCTTTGATTTTCAATCATATGGCACGTGTGAATCATGTCTCATCGGTAAGATGACTCGGATTTCCTTCAAAGGTGTTGGAATGCGCGCTGCCGACCTATTAGGGCTCATACACACGGATGTATGTGGTCCTATGTCAATCACCGCACGAGAAGGCTATAGGTATTTCATCACTTTCACGGACGATTTGAGTAGATATGGCTATGTCTACTTAATGAAGCACAAAAGTGAATCCTTTGAGAAATTCAAGGAATACCAAAATAGGGTACAGAACCTATTGGGTAGAAAGATAAAAACACTGCGTTCGGATCGTGGTGGCGAGTATCTTTCTCACGAGTTTGATCAACACCTAAAGGATTGTGGGATTGCCCTACGATTAACTCCACTGGAACACCTCGGTTGAATGGTGTGTCCGAACGGAGAAATCGAACACTACTTGATATGGTTCGATCCATGATGAGTCACACGGTTTTACCGGATTCATTATGGGGTTATGCTCTTTGTCACCGCTCTAATACTTAATCAAGTCCGTCTAAAGCTGTTGACAAGACTCCATATGAACTATGGAAGGGAACGGTCCCTAACTTGTCCTTTATACGGGTTTGGGGCTGCGAAGCTTATGTCAAGTGGAGACACGAGGATAAGCTCGGCCCGCGAGCGGTCAAGACGTACTTTATAGGTTATCCTAAAGGAACGCTTGGTCATTACTTTTATTCGCCAACCGAACAACGTGTTTTTGTTGCCGCTAGTGCGACATTCTTAGAGAAGGAATTTCTCGAGAATGCAAAGAGTGATAGAACCTTCGACCTGTCGGAGGTTCCAGAACCAAATACCGAGCAACCATTGGAGGACCCTATTCCTTCAATCCCGGCTGCGGTTAACATTCCTGAGGAACCTAGGAGGTCGGGAAGAGTCTCTATTCCTCCGAACAGATACATTGGTATGGTCGAGGAACATGACATAGATGACGTTCTACTCTTAACGAGTAGTGAACCCACAACCTATAAAGGTGCCATGACAAGTTCTGACTCAAAGCTATGGCTTGAGGCCATGCAATCCGAGATGGACTCCATGTATGAGAACAACGTGTGGGATCTTGTTGACTTACCTGCTAAGGTTCGTCCCCTTCAATGCAAATGGCTTTACAAGATAAAGCATTCTGTGGAAGGTCAACAAGATATCTACAAAGCACGACTAGTTGCTAAAGGTTTCACCCAAGTGCCAGGTCTGCACTACGATGAGATTTTTGCACCCGTAGTCATGCTGCGTTCCATTCGGATTATCTTAGCAATTGCCGCTTTTCATGACTATGAAATTTGGCAAATGGACGTGAAAACCGCCTTCTTAAACGGCTTTTTGGAGGAAGAGTTGTACATGGTACAACCCGAAGGTTTCATCGATCCAGCACATCCTAAGAAAGTGTGCAAGCTTAAGCGTTCCATTTATGGACTTAAGCAAGCATCAAGGAGTTGGAATCATCGCTTCGACCAAGTGATTAAAGAAAATGGATTTACTCGATCGGTCGAGGAACCATGTCTATATATCAAGTCGAGTGGGAGCAAGATTGTCTTCCTAATATTGTATGTAGACGACATACTCCTGATTGGGAATGACATACCTCTCTTAACTTCGGTGAAAGTATGGTTGAAAAACCATTTCCAGATGAAAGATCTGGGAGAGGCACAAAGAATTCTAGGCATCCGTATCTATCGAGATAGATCACGACGGATGTTATCTCTCAGTCAGGAGTCTTACATAGACAAAGTCCTAGAGAGATTCAGCATGACTAACTCCAAGAAGGGGTTCCTTCCGATGGCTCCAGGGGTGCATTTGAGCAAGTCTCAGGCACCAGAGACACCGGAAGAGAAAGAGCGCATGACACGGATTCCTTATGCTTCGGCTATAGGATCAATCATGTATGCCATGATATGCACACGTCCAGACGTGGCATATGCATTGAGTATGACAAGTCGATTCCAACAGCAACCAGGTGAACCACATTGGTTGGCTGTCAAGAACATTCTTAAGTACCTCCGGAGGACTAAAGATTGGGCATTGACTTATGGAGGCGAACAAAAGCTATGCGCAACCGGTTACGCAGATGCTAGCTTCCAAACGGATCGAGATGACTCGAAATCTCTCACCTGGATTCGTTTTTACTCTTAATGGCGCTGCAGATCGGTGGAAGAGTTCGAAACAAATGTTACAAAGAGATTCTACGACCGAGTCCGAGTACTATGCCGCGTCTGAAGCTACAAAGGAAGCGATATGGATGCGTCAATTCTTACATGGGCTCTCTGTAGTGCCTAGTTCGAATGACCCGATCACCATCTATTGCGACAATAGTGGTGCCATCTTCCAAGCTAAGGAGCCAAAGTCTAGCAACAAGTCTAGACATATACAACGGAAAGCTCATCTAATCCGGGATTACGTGGAGCAAAAGGAAGTAGTGATAGAAAAGATTGCTACTGATGATAACATAACAGATCCTCTCACTAAAGCATTACGACAAGATAAGCATGAAGGGCACGTTAATTCCATGGGAATCAAACGTGTTCCTGAGTTGTAGTACTTTTATGGATTAGATTCATTCTCTTTTGTACTCTATACGACATCATCGTTTTGATATTTATATATATTTTGTTTTTCATGTGGAATTGTACGATAATTTTGAACACCACAAAGTGAACTGAACAAACATCATATCTTTTTAGTCCTTAATTGCCCACATGAGTGATAACTCGGCAATTATTTTGTGACGTTGGTTGATGGTGGGTTCAACGAGCCATAAGTCAACCGGTTGTGACCAATCACGAGAGGCGATTTATACGGATATTTCGTGAGGACACTATTGTGACATCGACGTGGAGTCCTAAATGTTTTATAACATTCGATGCCCGGTCGTGGATAGGACTTCCATGGTGATCCTAAGAGTCGATTCTTTGACTATCGATTGTCTCTTGAGACTAAGGCAGATTTTGGGTGACTTTGGTTTCTTTCTCACGGTCATCCGTAACAGGGGGCCAAGTAGATTTTTTCCGGGTCATTTCATGCTGTGCTTAGATCGGAAGGAGTTCGAGTTGAAGGAAATATTCAGCCTCTATCGTGTACTCGATATTTCTCGGGGCCACTCGAGGAGTCAGAATCGAAATGCATGGCCATGCTCGGATACGGATTCGTTTTATCGGTTAAGTTACTCTCTAGTCGGGGAAACCACTCTTGATACTGATTGCTTGTAAAATACGACCTTTGTGGATCCGGATCGCAAATTGTTTTACATTGTGTGGGAGAAATTTTAAATGAATATGAGAATCGGTTATCGCACATACACTTGTACGGACAAGTGGGAGTTTGTTGGAGCTTGTGTCCTCCGGTTAGTGCGGATAACGTCATTGCACATACACTTGTACGGACAAGTGGGAGCTTGTTGGGGTTGGTGTCCTTAACAATTAGTGCAAGGACTTATAAACCTCTAAAAGGATCAAAGGGCATACTTTGGTATTATTATCAATTGATCCACGTTTATCAATAACGGTTGGCTTGCTAGATAAGTTTGACGTTATTGTCATACGGATGGCGGTGATCAACTGGTCCCTAAAAGTCACACCTATAGGATACGTTCGAGAGATGTGACGGTATGAAAATACTGACATGTAGATGCCAAATTTGACAAACAGATTTAGTCCGAGTTATTTGACTAGTAATTAGTCAAATATGTGATGTTGAGATATTATATTTAATACGGATTAAATATCATGGGCTAAGCGAATTAACTTGATTAATTCAGTAAAATTAAATATAAGCGTTTTATATTTAATTAAATGTATATTGAATATAATTATACAATCTTTTGTTTTGTCGGACACGTATTAATAATTGACTAACCCGTATTATTAGCCGATGCCTTAATTTCCGATAACCGATAATGAGTTTATAATAAACCGCGTCATATACATTTAGCAATTTATGAGCCGGACCACGAGGTAAAATTAAGAGGAAGTGGAAGCCCACTTCCCCATGCAAACCCACGGCTGGCCGAGGTTAACAAAAGGAGAGACTCCCTCTCCTTTTGACCCAGACATTTCATTTTACAGAAAACTAGGGTTTTGGAGACACTTTCTCTCTGAAACTCAGATCTCACATCTCGAAAACCTCACAACAAGTTCTCCCAATATTGCAAGGCAATCGGAGAACACGTTCTAGCACAAGGGCATATCTCGGACAAGTCTTGGGTGCAACAATTAGGAGGGAATCTCGTTTGATTTCTGTTCTTTACGCCGTGCATCAAAGGACCCGAGGTTATTTCTTGTTCCTTATCGTTTCTATTGTATTTATGTTTTATGACCATAATCACATGTTTAAATTTACGTTATAGTCCTAAATTTAAAGGGTATTATACGGATGTATACCCATAGCAGGTGGTGATTTGTGGTGGTTGGTGGCCGGAAAAACGAGAAACAGGGGAAGTGATAGTGTTGTTGCAGTCGAATTTAAGGAGGAAGTCGTGGCTGCTGTAGGTGGGTCGAGGGGATGCGGGAACCACCCTGGAACCACCGTGGGTCGTTGGTTATGACAATGGTGGCCAGAGGTGGTGGGGCATGGTGATTAATTGTTGGTTGTTAGCGGGTTGGAGTTGTGGGTGTGTGTTGAGTGTTGTGGTTGATGGAGTTGCGTAGGGTGGTTAGGGCAGACCGTTGAGGCTGTGTATGGTAGCTGATGGTGGTAGCGGTGGTGTAGCGGTGTAGGGGGCAGAGGGAGCTCATGGTGGGGGTGTTTGGTGGAGGTGTTGGTGTCGGGATTGGTGGTGGTTTAAGGGCTTTTACATGGGTGTTGTGGGTGTATTGTGACGGGTCAACCGTGAGGTGTTTAGGTGTGTTATACGGGTTGACTTGGGATTGTGGGATTTGGTGGGTTTAATTATTTAAGATGGGTTTTACGTAATGATTTATACGATAACATAATTAATATAATAAATTGTAATTAATTAATTAATGAATAAGTAAGATACAAAATTATTTTAATTATTTTAATTGTTTATAATTTATATAATTAGAATTATTAGTGATGGTATATTTATTATTATATTTGCTAGGTGACGATCTTGTAAGGGAATATATTATTTAATTAGCTTGGATTGCACCATTTCGAGTATTTGCTTTCGAGGTAGGGATAAATCATACTCAACTTTTACTCGATAATGTTTGTTGGATGGTTTACATTAAAGTGAATTGATCGTATGAGAATTGTGTTAGTTGATATAATCGTAATTGTTGGAAGGGAGATTTATATTGTATATGTTGGTTATACTGTGATGGAGTATTGTTGTAGTATTAACAGATTTATTCTGGCAGACATTACTTATAGTAATGCGGAGTGGTTGAACAGATTTATTCTGGCAGACGATATTTATCGTGTTTACTCGAGGCATGCCCCAGATTGGTCTGCAGGCCATCTGGTGGATATTATTCAACTATATGTTGAGACAGACATTACCTTTTGGTAATGTAGTGTGTGTTTACTCACCTTCGGGTTGAGGCTGCCCCGGCCAGGGATTGGCGGAATGATTAGTGTAACGAGTAAGTAAAAGAAAGGAGCACGTTGTCAGGGGGTTGTGCAATGAAAAAGGAAATTGGATTGTTTATCGTATGTTTTTGTTGTTAGTATTTATTCCTACTCAACCTCGCGGTTGACTGTGTATTCGTGAACACCTGCGGTGAACCGTTTTATGGAGAGCAGATTTGACAGGTACTAAAGATTAGCTGACTTGGGAGCATTGGGATGAAAGCTTGACTTGGACCATAGTTGAAGTCTAGATCACATAGAATAATTACATCACTTTTTTTATTTCCGCTGCGAGATGTATTGTAATTTATATTAAGTTTTACTTGGCTAAGATGTAATAAACATGTATTCACTAAAGTTTTAATTTAAAGTGCTTTGGTTTGTTGTACGTTGTTATTCACTACCTCGGGAAACCGAGATGGTAACAGTCCTATTTATTTGGGAATGTCTAGCTAAAGGCTCCTAAATAAATGGGGGTGTTACAAAGACACTCTCTCTGTGAGCTCACTCACCCTCATCTCAGGACTGAAGAAGGAAGGGTAGCTGGGAAACTGAAACTGTGGAGGCACATGTTGCTCTGGCTAGGTCTCAGCCATCCTCTCTCTCATCCATCGCGGTCCTCTCCCCACTCTAGGCTGTCAATCCTTGGGTCTAGCCTGATTCCTCTTCGTCGGCTCAGGCATCACCTCCAAAATGTTAGCATTAATGAGGTAAAACTACCGAGCAGGGACCTCCTCCTCATCATCAGAGTCTGCTGCCACAACTGCCGCCGGTAAAGGCTCGGTCTAAGGAAGGTGCTCGGGGGCAGGTATCCTCATCCAACTCATCCCCCAAACTCTCCAGTCCAACCCACCACCCTCCAAAGTCCTCAACCATTTCTGGTCGAGAAAGTACTCACGGTCCAAGGTAGGCACCGACAGGGCCAAAGGTGTATAGGCCGACAAGGCGTTAAAGGTGGTCAACCGCTCCGCTAACCGTGTGGCAATGGCACCACAACTCAAGAAACGGGTGTCAGAAGAGGCCATTAAAGCTAGGCTAGCACATACTATGGCCGGGCCACTGAAAGGGACTCTCGGAGCTCGAATGGGGTTAAGGTAGGCAGCAAGCAACATCACCTCATGTGAGTTAAGCTTACTCCCATCTCTCCGGTCATAGAGTAAACAAGTTAAGGCACAAAGAAATATCTTGAAAGTGATGTGTTACACATCGTTGATCAACATGCTAGAGGTGGGGGCATTCTTACCGGTAAAGCAAGGCATGAAACTATTGGCTCCACACGCAGTTGGGATGTCCCTAAGGGCTCCCTTCTCCGGACGGCCAAGGCTAAGGTGGGTGACAAACATATGCATGGTTAAAAGAAAACTATTCATGAGACGAAATTGGACGGTCTTCTCCGCCGCATCATGACGAAAGGAACTCAGGAACTCCAAAGTCAAGAAAGCATAAGAGTGTTTCCTAAGCCGGTACAACCCGGTCAAACCCAAAGTCTCAAAGATGTGCCTCACATCCGTCTCCACGCCTAGGTCCGTTAAGAATATGGTGTCAATACAACGGGTACGTTTCAAACGACGCTTCTATAACTCGACAAATGCATCTCTTTGCTTGAAATCGACAAAGACGATGGTAAGGTACTCAGGCACAGGTGGGACCGTGGGTCCCCCACTCCCCTCATCTGTTAGGTTCATATGCCTATTATTAGACATTTCTAATGATGAACTAATTAACATTCTAATTTGAGTTCTAAAGATCTAGTGCATGCATAACAAAATAAGAAATAAAATAAGAAAACAATGGTTCTCACATTGTGTTGGTTCGAAAATAAGGGCACAAATAAGGATACCTTCCTTATTTGTTCTTGAGCTTAAGAATTATGGATGATCCTTCAAAATCCCAAGTATTGAGATCCTGCTCTTGTTGCACCCAAAACAAGACCCTTAAATCTAATATACTAATTAACTAGATTAGTATATGAGAAACCCTTAATAATTCTAATAAATTTGTATTACTACACTAGTAATAATATGTAGTAATATTAGAATATGGATGAAAAATTTAAGATATTCTAGAAACTTATTTTTAGAGAGAGATGGGAGAAAACGATAAGAATGATATGAAATTGTTATATGAGGATTAATATAGAGAACAATTTCTCTATATGAGAAAAGGGGAACCGGTAGGGGGGGTGGGAAGGAAGGCCAATGCATAGCCTTCTTGCTTTTTCTTTTGTTCTTCACAAGAATTGTAGATGTTAGGCTACCCTAAAATAGGTCATGATTGTGTTTTATTAATCAATTAAATAAAACGCCCACTAACCCATAATTCCTCCAATATTTCGGTCAATGTATAAAATGGACTTCCATTTTATTTTGTCAATTTGTCATTTGTCACACAATATGTCACATGTAGTATGTAACATGTTATTAATTAATTTAATGCATATTTACCAAATAAATAACATTATATACATTAATTAAATTACATATAACAAATTGTCTAGTAATTATTGATCACATAAATAAAATGGGTCACACTATTATAATTTACAACATTTTGCAATTATAATCAATTCAATAATTCTTAACTTTATTATTTCACAAACAATAATGAAGTTTTGTAATTAAATATTTTAATTACTGAAATAAATCTTATTTAATCAATATTGCAATAAGATATCAATATTCTCATTCTCACTCATAAATGAATTGTTCAATTTTAAGGAATTGATTAACTTGTATCGACATACATTTAATCAACTTGTCTATTAAGGGAATTGTCCTATAGGTGTGACCTTAAGGGAATAACTGATCACCACCGTCAAACGACAGTAATGTTAAACTCTAGTTAGCTAATCATTACCAATTAATGTTGATCAGTTGACTATATATAATGAATCATCCCTTACATATTCTTATTATGAGATTTAATTATGATTTAAAATCATGTGATCGCACTATTGTTGAGGACACATACTCCAATAATCTCCCACTTATTCGAGACAAGTGTTCGTCACCAATTCTCTTGTCCTATTACAATCTCCCACTCAATGCAAGGTGTCCTGCAGGTCGTACTTGCATTTGATCATATTTTGAGTGGTTTCCTCGACCTGAAAAGTAACTGTCTGACCAGAATTATCTACCGTAGATACCTTCCAAGCGTGGCCATGCATTTTCAGTTCACTACTCCTCGAGTGGCCCTGAGATTTCAAACAACCCTGACAAGAGGGTGGACAATTCCTATCGCACTATTCCCTTCGTTTAGCCACAGATCGCCATGACACAAAATACACTCATTTGACTTCAGTTACGACAGTCGTAGAGTATAAATTAAAGCCAATCAGAAACTTGTGCCAACTTGGGCGAATAGTCTCTAGTCAAAAGAATTGACTCATAAGAATACTATAGTAGCTCTTGCCACGACCAGGCTTTACGAATTTCTAGAACTCTATAAGCAGTCATTGCCCGACAGAGTGTCTCATACAGTCTGTCTATGTGATCGACTAGTCATCCCATATGACCTTAGGGCACTTGAACTTGCCATCAATCATATCACACTCTAGTCACTTCGAGATGTTACCTCCTATAAGTAACCAAGGATGCATACTATGTCAATCCAGTTCACTTCAATGGGGTTCAATATTGTCTCAACAACCCATTTGGATATAACAAAGTAATGGATGAGTTTAAAGAACATCGAACGATAAATGCGATTATCATATATGAATAGTCAATACCTTATTACTACTTCATATCTTATAATCTATAGTGTACATTTTACACTAGTTAAATTTTTTGCAATAAAAGCTTGGTAAGTGGATATACTATGTAACCATACATTCCAACTTTATTAATTGCTATTTCCTTCTATTCAATGTTATTTCTAATGAATTTATCTAAGTATATGTCCAGTCTTCTTACTAGACTTTGGCTCTTATACTTTGAAGATGCTCCCACTGTTATCGTATAACTTGTGATAAAGTCTATTGTAAAGGGATCTACTCTTAGTCCTTTTGTTGACCATCTTATCACAATGTACTTAGATTCGTTTGTAGAACTTGCAATGGTTGAAACTATAACATTTCTCTAGTCTCTTAATCCTAAGTCAATAAAATCAGCCTAGGAGTTCGTTAAATCCTTATAGGTTTGGAAACTAGAGTTTGTGTAACCCTTCAATACACAACTTAGTATATCATCCAAACATAAGAACGAATCCTCAATTCTCCTCAAGAATCTTAAAGGATGTTCTTTATGGCTTTCAAAAGACCTTTATTCGAATTAACTTGTTATTGACTTATTATGCTCCAAGCATATTATTCATCACGGCGAGTGCATTTAATGGCATACATAGTCGTTCTAATGGCGGAAATATTAGTAATCGATTTCTTGTGATCAACAACTTATTAGGTTCAGTGAACGACTATGACTCTATCATAGTAATTCCACTTTCATCAATATGAATAACCTACTCAACCTTGTTGATGTTGAATAGATAAGGAATCTTATCAATATAGGATACTTATCTAAGTGCCAATCCAAAATTCCCTATGTCATAATAGATTCGGAATTTTGGAATGGAATATGTCTTCTTTCATTGAAAATTGAAAACCAAAACACTCCCTCATAGATGGTAGTGTTAGCGTGTTATTCTAAATGAGTAATATGACATCAATATGGAAGACAATTTCTCCCACTGAATTTCATGTCTATACATGGCAATCTTGACTCCCACTCAAATCCATGTCTATATATGGCTTCTTGACAACTCGGGTGAAACCGTTTTCTTTTCACATGATTGAAAAGATCATTGCTATCTTAAGTGATATTTAAAACTTTGTGTTTATGTCACAAACACACACTCCTTTCTAATTACCTATTTAGAAATTGGTTTTAACAGCTAAATTGATTATACACACTATGAGGTGTAGCAATGATTACATGGATCTTAGCATAGTACATATGGATCTTAGCTTGGTAGACATCTTTTATGTATGTCTATGCAACTCAAAACAAATTTATTCTTTTGCACATATTTTACTTTGGTTCATTTGGCTCTTATGTAAAATAGAATTGAATTTACTTGACACAACCACTTTATAATCTAATTATCTAAAGAACAATTTCTTTTGGTCTTTTCACTAGTCTGAAGATTTACCTAAGAAAGCTTTCTTTTGATCTCCTCACATGACATGAGTTTTACTTTAGATGCTTTCTTTTGGTCTCCTCGCTAGTTCCCAACTAGTTGTATGTTTGTTGCTATTTTTCTCCCACTATATCTTTTGAAAAATACATCTATTTTTCACGAAAGAAAGCCTTATAAGCAACCAATAATTTCAGACTTATGTTTGTGAAGAAAGAAAACTATCGTATATTATGACCTTAATGATCACTCTTTTGTTAAGACATTATAATCTAGCTTCATAGTAGACTAATCCTTATAAAGTAAAGGATTGGGCTCATATCCATGTCATATACAATCTTAAGGTCTTAAGCCCTCCCATAGCTCGTATGGAGTCTTATAAGTGGTCTCAAGTCATAGCTATAAGTGATGTAGCTAATTTGTTTATAAAATTTCCCTTTTAGAGTTCAAATAACTCCTTTTGACTTTATAATCATTCTTTCTTATATCAAATAAGATGTGATATTAAGTCACAAAAGCATAAGTGAGAATTAAATTCGTGGCTTATGAACTAATTACAATGATCCCATCGTTGTAATTCTTTTATGATTAGTTTAAGTCAACATAATTTATGTTTTGATATGAAAGGTGTATAATGATAAGTTTTAGAATGAAAAATTTCCATAAACCGAGTGACTTCGGTTGCAAACCAAGCCACTAAAATTCAAATACAACTTCTTTTTCTTAAAAACAAAAGGAAATAAACTAATTTCCATGTCCAACTAGGAAATTAAAAAGAGTTCTAAAACAACAAGTTCAAAATACAACAATAAAACGAAGACTATTAAAATAAAGGCCAAGCTTCCATAAGTCTTCTACTATGCGCGGCTACTCTAGATTCCCTTGAAGAGCCTCCTTAGGCTTGCTTGTCTTTGCCTTTGTCTTTGCTCGGATGCCCGTAAAAGCAAATTAAAAAGGGTAAGAATCACAACTTGTATCCAAATACCAAAGTTGAGAATGAAATCAAAACATAAATGATAGGGAGAATTTAATTTATTACCTACTGGAACAATCTTTCCAGCTTTAATATCTCCAAGATACTTCGGGCAATTCCTCTTCCAATGTCCTATGCCATTACAATAATGGCATTTGTCTTCGGAAGTAACACCCTTTTTAGAAGAGCTTTTCTTAACTTCTTTTCCTTTTCCCTTGAAGGGAGTGGGTTTCTTGCTCTTACTAGTACTCCTCTTAACTTTTCCATTGCTCTTGTTGTTAATTGCGAGCACATCCTTGGTTAAGCTAACACTAAGACCCATATCTCTCTCGGCTTGCACAACCAATTTGTGCAATTCATGGAGAGAAGTCTTCATGTTTTGCATATTGTAGTTTACCCTAAACTGCACATATGCTTTGACTTTGTTCAAGGAATGTAAAAATCGGTCTTTAACGAGTTGTTCGGGAATGTCAACCCCTTGGATCTTAAGAGTCTCAACAAGCTCAATCAACTTGAGCACATGAGGACTAACATTTTGGCCCTCTTTGATGTTGATATCGAAAAAAGCGGAGGCCGCCTCATATTGGATGATCCTAGGAGCTTGCGAAAACATGGTCACAAGCTTGGTGTAGATCTCATAGGCCGTGCTCATCTTAATAGCACTCCTTTGGAGATCGGGCTCCATAGAGAAAATCAAGACGTTCTTGATAGCGGCCGACTCTTTTAGGTAGGCCTCAAAGGCTTGTCGTCACCTTCCGCGACCAAACGGAGTTACGCATCCCAATCGGCGAAGTTAGATCCATTCTTTTCAAGTTTACATAGATCAATAAAGGATCGGAGCCGAGAAGCATTGGGGAGTGGTGGAGCATTTACGCTAGTTGATGCAGATGAAATTTAGTTGTCATTGCTAATTAATCAAATTGACTATAAAATAGAAAATGAAGGAATTATAAACATTTATTGTCTTAAAACTTGTAAATATTTTAAACAAGTTTAACATTTATATAGTGACCTCTACCCAACTATAATAAATGATTGCGAGATCCATATTTATATAAATATGGGCACGGAGAAACCGATACATCCCTTACTTATGCAAATTTGGTGAATTAACTCTTTAATTGATTTTACTTTAGAACTCTCGGTCGATGTTTTTCATAAAACCCATCTCTAGCCCCGGAACATAAGACTAGTCATAATATTCCGTTGAGACCAACCAAATTTCACGTGTAATAACGTTTTATTACCCCACTTACCCAATGATAAATGAAGGCACTTTGAGAAAACCGAACCTACCCCAAATGTCACGGGGATTCATGGGTCCTACTATTTGGTAACGCTAATCTCAATTTTAAAATCAGTGAGAGGTCATGTCAATTTATTATCTATCAATTTTAAGTGAGCTAAAAGGTCGAATTATCGATAATTTTAATTAACACGCTCGAAAACTCGATATGATATGCATGTGTTGTTATGGTGATTTGGCAATGCATGCAACATATTAAAAGAAATGCAAAGCAAATAATAAATTTCTAGTATGACCTTCCTAAAATAAAAAATCAAAAAATCTATTACAAATTCGGAAACCAACTCCTTTGGTCCCTTGAATCTTCAAGTGGCACGCCTCCCTAGAACACCGTCTTCGTAGGAACGCCTTTCCGAATGGCACCGTCTTGAAGGAACTTCGGAATTGAATAATAATAAAATACATAGCTATTCCTATTATACATTTGTAATATGAAAAACTAGTAAAAATAAAAGTGATACGAGATCACATTAAATTACAACCGAATCATTATCCCCTTACATTACGGGTAATATCGATTAAAACTAAGGCCAAACTAAGATAAAATTACATACTTCAAAATTACATAAATAAAATATAACATTCAACAATGAAATATGCAGCATTATAATATGTGTCTATCATGCGAAAATTGCGCCAAATCGCCCTATTTAACTTAAATCGATTATATAACCCGGTTTTATGGAAATGCACGACTTTTAACTTATTAAAATCGTAAATTAATACTAAAATCTAATTTTAGTCCAAGTTAATTATCCTAACACTCTTAGATCTAAAAAATTAGTCATTACTCAATTTTTGACAATAATTCAACTTGATATAATTTTATGCCCATTTTGACCCCAAAATCATAACATTTATGAAATAAATCCAAATTTAATTACAATAATCTCAAAATTGTAATTTTAAATTTTTTAACATTCTGGAATATATCCATGACACTCATAATGTTAAAAATCATGGTTAAAATTTTCGAATTTATTTTGAGAAAAATGTAGTTGCGATTTATCGGTTTTATCAAATAAAACATCTAAAGCATACAAAAATTAATCTAATCGATTTTACAACTTTATATCTGATAAGTGGAATAATATTGCAACCTAAAATAATTTTCTTATGCCATGTAATTTATTTAACCATTTATGCTAAAATAGTCACTATTTATGTCAATTTTACACTCAAAATTCATAAATCATGCTAAATGAATCAAGTTCATTTTAAATTTTACACATAGTGATTAAAATATGCATGTGATAACATATTAAAATTTTATGACCTATTTCGAAGTTTAACTATATTTAACCATTTTATCTCCTTTTAATCTATTTTTATCTCATAAAAATCATAAATCATGCAAAATAAATCAAATTTATACGAAATTTTGCATACAATAATTAAAATATGCATGTGAGGTCATATAAAAATTTTGAGGTCAGAAACTAAGTTTAACTATTTTTAACATTTTAAATACCATTTTAATCATTAAAATGTAATAAAATCACTAAAAATCATTAAAATGAGCAATAAAATACCATAAATAATAAAAATGACTTAAATACATTTTAAGACCAGAATTTACATCATGCATTAAGATTTCGTGGCTTTATCTAATAAATCACAAATTTTTAGTTTTAATTAAGTAACTAATAAATCGAAAAAACTATAAATCGATTATACATGCAACATTCTATGCTCTGATACCAATTGTTAGGTTCATATACCTATTATTAGACATTTCTAATGATGAACTAATTAACATTTTAATATGAGTTCTAAAGATCTAGTGCATGTATAACTAAATAAAAAATAGAATAAGAAAACAATGGTTCTCACATTGTGTTGGTTCGAAAATAGAGGGACACAAATAAGGACACCTTCCTTATTTGGTCTTGAGCTCAAGAATGATGGATAATCCACCAAAATCCCAAGTATTGAGATCCTTCTCTTGTTGCACCAAAAACAAGACCCTTAAATCTATTATACTAATTAACTAGATTAGTATATGAGAAGCCCTTAATAATTCTAATAAATTTGTATTACTACACTAGTAATAATATGTAGTAATATTAGAATATGGATGAACAATTTTATATATTCTAAAAACTTATTTTTAGGGAGAGATGGGATAAAAAGATAAGAATGATATGAAATTGTTATATGAGGATTAATATAGAGAACAATTTATCTATAAGAGAAAAGGCGGAACCGGTGGGGGGGGGGGAAAGGAAGGCCAATGCATGGCCTTCTTATTTTTTCTTTTGTTCTTCACAAGAATTGTATATGGTAGGCTACCCTAAAATAGGTCATGATTGTGTTTTATTAATCAATTAAATAAAACACCAACTAACCCATAATTCCTCCAATATTTCGGTCCATGTATAAAATAAACTTCCATTTTATTTTGTCAATTTGTCATTTGTCACACATTATGTCACATGTAGTATGTAACATGTTATTAATTAATTTCATGCATATTTATCAAATAAATATCATTATATACATTAATTAAATTACATATAACAAATTGTCTAGTAATTCTTGATCACATAAAAAAAATGGATCACATTATTATAATTCACAACATTTTGCAATTATAATCAATTCAATCATTTTATCTTGATTGTTTCATAAACAATAATGAATTTTAGTAATAAAATCTTTTAATTACTAAAATAAATCTTATTTAATCAATATTGCAATAAGATATCAATATTCTCACTCGCAAATGAATTGTTCAATTTTAAGGAATTGATCAATTTGTATCGACATACAATTAATTAACTTGTCTATTAAGGGAATTGTCCTATATGTGCGACCTTAAGGGATCAACTGATCACCACCGTGAAACGACTGTAATGTTAAACTCTAGTTCGCTAATCATTACCGATTAATGTTGATCAGTTGACTATATATAATGAATCACCCTTTACGTATTCTTATTATGTGATTTAATTATGATTTTAAATCATGTGATCGCACCATTGTTGAGGACACATACTCCAACAACACCAACCTCAGGCTCAGTAGCCCACCCCCTCTTACTATACGGGTACCAACTGTAGGTCTCGGCATCTGTTTTCAACACACATTTTAGGCACACAAACAAACACTTACTTGAATGTACATAAACTTTCATGCATAGCCACAGAAAGGAACAACTATATACACACTTTCACCAAAAAATCCAAAAAGATTAAAGTATATAACTTTCACATTCCCATCAGACGGTCTTTACAGCTATCAAAATTATGAGAATTATAACATCAATTATCACGTCAACTTAACAACCTTAATGTATTAAACTTCCAAAATAGCTTTCCAATTAAATAACCATCAAAAAGAATTGGGGCGATTTTCCATTTGGGGCCCTTTTAAGACAGAGTTTTAAGAAAACATTTTGAGCAAAACTCATCAAAATCAACACTAAACATGATACTCACAATATACATTACTTAATTTTCCCCCTTTCATATGCTACAGATAAACAAAATTCAATTTGAATCGTCAAACCCTAGAAATTTCGGTCCATATAAACCCCATAAGATTTGATTTTTTTCAACTTCTAGCATCAATAATAAAAAATTAAAGCAATTACTTCATGTTACAACAATTATAAGCAAAAATACATGTCTATAAATTGAATTTTCGGAAAAACACAAACCCTTACATGTTTCTAATTGATTATAAACAAAGAAAAAGATGAATATTCTTACCTTGAATGATTAACAAGTGAACAGGATGAAACAAACAAGAAGAAAACCAAAGAATCAACATAAAATCACCATGTTCTTTGAGAGAAGAAGAGAGATTTAGAGGGATTCAGGGTTCTAAGAATGAAAGAGTAGAGAACAAAAGAATTGGGAAAGGTATAAGAATCCCGTATAAACCTGTGTACTGTTCACTTACTCGATCGAGTGGCCTCTACTCGATCGAGTTTTCGCTGGTAGTTCCAGCTTTTCTGATCTTATAACTCCTCAACTAGATCGAATGAGGTCTACTCGGTGGAGTAGGCACTCGTACTCGGTCGAGTAAGGTTAGGAAGAAGGTCAAAAGTTGCGAGTTTAGTTAACGATTCCTGCAAAACAATAACTCGTGTCGATTCCAAACTATATTTGGAAATCGTCACGGATTTTTACATTCATTCACGACACATTATTACTACTCAAATCTAACTCAACTATTTCATCCGAACATGACACATATCACTCCATCCTATAACAAACATTACACAAAACGATTCACGATACCATTAACTTATTCGTACATGCAATCAACACATTACTTCACTTCTAATTATGCACTTGCAAATTCAACTATCCGACTTATGTATACACTATTCTAAACATCCATCTATCACTAAACCATCCTATATTACTCAAGTTTGCAAAAATTCCAATCATGTCACAACAATTCATCAACCATATATCCCACTCAATTATGCCATATTACAAAGGTACTCAATAAATTCATCCATTGCAATTCCAAGTACTACTTGACGAACACTATCATCTAATACAAGACTTATACCTCATTACTATCATCACATACAAGCTTACAGTTCCTTTATAAACTAATACGCATACAAGACTTAGAGCTCATTATTATCATCACATTATCTAATACTGTCATGTAACTTTCACCATCTCCACTACATCCATACACACTTCCACTCAACCACAAACCTACACAGTTCATCATCACAATTAGACGCATTTTACATTACCAGAGAATTCATCACAGTTATTTCTAACTTAACCATCATACACACTAAGCACATAACTCCCGAGTCGATATTTTTATACTCGGTGACTGTCTTAAGCATGATAGGGCCGTGATTTTAAAATGAGGGCGCCTACTCACCCAAAATCAAGCATCAGCTGGGGCTCCCAACATACATATACCAGGTTCATTTTAGTAGACTTATTACGTTCATTAGGCTCATTAGTTACAGGTTCCAAAATCGTCGCTCTGATACCACTTTGTAACACCCCCATCTACCGAGGAGCCTTAACAAGACCTTCCTTAGAAGATAACGGCGTTACCATCTCGGTTGCCCGAGGACAATAATAATGAAATGTCGATAAAAGAACATTTATATTATATTACAAGTGATTTAAAACCAACAGACTATATAAAGATACAACTCAAGACTACTATCAGCTATGTGAAACTATCCCGGCCATGACTCGTGATAGACTCGCCCCTCCAAGCACCCAACTAAGATCCACACATCAACCTGCCAAGACTGACTGCTCATCAAAGTGGATCACGGCAGACACAAAACAAAGAGACAACACAACAAAACCACACAATGCCAGCAACTGAGGTAACAAGCACAAAGGTAGACTCAACACAATTACAACAACCGATACACACCACCTCCTCCAACCAACCACACAATTCTGACTGCCCAAAGGTCCAGTCATGCCAGTGGGGGACCGCAGCCGTTCCCACCTAAGCCCTGCTCATCTATCCGTGCGAAAACCCATGTTCCTTAATATGCACATCCCTTCTGTGACGGGTTTCACAGAAGGCGAATCTAGGGCGTGAAGCCATTCCCGCAAGTGACTCCACTCAGCCGAGGATGCACCTCGAGAACCACAGACAACAATCACAATCAGCTGTACAAACAACAATCACCAAGTACTATTTTAACAGAAAGTTAAACATCCACCACAACCGATCAACAACGATGACACTACCCAATGATACAACAATAATAAACCCTCTAGACAATCAACAGTACTGAGTAGGCGAACCTACTTTTAGCAAACCGCAGTGATTCTATGTTTGATCACAAGATAACAATCAACTAGCCAAACCACCTATAACAACCATCATAACCATCTATTACTACTACCACAACCATAACTGGAAACAAGGATGACAATGATGATGATAACAACATGCCTATACTAAGCAATCCAGCGTCAAGACCGCTACCCGACTCAAGCATCTGCTTCCTAAGGTGTAAACACTCACAAAGACCTCAAGGAGGTGAACCATGGTGAAGGAGAAGTGGAATGACGGCATTTAGGTTTAGGAAGAAAGGTAGAGAAATGATTTGGGTTTCACGATTTACGATCTATAATTCCCCGCTGCAAACTCGCTACTCGATCGAGTAACACACTTACTCGATCGAGCTCCCAAGCTACTCGATTGAGTAACCTCAGCTAGATCGAGTAACATGCACACAAAGACTCACATCGTCACAAGTCATCACTCGTGAGGTTTCGGAAGGCCGAGGCTGATGTCCAAGGTCAGTCAAGGTCGATCAACGGGTCCCTAAGAGTACGGGTAGTAAACTAGTATCGGCATTGTTCTCAATGGTCAATACGATTGGAAATTATGCAATGCAATCTATATGAAAATGCATGATTTCTAAACTAGTATGCAAACTATATGACATATACAACTAGTGATGCAATCTAATCTATCTTATATGAAGCATGCTTTTGATTAGTTGAAGAGCCAATTTGAATTGACTCACATTCCTTGTGAGTGAACTTCCCCAAACCGAACAAAACACTATTTGTAGTGTAAAAAGAGGAGGAGTTCATGCACAAGGCAAGAGTGCAATGCGTGAATTATAATTTGTCATTTTGGATTTTTCAAATGGAAACCAAATATTTATCATCCCCTTGGTGTTGGTAAGGTGGAAAATAGTCCTTAGATTTTACAAGGACACCGATAGAATCGAAACAATTTATGATAAACTAAGTTATAAAAGCATGTGAAATTTTGACATGAAAAAGTGAGAGGGAATTGAAGAGCTTCACCTAAGCCATGGTGGGTGCCTATTGCCCGCTCCACAAAGCCCATGAACATCTTCACTAGTTGTCATCCTCTTCTCCAAGGTCGTCATCCCAATGTGTTCTTGATTCATCGCTTTCGTAGAAGTCCATATATTAATCACCATCACTATTGACCTCCATCATGTTACCACCACTTGACCCCGCTCATTCTCCATCTCCATTGCCATGTGCTCCACCATTTGCATGCTCTGAATTTGGGAAGAGAATTTTTATTTGAGCCCAAGAGGGAAGCATTCCCTCTTCGTTAATGTGCCCTTGATGAGTCATCCGGTGAAATCGAGGATAAATAGCATAATAGTTGTCCACTCTATCTTTATATTGTTGGCGGTGCAAAGCTTGGAGTAGATCTGCTGCAAAATCAGCTTGAGGAAGGTGAATGGGTCAGGATCATTTTAAGGTTGGTATAGAAAGGGGTATGGTGGGATGGTAATCTTTTCTTGACCGTTCACTTAGGGCTCACTTGGTTGTTGTTGAGTGGGAGGTGGGGCTTGGTTTGCTTCTCTTGAATTAGTGGGTACAAGGTAGGATGGTACTATGGAAAGGGGGCCCCTTCTAGATGAAACTCTTGATAGACCTTCCATTGGAAGAGAAAGAGGGGTGCTTCCTTTGGTGAGCCACTTGATTCATTATTCATTGCCTTCGTTGGCAATCCAATGGTGATGTTGGAAGAGTAGCATTTCATTGATCTTAGTAGAACCCAGAAGAGGTACATACGTGTTGTTGTTGTTGTTGAAATTTGGGTTAAAGAAATTGGCAAGTCTAGTCACTAACCCACCAATAACAATGTGAATCATTCCACTATGGTCTCCATTCCGAAATCGCGCCCACCTTTCAAGGAGTAGCAATGGGGCGTTGAAATGATAACCACTCCTTCCTTGTATCTATAAGTAGGATTCTATGAAGGTGAGGTTAAGCTCGTTTACAGTTGCGGGGCTGCGGCGAGCAAGTAGAGTGCTTGTTATAAACCGATAAGTAAGCCGGATGATAGGATTTTGTATAAAAGAGGCCGAACAATATTTGAATTTGGACAAATAACGACCCGTCAATGCTCGCCAAAGCGGTTCTAAACTATAGTTCCGGGGTTTAGAGGAACGAGTAGGAGATACATCAAGTCCGAATACATCCACAAATTCTACAAGGGTCATCATTCTTGTTGTATTCTCAAGTCGGAATTTAACACAAATCATCTTTTTTAGGGTGGAGATTTTAAGGAAACTCGGGAATTCAAGAGCTAATGGTTGATACGTAAGCTCATGCATGTGGAATAATGTCGAAAGACCAAAACTTTGAAAAGTGCCTCGGTTTTTTGGTATATCCCTAATTTCCTTAATGTCTCATGGCAAACAAATTTTGTTGGGAGAATATTCTTACCTAAAAGACAGTGGAAGACGATTCTCTGAGCATCATTAACAAACTCGATGTTTGAGAACTCGTTTAACCTTGAAAGATCTATGATTTCTTCGTTTTCCCTTCTCAATGTGTTGAGATGAGAGGTTAAAGAGCTCCCTATGACCCTTGTTCTTCTCTTTTCTCTTGGTAAGGATCCCCTTTTTCTCATCTTGAATGTAGATCAAGAGTTTTACTTTTCTAAGATGGAGGATTAATCTTTGTATTGTAGATGCTTTTGAAACCCTAGGTTTTTGCTATTTTTATTTGAAGATGCAATTGGGTGTTTTGGGTGTTTAGGAGAGGATTCTTTGTTTTATTGAGGAGGAAGGATGATGTGTCTTAATGTGTGTGGTGGAAAGGAAGGTATGTTTTCATAAATCGACGAGTGGCACGGGAGGGAGACGCGCGGATTGTAGTCGGCTCGGACCTTTCCCTTTTTGTAAAAAAATTATACGAGCAGGTAGGGACGCGCGGATTGGAGTCGACTCGAGTGTCTTGGATGTTTAGACGCCCGTCCCATCTTTCAGGATGCCCATATTTTGAAATAACGAGAAAATATTCATCTGAAGGGATAGCGGGGACGTGGGTTTTGTTGTTAGTCCGCACATATTCTTTTCCAGGGAAAATTTCTTTGGCAAAGTAGTCAGGGACGCACGGATTGCAATCAGTACGCCCGTCTCAACACCTGAGACACCCGCCCCAACTATAGGACGCTCGAATTTTGTAACAACGCAGAATTCTTGATCCATTTTCTTCACGGCTCCCACGAGCCAAGCCTAGCCCGTGGGGATCCTCCTTTTTGCTCTTCTTTTTCCTTCTTTCATGAATTGACAAGGGTGATTCCCCACACTTGAATCGTCATATCCTTCACTCGTCAAACAAAATTAGTAGCACTCCCTCACTAACTCTCATGCCAAAAACATGCTATAAAGGAAGTAAATTGCAAATGCAATGAAATTAAAAATACAAGTAAGAAGGGTTAGTATATTTACAAGTGGTGGTTTAGGGAGGACTCCACCAATATTTCGGTCCATGTATAAAAATAGACTTCCATTTTATTTTGTCAATTTGTCATTTGTCACACATTATGTCACATGTAGTATGTAACATGTTATTAATTAATTTCATGCATATTTATCAAATAAATATCATTATATACATTAATTAAATTACATATAACAAATTGTCTAGTAATTCTTGATGACATAAATAAAATGGATCACATTATTATAATTCACAACATTTTGTAATTATAATCAATTCAATTATTCTTATCTTGATTGTTTCACAAACAATAATGAATTTTAGTAATAAAATCTTTTAATTACTAAAATAAATCTTATTTAATCAATATTACAATAAGATATCAATATTCTCACTCACAAATGAATTGTTCAATTTTAAGGAATTGATTAACTTGTATCGACATACAATTAATTAACTTATCTATTAAAGGAATTGTCCTATATGTGCGACCTTAAGGGATCAACTGACCACCACCGTGAAACGACAGTAATGTTAAACTCTAGTTCGCTAATCATTACCGATTAATGTTGATCAGTTGACTATATATTATGAATCATCCCTTACGTATTCTTATTATGTGATTTAATTATGATTTGAAATCATGTGATCACACTATTGTTGAGGACACATACTCCAACAACACCAACCTCAGGCTCAGTAGCCCACCCCCTCTTACTATACGGGTACCAACTGTAGGTTTCGGCATCTGTTTTCAACACACATTTTAGGCACACAAATAAACACTTACTTGAATGTACATAAACTTTCATGCATAGCCACAGAAAGGAACAACTATATAGACACTTTCACCAAAAAATCCAAAACGATTCAAGTATATAACTTTCACATTCTCATCAGACGGTCTTTGCAGCTATCAAAATTATGAGAATTATAACATCAATTAACACATCAACTTAACAACCTTAATGTATTAAACTCCCAAAATAGCTTTCCAATTAAATAACCATCAAAAAGAATTGGGGCGATTTTCCATTTGGGGCCCTTTTAAGACAGAGTTTTAAGAAAACATTTTGAGCAAAACTCATCAAAATCAACACTAAACATGATACCCACAATATACATTACTTAATTTTCCCCCTTTCATATGCAACAGACATACAAAATTCAATTTGAATCCCCAAATCCTAGAAATTTTGGTCCATATAAACCCCATAAGATTTGATTTTTTTTCAACTTCTAGCATCAATAATAAAACATTAAAGCAATTACTTCATGTTACAACAATTATAAACAAAAATACATGTCTATAAATTGAATTTTCGGAAGAACACAAACCCTTACATGTTTATAATTGATTATAAATAAAGAAAAAGATGAATATTCTTACCATGAATGATTAACAAGTGAACATGATGAAACAAACAAGAAGAAAACCAAAGAATCAACATAAAATCACCAAGTTCTTTGAGAGAAGAAGAGAGATTTAGAGGGATTTAGGGTTCTAAGAATGAAGGAGTGGAGAAGAAAAGAATTGGGAAAGGTATAAGAATCCCGTATAAACCTGTGTACTGTTCACTTACTCGATCGAGTAAGTAAGGCAATCGATCGAGTGGCCTCTACTCGATCGAGTTTTCGCTGGTAGTTCCAGCTTTTCTGATCTTATAACTCCTCAACTAGATCGAATGAGGTCTACTCGGTGGAGTAGGCACTCGTACTCGGTCGAGTAAGGTTAGGAAGAAGGTCAAAAGTTGCGAGTTTAGTTAACGTTCCTGCAAAACAATAACTCGTGTCGATTCCAAAGTATATTTGGAAATCGTCACAGATTATTACATTCATTCACGACACATTATTACTACTCAAATGTAACTCAACTATTTCATCCGAACATGACACATATCACTCCATCCTATAACAAACATTACGCAAAACGATTCACGATACCATTAACTTATTCGTACATGCAATCAACACATTACTTCACTTCTAATTATGCACTTGCAAATTCAACTATCCGACTTATGTATACACTATTCTAAACATCCATCTATCACTAAACCATCCTATATTACTCAAGTTTGTAAAAATTCCAATCATGTCACAACAATTCATCAACCATATATCCGACTCAATTATGCCATATTACAAAGGTACTCAATAAATTCATCCATTGTAATTCCAAGTACTACTTGACGAACACTATCATCTAATACAAGACTTATACCTCATTACTATCATCACATACAAGCTTACAGTTCCTTTATAAACTAATACGCATACATGACTTAGAGCTCATTATTATCATCACATTATCTAATACTGTCATGTAACTTTCACCATCTCCACTACATCCATACACACTTCCACTCAACCACAAACCTACACAATTCATCATCACAATTAGACGCATTTTACATTACCAGAGACTTCATCACAGTTATTTCTAACTTAACCATCATACACACTAAGCACATAACTCCCGAGTCGATATTCCTATACTCGGTGACTGGCTTAAGCATGATAGGGCCGTGATTTTGAAATGAGGGCGCCTACTCACCCAAAATCAAGCATCAGCTGGGGCTCCCAACATACATATACCATGTTCATTTTAGTAGACTTATTACGTTCATTAGGCTCATTAGTTACAGGTTCCAAAATCGTCGCTCTGATACCACTTTGTAACACCCCCATCTACCGAGGAGCCTTAACAAGACCTTCCTTAGAAGATAAGGGCGTTACCATCTCGGTTGCCCGAGGACAATAATAATGAAATGTCGATAAAAGAACGTTTATATTATATTACAAGTGATTTAAAACCAACAGCCGATATAAAGATACAACTCAAGATTACTATCAGCTATGTGAAACTATCCCGACCATGACTCGTGATAGACTCGCCCCTCCAAACACCCAGCTAAGATCCACACATCAACCTGCCAAGACTGACTGCTCATCATAGTGGATCACGGCAGACACAAAACAAAGTGACAACACAACAAAACCACACAATGCCAGCAACTGAGGTAACAAACATAAAGGTAGACTCAACACAATTACAACAACCGACACACACCACCTCCTCCAACCAACCACACAACTCTGACTGCCCAAAGGTCCAGTCATGCCAGTGGGGGACCGCAGCCGTTCCCACCTAAGCCCTGCTCATCTATTAGTGCGAAAACCCATGTTCCTTAATATGCACATCTCTTATGTGGCGGGTTTTTCAGAAGGCGAATCTAGGGCGTGAAGCCATTCCCGCAAGTGACTCCACTCAGCCGAGGATGCACCTCGAGAACCACAAACAACAATCACAATCAGCTGTACAAACAACAATCACCAAGTACTATTTTAACAGAAAGTTAAACATCCACCACAACCGATCAACAACGATGACACTACCCAATGATACAACAATAATAAACCCTCTAGACAATCAACAGTACTGAGTAGGCGAACCTACTTTTAGCAAACCGCAGTGATTCCGCGTTCGATCACAAGATAACAATCAACTAGCAAAACCATCTATAACAACCATCATAACCATCTATTACTACTACTACAACCATAACTGGAAACAAGGATGACGATGAGGATGATAACAACATGCCTATACTAAGCAATCCAGCGTCAAGACCGCTACCCGACTCAAGCATCCGCTTCCTAAGGTGTAAACACTCACAAAGACCTCAAGGAGGTGAACCATGGTGAAGGAGAAGTGGAATGACGGCATTTAGGTTTAGGAAGAAAGGTAGAGAAATGATTTGGGTTTCACGATTTACGATCTATAATTCCCCGCTGCAAACTCGCTACTCGATCGAGTAACACACTTACTCGATCAAGTGGCATCTACTCGATCGAACTCTCAAGCTACTCGATCGAGTAGCCTCAGCTAGATCGAGTAACATGCACACAAAGACTCACATCGTCACAAGTCATCACTTGTGAGGTTTCGGACGGCCGAGGCAGATTTCCAAGGTCAGTCAAGGTCGGTCAACGGGTCCCTAAGAGTACGGGTAGTAAACTAGTATGGGCATTGTTCTCAATGGTCAATACGATAGGAAATTATGCAATGCAATCTATATGAAAATGCATGATTTCTAAACTAGTTTGCAAACTATATGACATATACAACAAGTGATGCAATCTAATCTATCCTATATGATGCATGCTTTTGATAAGTTGGAGAGCCAATTTGAATTGACTCACATTCCTTGTGAGTGAACTTCCCCAAACAGAACAAAACACTATTTGTAGTGTAAAAAGAGGAGGAGTTCATGCACAAGGCAAGAGTGCAGTGCATGAATTATAATTCATCATTTTGGATATTGCAAATTGAAAAAAAAATATTTATCATCTCCTTGGTGTTGGTAAGGTGGAAAATAGTCCTTAGATTTTACAAGGACACCGATAGAATCGAAACAATTTATGATAAACTAAGTTATAAAAGCATGTGAAATTTTGACATGAAAAAGTGAGAGGGAATTGAAGAGCTTCACCTAAGCCATGTTGGGTGCCTATTGCCCGCTCCACAAAGCCCATGAACATCTTCACTAGTTGTCATCCTCTTCTCCAAGGTCGTCATCCCAATGTGTTCTTGATTCATCGCTTTCGTAAAAGTCCATAAATTAATCACCATCACTATTGACCTCCACCATGTTACCACCACTTGACCCCGCTCCTTCTCCATCTCCATTGCCATGTGCTCCACCATTTGCATGCTCCGAATTTGGGAAGAGAATTTCTATTTGAGCCCAAGAGGGAAGCATTCCCTCTTCGTTAATGTGCCCTTGATGAGTCATCCGGTGAAATCGAGGATAAATAGCATAATAGTTGTCCACTCTATCTTTATATTGTTGGCGGTGCAAGGCTTGGAGTACATCTGCTGCAAAATCAGCTTGAGGAAGGGTGAATAGGTCAGGATCATTGTAAGGTTGGTATAGAAAGGGGTATGGTGGGATGGTAATCTTTTCTTGACCGTTCACTTGGGGCTCACTTGGTTGTTGTTGAGTGGGAGGTGGGGCTTGGTTTGCTTCTCTTGAATTAGTGGGTACAAGGTAGGATGGTACTTGGGAAAGGGGGCCCCTTCTAGATGAAACTCTTGATAGACCTTCCATTGGAAGAGAAAGAGGGGTGCTTCCTTTGGTGAGCCACTTGATTCTTTATTCATTGCCTTCGTCGGCAATCCAATGTTGATGTTGGAAGAGTAGCATTTCATTGATCTTAGTAGAACCTAGAAGAGGTACATACGTGTTGTTGTTGTTGTTGTTGAAATTTGGGTTAAAGAATTTGGCAAGTCTAGTCACTAACCCACCAATAACAATGTGAATCATTCCACTATGGTCTCCATTCCGAAATCGCGCCCACCTTTCAAGGAGTAGCAATGGGGCGTTGAAATGATAACCACTCCTTCCTTGTATCTATAAGTAGGATTCCATGAAGGTGAGGTTAAGCTCGTTTACAGTTGCGGGGCTGCGGGGCTGCGGCGAGCAAGTAGAGTGCTTGTTATAAACCGATAAGTAAGCCGAATGATATGATTTTGTATAAAAGAGGCCGAATAATCTTTGAATTTGGACAAATAACGACCCGTCAATGCTCGCCAAAGCTATTCTAAACTATAGTTCCGGGGTTTTGAGGAACGAGTAGGAGATACATCAAGTCCGAATACATCCACAAATTCTACAAGGGTCATCATTCTTGTTGTATTCTCAAGTCGGAATTCAACACAAATCGTCTTGTTTAGGGTGGAGATTTTAAGGAAACTCGGGAATTCAAGAGCTAATGGTCGATACGTAAGCTCATGCATGTGGAATAATGTCGAAAGATCAAAACTTTGAAAAGTGCCTCGGTTTTTTGGTATATCCCTAATTTCCTTAATGTCTCATGGCAAAAAAATTTTGTTGGGAGAATATTCTTACCTAAAAGACAGTGGAAGATGATTCTCTGAGCATCATTAACGAACTCGATGTTTGAGAACTCATTTAACCTTGAAAGATCTATGATTTCTTCGTTTTCCCTTCTCAGTGTGTTGAGATGAGAGGTTAAAGAGCTCCCTATGACCCTTGTTCTTCTCTTTTCTCTTGGTAAGTGTGACACCCTCATTTATTGCGGAAAAGTAAACACGTAATTCTAGAATAAAGCTGCATGGATATGTTTGTAATAGGTTCAGTTGGGTAAAAACCTGTAATTTTTAAAAACCTGAACCTGTTATAAAGATATCCAAATTGGAAGGTGTCAAAACATACAAGGTCTAAATAGAAGTTTCGCAACATAACCATTGCTAAAGTCGCGAAACAAAGTTATACAACCCAAATATGAGAAAGGGAGACATATGTCCCTAAAATGTATGCGACATAAAAAGTGTGTAAGGGTCACAATAAAATAAAACCAATCTAGGTCCCAAGGTTACTTTGCTCGCTAGCTCGTCCATGTACCCCATATATGCATCACCTACCTGTCATTCGCATTTTATACAAATACGAAAGCCACAGTCAGTGGGGAGTAACTCCGAGTTCTCCCAGCCACGAAATGTCATAATTAATATAACATGTAAACATAAGAATATGAATATGAATAACACATAGCCTTAGCATATAGATGCTAGACAATCGTGCTTATCATGTGAACAACAATATAACAACACATAGTCCTAGCATGCGAATACTAGACCGACTCATACTACACTATCATGTGAATCACATAACTGAAGGAAATGTAGATTCATATACATATTAACATACTCATATATGTCGAAATAAATTTGTCATAAAATTAAATGTGGATTTTATGCATGCAAACAAGATAAAAATAGAGGAGAAATCATGTCCTTACATTGAAGATTTCGGTTATATTGGGCACAAGAGAGATCACCTTTCTCTCTTGTTCTTGAGCTTTCCCTTATGGAAGAACAAAGATCCAAGTGTAGGATCTCTCCCTAAGCTTTATACCCAAGGCTTTCTCTTAATTTAATTAATATTACAAGAACTAGTATAATATTAATTAGGTAGAAAATTGAACCAAAATATTTATAAAACACTTGTATATTTCGGTTTTTGGGGAGGAAGAAGATGGGAGTTTTTATCTCTCTAAAACTCTTATTTTTAGATTGTGAAAAGAATGAATGATACACACATAACATTCTAGTGTATATGTTAAATAAGAGGAAAAACCAAGTGGTTTTTCCTCTCTAAAAAACCGGCCAAGAGGAGGTGGAGAGGAGCCAATGCATGGACTCATTTGTCTTCACAATGCACCATAGGGTTGCATGGCTAGATTAATAGGTAATCATTGTGTTTACCATTAACTTAATAAAACACAATATTGTCCTAATCCACCTCCTTATTTCGGCACAATGGGATAATATGGAATCCATATTATTTTTGTCAATTGTCAATATGTCACATGTCTTATGTCACATAAATTTGTTATGTAATTTTTAACATATTAAAAATCAAGTTTACATCGATCCATGAAGGATCGGAGCCAAGACGAAGTAGCGAGAGGTGTGGCGTTTGGTGTTGGTGTTGCCATTTGTTATGAAAAAGAAGTGGTCTAAAAAACAAAAATATATAAGGAGTAAAAAAAATGTCGTTTTAATAATACTTGTAAAATGTATGATTTAAACAAGTTTTATGCATTTTTCTAGTGACCTCTACCCAACTAGATAAATGATTCCAAGACCCAAATTCATATCGACTTAGGCACGGTATGGCCGATGAAACCTTTATCAATATAACTCGGTGGATTAACGTTTTAATCGATTCTACTTCTAGAACTCTTGGTCGATAAAATTACTCTAATAATTATCTATAGCCCGGAACACATGCAACTACGGTCGCGAATACTTCCGTTGAGCTCAATCCAAATTTCGAATAAATGTGTCCATGATCCAAGTCCACATCAACTTGGGCACAGTATGGCCGATGAAACCCTCATTAACATGAACTCGGTGGATTAACACTCATCACCCACTTCCCCTACGTAACAAGGTTTGTACCCCGGTAGGGCCGAGTGCACTCCCTCGCGAAATAGGTTTTCATGGTTTCTACTATTTGGTAAGGCTATGTCTCAATTGTTTGTTTTAGCGAGAGGTCATGTCAATTTATTATCTATCACGTTTTAAGTGAACTAAAGCGGTGAACTACGATAATTCTAATTGACACGGTCGATAAACTCGATAAAATAAAGATGCATGTTTCAGTTATGGCGATTTAGCGATGCATGTGACATAAAATAAAATGCAAGCATAAAAATAAATAAATCCTAGTATGGCCTTTCCTAAAATAGAAAAACTATTTAACTATTACATATTCGGAAACCAACTCCATTGGTCCCTTGAACTTCGGTTGTGGCACGCATCTCGAGGTAACACCGTCTTTATGTATCGCCATTCTTGAAGAAATCCGTCTTTTGGAACTCCGGAATGAATAAAATTACATAACAAATTACATAATTTCCTATTATACATTTGTAACTAAAATAAAATAAATCTATTAAATTACAAAACGGTGATACGAGATCACAATAAAAATTACAACCGAATCGGTATTCCCATACATTTCGGGAAAAAACCAATTAAAATCTAAGGCCATACTAAGTAAAATTACATAATTCAAAATTACATAAATTAAAATTATGACAATCATAAAGAAAATGCAGCATTATAATATGTATGAACATGCTCAATTTTAATGCTAAATCGCCTTTAAATAGCCAATATCGTATATTACTCGGTTTTTACGGATTTGCGTGATTTCAACATTTTATAATCACAAAAATACATAAATTCATATTTATGTATAAGTTAATTACCCTAACCTTTTAGGACTCAAAATATAGTCTTCACTAATAATTTGACCATAATTAACTCATATTTACAAAATTGTTCATAAATGGACCAAAAATTACAAAAATAAGCTATTAAACTTCAAATAAATCACAAAATTTCAAATAAATTCAAAATTTGAAATTTAAACTCATGAACATTCTGTAAAATTTCCATGACACTCATAATGTTCAAAATCTTAGGTTAAAAATTTTGAAATTTTTCCGGAAAAAACAATGTTGCGGTTTATCGATTTTAATAAAATAATCATAAAAACATGGAAAAATTATTTTCATTAACTTTTCAATTTTAGATCTGAAAAAGATAATAAAATGCAACATTAAATGTTTTTCCTAAGTCATAGATTATGTTTCATTAATTTTCCACTAATAATGTCACTATTTATGCTATTTTTCTTCAAAAATCCATAAATCATGCAAAAAGACTTCTTTATAGCCAATTATTTTACACACATCTTGTAAAATTGCATGTGACAACATATTAATTTTCTATGACCAGATTCGAAATTTAACTCATATTAACCTATTTTTCACCTAAATCCGAATTTAATAATGAAAAATTCATTTTTCGAGCATAACAAGTCCATAAATTATGAAAATTTACAGGTTATCTCAAAATAATATATGTGACAACATATCCAAAAACCAACTGAAAATTCGAAGTATAGCTAATTTTAGACCAAAAATGACATTTTTACTCATAAAATCACATTTAAATGCCATTATTGTAAATTATGAACAATAAAAATCCGAAAAATTAACCAAAATATCCTAAAACATTTTAGGACCAGAAATATTAACATGCATGGATTAATTTCGTGATATCTCATAATAACACAAATTTTACAAGTTTTATTTGTTATTCTTATAACTCGGAAAAACTTTTAACCGATTTGCATGCAAACAACCGTGGCTCTTGATACCGATTGAAGGAAATGTAGATTCATATACATATTAACATACTCATATATGTCGAAATAAATTTGTCATAAAATTAAATGTGGATTTTATGCATGCAAACAAGATAAAAATAGAGGAGAAATCATGTCCTTACATTGAAGATTTCGGTTATATTGGGCACAAGAGAGATCACCTTTCTCTCTTGTTCTTGAGCTTTCCCTTATGGAAGAACAAAGATCCAAGTGTAGGATCTCTCCCTAAGCTTTATACCCAAGGCTTTCTCTTAATTTAATTAATATTACAAGAACTAGTATAATATTAATTAGGTAGAAAATTGAACCAAAATATTTATAAAACACTTGTATATTTCGGTTTTTGGGGAGGAAGAAGATGGGAGTTTTTATCTCTCTAAAACTCTTATTTTTAGATTGTGAAAAGAATGAATGATACACACATAACATTCTAGTGTATATGTTAAATAAGAGGAAAAACCAAGTGGTTTTTCCTCTCTAAAAAACCGGCCAAGAGGAGGTGGAGAGGAGCCAATGCATGGACTCATTTGTCTTCACAATGCACCATAGGGTTGCATGGCTAGATTAATAGGTAATCATTGTGTTTACCATTAACTTAATAAAACACAATATTGTCCTAATCCACCTCCTTATTTCGGCACAATGGGATAATATGGAATCCATATTATTTTTGTCAATTGTCAATATGTCACATGTCTTATGTCACATAAATTTGTTATGTAATTTTTAACATATTAAAAATCAACGTATTAATAAAAATACGTCACATACAAAAATCGACTTAGTAATTTCACAATTACTTGTGCCAAAATATTTTACCAATTTATAAATCACAACAGATTGTATTTATAATAATTCATTCAATTTTGATTGTTTCTTTAAACAATAATTTCATCCGAGTAATGATACAATTCAATTACTCAGACCGTATCTCATTTAATCACATTTCAATTTGATACGTAAATTTTTCTTCCAAAAATCGTCCGTCAATTTTCAAGCAATTTAATTAACTCGTAACATTATACGATTAATTAAATAATCAATTAAGAGTGTTGCCCTATAGGTATGACCTAGGGGGTCAACTGATCACCACCGTCGCACGACAGTAATGTCAAACTCTAGTCAGCCAACCATTACCGATATATGTTGACCAGTTGACAGTAACAATATTACTTCCCAATTGTATTCTATATAATGAGACTTAAACATGTGATCATCATGATCAACAGTCGTGATCGCATTATTGTCGGAGGACACATATTCCAACAATAACATCCAGGAATCCAAACTCTATCAACCATAGACGGCTTGCATCTCACCTTCTATAATTCATAGAATCATCAAACAAGAAAAGACAATATATCTAGAGACAGGCATAAGTTACTAGTACAGTCAATAGTCACTTTGTAACTCGAGTCTATACCACGAGGTAGGGAAGCTAGTATTTTGGCTCAGAGGTTAATATGAATAAAACATGGCCAAAACACGACTCAACCCTAATCCTAGATCACTGCAGAGACCTAGAGAAATGCGGATAAAACCACCGCACCCAAGACTCATGATAAAACCACATGAGTACCCTAAGGAGTCCACCAAAGGGTTGGCTAGTACTTAAGTTGACCATCTCCTCACAAAATAGGCGAGAAGGTCATGCCCCACTTGGATATAAACCCACCAAGCCAGGAACACAAAGGCTATTAAGCCGCAAACATATACTCGTCAAAGACTATATTGGCCTATCTATGATGAAGGCCGAAATACTCACCTAGGACCTAGTCCCAGCTAGTCCCAGCTTGAATACTTTAGCCCACACAACACAAGACAAGTAGGATACCCAATTAACCATAAAAGGGACAAAGAGTCCAAACTTATACACACAAAAGATCATACACACCACAGTATATGAAAGGTTACGCAAGAGCATATTCAGCTGACAATCCAACAATATCTCCAATATCAATAATAATCCAAATTCCAGCTAACCGTTAATCTCATAATTCATGAGAACAAGCTAAAATGGTAAAGAGGCAACAAGACTCAAGCATAAGGCATCCAAAGCATCCAACAACCAACATGTGAAATGATCATTACAAATATCAAGGCATAACATAAAACCTCCAATAACAACCAATCTCACCTCAAAGACAAACCCTCGACCCGAGTCCCGCGACGGGTCATCGGTCAAATCAAGGCTGACTGGTTTAAACCTAGTTTGACCAAACTCGTTCGGTCAATCTGGCCCAGCTTAGAGTCTTGGCCTACTTTGGCCCAAATCACAAATTTTATCGCAATATTATTCTCATGCTATTTTAAATTTCTATCATGTGAGAAACGAAAGTAACACATTATCAATCACCTAAACACATAACAAACAACAACACAACATCAACTACTAATGTGACATTAATTCGTCGAGTAACTCGGAATAGTTACCTTAAGCTAGAAAAAGGCAAATAACCTTTGAGAAAGCTTCTAAAACCCAAAATTACTCTTCATCTTCAACCACATATGAGCCACCTAAAATAATTATGTGAAAGGAAGATATTAACGAATTATCGTTATATAAAATAAGAGACGGAAATTAATTTAATTATATTTTAAATAAACCAAACTAGCGTCAAAACAATTTATAGACACGGCTCAAAAGTTATTATGACAACCTCAAACTCGGCCTAACCACCAACTACACATGGCCTCAAACTCGTGACTTAGCTAGGCCACTGCCTAGGCCACGGCCAGGCCACTGCCAAGCTACAGCCAGGAACACAAATTAATATACAATACCCCAAATCCATAGTCCAAATCTGAACCTCAAAGCCATTAATCAACTGACGGTACAAGGGCTATGAATATCTCTCTGCAATTCAACGTATAAAGCTTTATATATCCATCATGATCTCTTTCGTCTCACATATCCCACCTCCTCTTCCATTTATAAATTAGTTACACCTAATATGGCAACCATCCGTAATTCCTTTTATTATTCTAACACAATCATCTTTATCCCAAATAGCATCCCAAAACAATCCATACATGTCAGCATACACCGTCTTAAATATACCACTTACTAGCTAGCATCCCAAATGATCCCTACAGGTCAGTATACACCGTCTCAATCATCTCCACATATCAGTATACACCGTCTCAACTATACAACGGACTAATTAACATCCATAATGATCCCTATATATAATTATACACCGTCTCAACTATAAAACAGACTAACCACCATTCGAAATAAACATATTTTATAAGTAATATCGAGTAACCTATCGTTGTTACCTTTTTCCGATTGAACTAATCATTTATGACTAACAAATATTCTACAAGACCGCCTATCTCAGCATCTACAACCGTCTTATAATAAATAAAGCTGAAAGTATAAATTGGGTTTGTAAAAATACATGACGAAAATGAATGTTACTTATATCGGAATGACGAGAACGACGAGAGGAGCGCTATGGAACAAAAATAGTTGAAAACGGTTGAGAAACGAAGCGCCGGGACGGGTTTATAGACGCGAAATTGTAAAGGGGAAAAAAAAAAAGAAGAAGAACGAAAGAAGAAGAAAGAAGATGGAGGAACAACGTAGAAATGAGTGACGTGCTTTCTTGCTAGCTATTTATTATACGTATCTTTCTTCATCGTTAAGTAATTTCGCTAGTTTTTAAAACCGTCTCGAGTTAATAAAATCGGTTTTAGTAAAAGTTTCAGTAATAAAACGGAATCAATAATAAATAAATTTAATGAGTGAAAATAAAATAAACTCAGCTAGTTAACGTAAATAATACAATATCAGCTTGAATCGGAATTATTAGCGATTTTTACAAAACTAACGGATATTAATAAAAATTGCTAATTTAGTGAAATAAGCTCAAAATAGCTAATTGGACGGTTTTGTTCCCAAAATCCATCTCGGGTTCACTTAAAACAACTTTCATAAGGTCTCGTAAAGAAACGGAAATTATTAAATAAATAAACTCGAACTAACTTCAATAAACTCGAACTAACTTTAAATAAACTTATTAATGATTATTAAAATTAACGTATCGAATTATGATGAAATTAATTAATTAGCTAAGCATATATATATATATAAATCGTTAAATGATGTAATTAAATTCAAAATAGCAATTAAAAGAATTTTATCCAACTTAATAAAATACGGGGTGTTACAGTAAGGATCCCCTTTTTCTCATCTTGAATGTAGATCAAGAGTTTTACTTGTCTAAGATGGAGGATTAATCTTTGTATTGTAGATCCTTTTGAAACCCTAGGTTTTTGCTATTTTTATTTGAAGATGCAATTGGGTGTTTTGGGTGTTTAGGAGAGGATTCTTTGTTTTATTGAGGAGGAAGGATGATGTGTCTTAATGTGTGTGGTGGAAAGGAAGGTATGTTTTCAAAAATAGACGAGTGGCACGGGAGGGAGACGCGCGGATTGTAGTCGGCTCGGGCCTTTCCCTTTTTGTAAAAAAATTATACGAGCAGGTAGGGACGCGCGGATTGGAGTCGACTCGAGCGTCTTGGATGTTTAGACGCCCGTCCCATCTTTCAGGATGCCCGTATTTTGAAATAACGAGAAAATATTCATCTGAAGGGATAGCGGGGACGTGGGTCCTGTTGTTAGTCCGCACATATTCTTTTCCAGGGAAAATTTCTTTGGCAAAGTAGTCAGGGACGCACGGATTGCAATCAGTACGCCCGTCTCAACACCTAAGACGCCCGTCCCAACTATAGTACGCTCGAATTTTGTAACAACGCAAAATTCTAGATCCATTTTCTTCACGGCTCCCACGAGCCAAGCCTAGCCCGTGGGGATCCTCCTTTTTGCTCTTCTTTTTCCTTCTTTCATGAATTGACAAGGGTGCTTCCCCACACTTGAATCGTCATATCCTTCACTCGTCAAACAAAATTAGTAGCACTCCCTCACTAACTCTCATGCCAAAAACATGCTATAAAGGAAGTAAAGTGCAAATGCAATGAAATTAAAAATACAAGTAAGAAGGGTTAGTATATTTACAAGTGGTGGTTTAGGGAGGACTCCACCAATATTTCGGTCCATGTATAAAATAGAGTTCCATTTTATTTTGTCAATTTGTCATTTGTCAAACATTATGTCACATGTAGTATGTAACATGTTATTAATTAATTTCATGCATATTTATCAAATAAATATCATTATACACATTAATTAAATTATATATAACAAATTGTCTAGTAATTCTTTATCACATAAATAAAATGGAACACATTATTATAATTCACAATAGTTTGCAATTATAATCAATTCAATCATTCTTATCTTGATTGTTTCACAAGCAATAATGAATTTTAGTAATAAAATCTTTTAATTACTAAAATAAATCTTATTTAATCAATATTGCAATAAGATATCAATATTCTCACTCACAAATGAATTGTTCAATTTTAAGGAATTGATTAACTTGTATCGACATACAATTAATTAACTTGTCTAATAAGGGAATTGTCCTATATGTGCGACCTTAAGGGATCAACTGATCACCGCCGTGAAACGACAGTAATGTTAAACTCTAGTTCGCTAATCATTACCGATTAATGTTGATCAGTTGACTATATATAATGAATCATCCCTTACGTATTCTTATTATGTGATTTAATTATGATTTTAAATCATGTGATCACACTATTGTTGAGGACACATACTCCAACAACACCAACCTCAGGTTCAGTAGCCCACCCCCTCTTACTATACGAGTACCAACTGTAGGTCTCGGCATCTGTTTTCAACACACATTTTAGGCACACAAATAAACACTTACTTGAATGTACATAAACTTTCATGCATAGCCACAGAAAGGAACAACTATATAGACACTTTCACCAAAAAATCCAAAAAGATTCAAGTATATAACTTTTACATTCCCATCAGACGGTCTTTACAGCTATCAAAATTATGAGAATTATAACATCAATTAACACATCAACTTAACAACCTTAATGTATTAAACTCCCAAAATAGCTTTCCAATTAAATAACCATCAAAAAGAATTGGGGCGATTTTCCATTTGGGGCCCTTTTAAGACAGAGTTTTAAGAAAACATTTTGAGCAAAACTCATCAAACTCAACACTAAACATGATACCCACAATATACATTACTTAATTTTCCCCCTTTCATATGCAATAGACAAACAAAATTCAATTTGAATCCCCAAACCCTAGAAATTTTGGTCCATATAAACCCCATAAGATTTGATTTTTTTTCAACTTCTAGCATCAATAATAAAAAATTAAAGCAATTACTTCATGTTACAACAATTATAAGCAAGAATACATGTCTATGAATTGAATTTTCGGAAAAACACAAACCCTTACATGTTTATAATTGATTATAAACAAAGAAAAAGATGAATATTCTTACCTTGAATGATTAACAAGTGAACAGGATGAAACAAACAAGAAGAAAACCAAAGAATCAACATAAAATCACCAAGTTCTTTGAGAGAAGAAGAGAGATTTAGAGGGATTTAGGGTTTTAAGAATGAAGGAGTAGAGAAGAAAAGAATTGGGAAAGGTATAAGAATCCCGTATAAACCTGTGTACTGTTCACTTACTCGATCGAGTAAGTAAGGCACTCGATCGAGTGGCCTCTACTCGATTGAGTTTTCGCTGGTAGTTCCAGCTTTTCTGATCTTATAACTCCTCAACTAGATCGAATGATGTCTACTCGGTGGAGTACGCACTCGTACTCGGTCGAGTAAGGTTAGGAAGAAGGCCAAAAGTTGCGAGTTTAGTTAACGATTCCTGCAAAACAATAACTCGTGTCGATTCCAAAGTATATTTGGAAATCGTCACAGATTATTACATTCATTCACGACACATTATTACTACTCAAATGTAACTCAACTATTTCATCCGAACATGACACATATCACTCCATCCTATAACAAACATTACGCAAAACGATTCACGATACCATTAACTTATTCGTACATGCAATCAACACATTACTTCACTTCTAATTATGCACTTGCAAATTCAACTATCTGACTTATGTATACACTATTCTAAACATCCATCTATCACTAAACCATCTTATATTACTCAAGTTTGCAAAAATTCCAATCATGTCACAACAATTCATCAACCATATATCTGACTCAATTATGCCATATTACAAAGGTACTCAATAAATTCATCCATTGTAATTCCAAGTACTACTTGATGAACACTATCATCTAATATAAGACTTATACCTCATTACTATCATCACATACAAGCTTATAGTTCCATTATAAACTAATACGCATACAAGACTTAGAGCTCATTATTATCATCACATTATCTAATACTGTCATGTAACTTTCACCATCTCCACTACATCCATACACACTTCCACTCAACCACAAACCTACACGGTTCATGCATCATCACAATTAGACGCATTTTACATTACCAGAGACTTCATCACAGTTATTTATAACTTAACCATCATAGACACTAAGCACATAACTCCCGAGTCGATATTCCTATACTCGGTGTCTGGCTTAAGCATGATAGGGCCGTGATTTTAAAATGAGGGCGCCTACTCACCCAAAATCAAGCATCAACTGGGGCTCCCAACATACATATACCAGGTTCATTTTAGTAGACTTATTACGTTCATTAGGCTCATTAGTTACAGGTTCCAAAATCGTCGCTCTGATACCACTTTGTAACACCCCCATCTACCGAGGAGCCTTAACAAGACCTTCCTTAGAAGATAAGGGCGTTACCATCTCGGTTGCCCGAGGACAATAATAATGAAATGTCGATAAAAGAACGTTTATATTATATTACAAGTGATTTAAAACCAACAGACGATATAAAGATACAACTCAAGACTACTATCAGCTATGTGAAACTATCGCGGCCATGACTCGTGATAGACTCGCCCCTCCAAGCACCCAGCTAAGATCCACACATCAACCTACCAAGACTGACTGCTCATCATAGTGGATCACGGCAGACACAAAACAAAGAGACAACACAACAAAACCACACAATGCCAGCAACTGAGGTAACAAGCACAAAGGTAGACTCAACACAATTACAACAACCGACACACACCACCTCCTCCAACCAACCACACAACTCTGACTGCCCAAAGGTCCAGTCATGCCAGCGGGGGACCGCAGCCATTCCCACCTAAGCCCTGCTCATCTATTCGTGCGAAAACCCATGTTCCTTAATATGCACATCCCTTCTGTGGCGGGTTTCACAGAAGGCGAATCTAGGGCGTGAAGCCATTCCCGCAAGTGACTCCACTCAGCCGAGGATGCACCTCGAGAACCACAGACAACAATCACAATCAACTGAACAAACAACAATCACCAACTACTATTTTAACAGAAAGTTAAACATCCAACACAACCGATCAACAACGATGACACTACCCAATGATACAACAATAATAAACCCTCTAGACAATCAACAGTACTGAGTAGGCGAACCAACTTTTAGCAAACCGCAGTGATTCCACGTTCGATCACAAGATAACAATCAACTAGCAAAACCACCTATAACAACCATCATAACCATCTATTACTACTACCACAACCATAACTGGAAACAAGGATGACGATGATGATGATAACAACATGCATATACTAAGCAATCCATCATCAAGACCGCTACCCGACTCAAGCATCCGCTTCCTAAGGTGTAAACACTCACAAAGACCTCAAGGAGGTGAACCATGGTGAAGGAGAAGTGGAATGACGGCATTTAGGTTTAGGAAGAAAGGTAGAGAAATGATTTTAGGTTTAGGAAGAAAGGTAGAGAAATGATTTGGGTTTCACGATTTACGATCTATGGTCTCCATTCCGAAATCGCGCCCACCTTTCAAGGAGTAGCAATGGGGCGTTGAAATGATAACCACTCCTTCCTTGTATCTATAAGCAGGATTCCATGAAGGTGAGGTTAAGCTCGTTTACAGTTGCGGGGCTGCGGCAAGCAAGTAGAGTGCTTGTTATAAACCGATAAGTAAGCCGGATGATAGGATTTTGTATAAAAGAGGCCGAACAATCATTGAATTTGGACAAATAACGACCCGTCAATGCTCGCCAAATCGGTTCTAAACTATAGTTCCGGGGTTTTGAGGAACGAGTAGGAGATACATCAAGTCTGAATACAACCACAAATTCTACAAGGGTCATCATTCTTGTTGTATTCTCAAGTCGGAATTCAACACAAATCGTCTTGTTTAGGGTGGAGATTTTAAGGAAACTCGGGAATTCAAGAGATAATGGTCGATACGTAAGGTCATGCATGTGGAATAATGTCGAAAGATCAAAACTTTGAAAAGTGCCTCGGTTTTTTGGTATATCCCTAATTTCCTTAATGTCTCATGGCAAACAAATTTTGTAAGGAGAATATTCTTACCTAAAAGACAGTGGAAGACGATTCTCTGAGCATCATTAACAAACTCGATGTTTGAGAACTCATTTAGCCTTGAAAGATCTATGATTTGTTCGTTTTCCCTTCTCAATGTGTTGAGATGAGAGGTTAAAGAGCTCCCTCTGACCCTTGTTCTTCTCTTTTCTCTCGGTAAGGATCCCCTTTTCCTCATCTTGAGTGTAGATCAAGAGTTTTACTTGTCTAAGATGGAGGATTAATCTTTGTATTGTAGATCCTTTTGAAACCCTAGGTTTTTGCTATTTTTATTTGAAGATGCAATTGGGTGTTTTGGGTGTTTAGGAGAGGATTCTTTGTTTTATTGAGGAGGAAGGATGATGTGTCTTAATGTGTGTGGTGGAAAGGAAGGAATGTTTTCAAAAATAGACGAGTGGCACGGGAGGGAGACGCGCAGATTGTAGTCGGCTCGGGCCTTTCCCTTTTTGTAAAAAAATTATACGCGCAGGTAGGGACGCGCGGATTGGAGTCGACTCGAGCGTCTTGGATGTTTAGATGCCCGTCCCATCTTTCAGGATGCCCGTATTTTGAAATAACGAGAAAATATTCATCTGAAGGGATAGCGGGGACGTGGGTCCTGTTGTTAGTCCGCACATATTCTTTTCCATGGAAAATTTCTTTGGCAAAGTAGTCAGGGACGCACGGATTGCAATCAGTACGCCCGTCTCAACACCTGAGACGCCCATCCCAACTATAGTACGCTCGAATTTTGTAACAACGCAAAATTCTTGATCAATTTTCTTCACGGTCCCACGAGCCAAGCCTAGCCCGTGGGGATCCTCCTTTTTGCTCTTCTTTTTCCTTCTTTCATGAATTGACAAGGGTGCTTCCCCACACTTGAATCGTCATATCCTTCACTCGTCAAACAAAATTAGTAGCACTCCCTCACTAACTGTCATGCCAAAAACATGCTATAAAGGAAGTAAAGTGCAAATGCAATAAAATTAAAAATACAAGTAAGAAGGGTTAGTATATTTACAAGTGGTGGTTTAGGGAGGACTCCACCAAACTCTCTCTCATTTGATGATTTCATCATGGTGGTAGAGGCTTGAGGCAGATGACCTCAACTTCTTCTATTAATGCTCCTTCATAGTAAGGTTTTAACCTTTGACCGTTGACTTTGAATTTGTTTCCATCCTTCGACTTTATCTCAAAGTCTCCATACTTTCCAACTTTGATGATCACAAAGGGACTCATCCATCTCGAATTTATCTTCCCGGGAAAAAGTCGATATCGGGAGTTGAATAGAAGAAGTTTTTCTCCTTTGTGTAAGGCCTTTTGCTTAATCCTCTTGTCATGAAGCAATTTGGTTCTTTCCTTGTAGATTTTTGCATTCTCGTAAGAGTGTAGTCAGAATTCCTCCAACTCTTGAATTTGCAAGATCCTCTTCTCCCCACTTAGCTTAAGGTCAAGGTTGAGAGCTTTGATTGCCCAAAAGGCTTTGTACTCCAACTCAATTGGCAAATGACATGCCTTTCCATAGACTAGCTTGTAAGGAGAGGATCCTATGGGAGTCTTATTGGTCGTCCTATAAGCCCAAAGAGTGTCATCAAGCTTCATGCTCCAATCCTTACGAGTCTTGTTAAAAACCTTCTCAAGAATTTGCTTGATCTCTCTATTAGAAACTTCGACTTGACCACTTTTTTGAGGATGGTATCCCATGCCGGTTCTATGTTGAACACCATACTTTGTCAAAAGAGATGCGAGTTTCTTTTCATGAAAGTTGTTAGATTCATTTAATCTCATTAATTTACATATTCATATATGAAACAATTTATTTGGTCATAAAATAAATACAAGATCTTATGCATGCAAACTAAAACAAGATTAGAGAAGAAATCGTCAATCTTACTCTTGTGTTTCGGATATTAGGGCACCAACAAGATCTCCTTCTTGTTAGTTCTTGAGCTTTCCAACAATGGATGAACAAGGATCCAAAATAGAATCCCTCCCAAAAGTTTAAACCCAAGGAAAACTCTTAATAACTAATATTTTTATGATCTAGTAACAATATTAGTCTTACTTAAAAATGACACAAAAATAATTTTTATTTTGCTCTTGAATAAATCGGTCCAAGAGGGAGTAATTTTTGTGGTTTTATTTCTCTAATATTTTCACAAATAGTAGACAGAACTAATTTTTCTAACACTAGAAAAATTATGTTGAAGAAGTGAATAACAAAAGAAAAGGCCTTGGCTTTTCTATGCATAAACCGGTTGGGGAAGAGGAGAATGGCCAATGCATGATCCTCTATTCTTCCCAAGAAAAAGACTAGGCATGCATGGCTATGGGACTAGGATATAATTGTGTTTTCCACTAAAAATATTTAACACAATAATACCCTAACCCATCCCATAAATTTCAGTACACTCATCATAAAATGGAAGGTCCATTTTATTTTGTCATTTGTCAATTTTGTCATGTGTCACATGTTACATGACATGTAACACTATAATGTATTTTTAACATATTAAAAATTAACATATTAATAAAATATGTCACATACAATATTCACTAGTAATTCGTAATTACTTGTACCAAAACGGTTTATCAAATTATAAATTACAACGTCTTGTATTTATAATAAATTATTCATTCAATTTCAATTTCTATTGTTTCTTAAACAATAATTTTTATCCAAGTAATAAAACAATTCGATTACTTAGACCGTATCGAATTTAATCGAATTACAATAAGACACGTTAACTTTACTCACAAAATCATCCGTCAATTTTAAGCAATTTAATTAACTCGTATCGTCATACGATTAATTAAATAATCAATTAAGAGTATTTTCCGATAGGTATGACCTAAAGGGATCAACTGATCACCTCCGTCGCACGACAGTAATGTCAAACTCTAGTCAGCCAATCATTACCGATATATGTGGACCAGTTGACTGTAAAATATTACATCCCACATGTATTCTTAAAATGAGATTTAAACATGTGATCATCATGATCGACAGTTGTGATCGCATTATTGTCGGAAGACACTTATTCCAACAATCTCCCACTTTTCCTCGACAAGTGTGCGTCACCAATTCTCTTGTCCTATTACTATCTCCCACTCAATGCAAGGTGTCTTTCAGGTCGTACTTGCAAGTGATCATATCGAGAGTGGTTTCCTCGATCTGGAGAATAACTGATTGACCGGAATCATCTACCATAGATACCTTCCGAGCGTGGCCACGCATTTCCAGTTCTTTACTCCTCGACTGGCCCTGAGATATTGTTTTAACCCCGGCATGGGGGTGGACAATTCCTATCGCACTTATTCCCTTCGACTAGCCACAGCCATCACAACCCAAAATATGCCCATTTGACCCCATTTACGAAGGTCGTAGTAACATAAATCAAAGTTAATCTGAAACTGTGCCACCTTAGGCGAACAACCTTTAGTCAAAAGAATCGACTCATTAGAATACTATAGTAGCTATCGCCACGACCAGGCTATATAAATTTGCCAGAACTCTGTAAGCGGTCATAAGGCCCGATAAAGTGTTCCTAACAGTCTGCCTGTGTGATCGACTAGTCATCTCACATGACTCTATGGCACTTGTACTTGCCATCAATCGCATCACACCCTAGTCACTTCGAGACGTCACCTCATACTAGTGACTATGGGCGAATACCATGTTAATCCGGGTTCACTTTAACGGGGTTCAATATTGTCTCTACAACCCATTTGGATGTAACAAAGTATATAAAAGGAGTTTTCAGATTTAAAAACTCGAACGACAAATGTGACTATCACATATGAATAGTCAATACCTGATTACTACTTCATATATTTTATAATCCAATTTGATCATGTATGTAGTTGTTCATCTCAATCCAATTGAAATAACATATGACATGACTCATCATGTTAAGCCTATGAGAAGGCTTTGGTTAGTAGGTTTTATCAACTTCTTGTACCTTACTCAACCTTACTACATACTCGTTTTCCTTTGTAATGTATACTTTTGCATTACAAAACTTTCTGAGTACGTGTCTAGATCCAATCTAGACATAAGCTCTCTAGCTTTAGAATAGCTCCCACTGTTTTCACAGTGTACGGGATCCATCCTCTTGCACATCTCATGACTGCAAGTGTACTCAATTTCCATTGTAAATATCTCTCATTGTTCTTTATTGCCTAGAACGATTCTAGTAAATCTATTTCTTAAATAACATAGCCATAATGAGTCCTTAACCATCTTCACGTGTTTTGAATATGGTTTTGTCTGAAACCTTTCGCAATCTCAATTGTCATTTGTGTAAGCCCTTACACAAATTTGTGAATTGCAAAAATACTTTATGGCTTACTTGGTAACTATTACTTAAATTTGATTTGAAACAATTCATCATACTCATAGTATATGAAGTGCTATACATCATTACTTATTTAATTGATCCGGCAGCGGAAGCAAATGGAATCAATCAAATATGTTTAACTCGATTGAACTAATCATGAATCTTATCAACATAAGACTTCTTATTTGGCGCTAATATCATGTGGATTTATCTCCATAAATCTGGATATTAAAGATGTATTATAATACTCCAAAAGTCTTAAATCATTCCCAACGATCAATATGTCATCCACATATAAGACTAATTAAAATTACCGTAACTCCCACTAAACTCCATGTATAAACACAACTTCTCGACTTATCGAGAAAAGTTTTATAACATGATCAAAACATTGATTCCAACTCATTGATGTCCTACTTAAGACCCTCTCTTAAGTTTTACATTATCTTATGATGACAAGAATCTACAAAACTCAAGACATGTATTGAATACATTCCATCTAATTGAAGAAGTGGGTTTTAGATTCACTCGCTATATATATATATATATATATATATATATATATATATATATATATATATATATATATATATATATATATATATATATATATATATATATATATATATATATATATATATATCTCATAATGAAACACAATCCCTAAGAAGATCCAAATAGACTTAAGCATTTCAACTAGTGCAAAACCCTTTGCTACCAATCAAGCTTTGATATCTAACAATTCACTTGGAATTTATTTCGGATTTTCATGGCTCTAAGCCTTGTATTGAGTTGTGACTTAAACACTCTCATGTAAGTTATATGTTCATTACTTTCCAGAAGTAATCAACTTGAATCAAACAATTTCTTTGTAAGTTGCAAGCTCTTTACGTTCTAAAAGTAACACTAATTCATCATCTTCAACAAGTGATGACTTTAACCTCCTAGGTTTTGAAGAAACAACGTCTTACACAAAACGTCTCATGTAGCCAAGAAAGACCAGTTTCTTACGACATAACATTCTTTGTGGCTCTTAAATAATTTATCCCACTCTGTCTTCTAGAAATAAACTTGTATTCTAGAAAGACAGCTTCACAAGCCACAATCCTGTTGTACTCGTGATTATAGTAAGGAAAAATGAGCATTTGTTTCTTTTGAAAACTTACAAACATGGTACCCTACCATTTCATATCTCATATGATTCGTTTTGGATTTAGTGGAAAAATAATTTAGACAAAATGATAAAATCCCCAAAAGGATCAAGTAACTCAAAGTAACTTGATTGAAGTCCAAACCATATCGAATAGCGTTTGATTTCTTATCCAACCATACATTATCCTATAATGTGTGTTAAGAGAGATTAACTTGTGATACTATATCACATTTCATTTGGCTTATATCAAAGTCTTCACTTTGATAATCCCATCACGACTAAATCGTGATTCCTTGAACTCTTTGAACTTCTTCAAAGATTTCTCTATTTACCTTATTAAGTGAACACATTAGCGTCAACTTAAATCGTTGGTAAAAAAAAATGATCAACCTATTTTTGATCAATGATTTACAACCTCGATCTCCTTTTCAACCAAAACGCACGAGACATCTTGCTTTGAATACAAGATACGCATATACCATAAGATCTAATGGTTTCAAGAGTACTCGATAACAATTTGCGTTCATCATTCTAGAATCTAAGGTTCAATCTTGGGTTACCAATTTGAGTCTTGCATCATCTACATGATATGTCATTCTAGTTTGGTTTAGAATATAATCACCTTGATAATAGGCTAGCCATACATCAAATCATGGTGTATAGGGTCACAAAAGTGAAACCTCTTTTGTATCTTAACAAGTTTATATTCTTATTTAGAGTTTATGCACTTAATCGTCATAATTAAGTACAACTCTAAACCCAAAAACTAGATTGAGTACACAATGACTCTATCTCTCAACATCATTGTTGCTAGTCGTCATATTCTAATCATCCTATGTATCAAATACAGTGATGAAAACCACCACCGGTTTCTAATATTGACGAAGTAGTACTAGCAAAATTTATGTCAATCAAATAAACATTTAAAGAAGAAGGTTCCATTAGATGTCCCACAACTAACTTGTTGATTCTTCAATAATTTGGGGTAGTTTCCTTTCTAGCGTCCAACAATTAAGACAATGGAAACTTTATCGGTCGGGATTGATAGGTTTAGTATCGTTATTCTCAATAACTTTACTTTTAACATTACCTTGTATCAGTTCCATTCTAATTTTACTTCTTTAAAACCTTATCCTTTTCTTAACGGTTTAAGAGAATGCTCCCACTCCTTTCAATGAGTCTTTTCTAAGAGAAACAAAATTGAAATTCATGAAGACTACACTTCATTCGTTTGTTTAGTCTTAAAACTTTCATTGAAGTGGTTGCGGTATTTTGGTCAATTTTTGATTTCAAACAAATCTAGTTACCAAAATGATGTAACGTTTCAAAGTACTTAACTCAATTAAGCATATGAGAAACAATTCATTGTAAGTAGATATGTTAGTCAAGAATCAAAAACCCTTTTGATCACGAATAACTTTTATCTATACTCTTCACAAGAGATCCTTACAATGGATAATACGAGGTTTTTAGAAGAAAAATCAAATTTTGTCTTTAGTTACGATGTTTTAATGGAGATTTGAACTAAAATCGAAATGATATTGTATATGAATTGTGGTAAAGAAATAGAACAATATGATGACGGAATAGTGGAAAACTTAACATTTATCGTTTTATTAATACTTGTAAATAACAAGTAAAGCATTTACGTAGTGACCTCTACCCAACTATGATAAATGATTCCAAGATCCAAATTCATATTAACTTGGGCATCGGTAAAGCCGAATATAACCCTCATCAATATAACTCGGTGGATTAACTCTTTAATCAATTCTACTTTTAGAACTCTTGGTCGATAAAATTACATTAATATTTATCTTTAGCCCGAAACACATCCGGCAACCGTCGAGAATACTTTCGTTGAGTTCAACCCAAATTTCAAATAAATGTGTCCATGATCCAAATTTACATCAACTTGGGCATCGGTAAAGCCGAATACAACCCTCATCTTTATAAATTCGGTGGGTAGACATTTATCACCCACTTCCCCAATGTAGCAAGGTTTGTACCCCGGTAAAACCGAGTGCACTCCCTCATGAAATAGGTTTTCATGGTTTCTATTTTTTGGTAAGGCTAAGTCTCAATTGTTTATTTTAGCGAGAGGTCATGTCAATTTATTATCTATCACGTTTTAAGTGAACTAAAGCGGTGAACTACGATAATTTTAATTGACACGGTCGATAAACTCGATTTAAAATGCATGTTTAGTTATGGCGATTTAGCGATGCATGCAACATATAAATAAAATGCAAACCATAAAAATAAAATCCTAGTATGACCTTCCTAAAATAGTAAATCTAATAAACTATTACAAATTCGGAAACCAACTCCTTTGGTCCCTTGAACTTCGGTCTTGGCACGCATTTCAAAGCAACACTTTCTTTGATCGATCGCCTTCTCGAGTGGCACCGTCTTCAAGGTACTCCAGAATAATTAAATTACAAAAAGAATTACATAATTTCCTATTATACATTTGTAATTAAAAATAAAAATAAATCTATTAAATTACAAAATGGTGATACGAGATCACAATAATTACAACCGAATCGATATTCCCATACATTTCGGGTAATATCAATTAAAACTAAGGCCATACTAAGTAAAATTACATAATTCAAAAATTACATAAAATTAAAATATGACAATCATAAATAAAATGCAGCATTATAATATGTATGAACATGCTAGATTTTACGCTAAATCGCCTTTTAAGAGCCAATATCGTATATTAATCGGTTTTTACGGATTTGCGTGATTTAACTTATTAAAATCACAATAATTACATAAATTCATATTTATGTACAAGTTAATTACCCTAACCATCTTATGACTCAAAATTAGTCTCCACTAACATTTGACAATAATTAAACTTGATTTCTTAATATTGTTCATAAATGGACCTAAAATACAAAATTATGCGGTAAACTTCAAATTAAATTATAAAAATTTCAAATAAATTCGAAATTTGAAATTTAAACTCATGAACATTCTGGAAAAAATACCATGACACTCATAATGTTCAAAACTTAGGTTAAAAATTTCGAAAATTTATCGAGAAAAATAATGTTGCGGTTTATCGATTTTAACAATTATCACCATAAAAAAATATGAGAAAAAATATTTTTATTAACTTTTCACTTTTAGATCTGAAATATATGATAAAATGCAACATGTGACGTTTTTCTTTAGTCATGAAGTATGTTTTAGCATTTTTTACTAATTAAAGTCACTATTTATGTGATGTTTCATCAAAAATTCATAAATCATGCATAAAGACTTCATTATAGCCAAATATTTTACACACATCTTGTAAAATTGCATGTGACAACATTCTATATTTCCATGACCATATTCGAAATATAACTCATATTAACCTATTTACCCATTAAAATACGATTTTAAATTGAAAAATCCATATTTCGAGCAATACAGCTCATTTTATTATGCAAATTTACAGGCCATCATTAGATAATATATATGAAAACATATCCAAAATCCACTGAAAAAATCAAAGTTTAGCTATTTTTCGTCAAAAAATGACATTTTTATCATAAAAATCACATTTTAATGCCAATTTTATATAAAATGAACAATAAAATCCATAAATAAATCAAAATGTCCTAAAAATCACTTAGGACCATAAACTTTTAACATGCAAATTTATTTTAAGGTTTATCTTCATAAAACCAAATTAATTAGTTTTGTATGTTAATCATATAACTCGGAAAAACTATAAACCGATTTGCATGCAAACAACCTAAAGCTCTGATACCACTTGTTAGATTCATTTAATCTCATTAATTTACATATTCATATATGAAAGAATTTATTTGGTCATACAATAAATACAAGATCTTATGCATGCAAACTAAAACAAGATTAGAGAAGAAATCGTCAATCTTACTCTTGTGTTTCGGATATTAGGGCACCAACAAGATCTCCTTCTTGTTAGTTCTTGAACTTTCCAAAAATGGATGAACAAGGGTCCAAAATAGAATCCCTCCCAAAAGTTTATACCCAAGGAAAACTCTTAATAACTAATATTATTATGATCTAGTAACAATATTAGTCTTACTTAAAAATGACACAAAAATAATTTGTATTTTGCTCTTGAATAAACCGGTCCAAGAGGGAGTAATTTTTGTGGTTTTATTTCTCTAAGATTTTCACAAATAGTAGAGAGAACTAATTTTTCTAACACTAGAAAAATTATGTTGAAGAAGTGAATAAGAAAGGAAAAGGCCTTGGCTTTTCTATGCATAAACCGGTTGGGGAAGGGGAGAATGGCCAATGCATGATCCTCTATTCTTCCCAAGAAAAAGACTAGGCATGCATGGCTATGGGACTAGGATATAATTGTGTTTTCCACTAAAAATATTTAACACAATAATACCCTAACCCATCCCCTAAATTTTGGTACACTCATCATAAAATGGAAGGTCCATTTTATTTTGTCATTTGTCAATTTTGTCATGTGTCACATGTTACATGACCTGTAACACTATAATGTATTTTTAACATATTAAAAATTAACATATTAATAAAATATGTCACATACAAAATTCACTAGTAATTCGTAATTACTTGTACCAAAACGGTTTATCAAATTATAAATTATAACGTCTTGTATTTATAATAAATTATTCATTCAATTTCAATTTCTATTGTTTCGTAAACAATAATTTTTATCCAAGTAATAAAACAATTCGATTACATAGACCATATCTAATTTAATCGAATTACAATAAGACACGTTAACTTTACTCACAAAATCATCCGTCAATTTTAAGCAATTTAATTAACTCGTATCGGCATACGATTAATTATATAATCAATTAAGAGTATTTCGCTATAGGTATGACCTAAGGGGGTCAACTGATCACCATCGTCGCACGACAGTAATGTCAAACTCTAGTCAGCCAATCATTACCGATATGTGTGGACTAGTTGACTGTAAAATATTACATCCCACATGTATTCTTAAAATGAGATTTAAACATGTGATCATCATGATTGACAGTTGTGATCGCATTATTGTCGGAGGACACTTATTCCAATAGAAGTGTGTCCCTCCATCACTAATAATTGCTCTAGGGACTTCGAATCTTGGAAAGATCACTTCCTTGAAAAGCTTCGTAACCGTTGTTGCGTCATCGGTTGGGGTAGCAATTCCTTCTACCCATTTCGACACATAATCAACGGCTACTAGAATATACTTGTTTCCTTGAGAGGATACAAATGCTCCTTGGTAGTCAATTCCCCAAACATCAAAAATTTCTACCTGCAATATTCCTCGTTGTGGCATCTCATTTCTCCAAGAAATGTTTCCGGTAATTTGGCAAGGATCACAATGGAGAATAAATTCTCTAGCATCTTCAAACATGGTAGGCCAAAAGAAGCCCGATTGTAAGACTTTAGCAATTGTTCTTCGTGCTCCATGATGTCCTCCATATGGTGATGAATGGCATCCTTCTAAAACACCTTGAACTTCCCATTGGGGTACACACTTTCGGTAAAGTGCATCACTACATTCCTTGTGTAGATTGGGATCATCCCAAAAGTATATATTTACTTCAAACAAGAATCTCTTTCTTTGATTGTAGTTCAAGTTTGGGGGAAGAACTCCCCTCACAATATAATTGGCATAATCGACGAACCATGGTGTTGTGTGTTTCTCGAGTTGTGAATGGATGGCCATTAAAAGATCATCGGGAAAAGAGTCATTGATTATTTCTACCTCACTATCATGGAATCGAATTCTTGACAAGTGATCCGCTACCACATTCTCGGCTCCCTTCTTATCCCTTATCTCCAAATTAAATTCTTGAAGTAGCAAGATCCACCTCAACAATCTTGGTTTTGCTTCTTTCTGTATCAGGAGATGACTAAGAGCACGGTGGTCCGAGAAAGACAATCATTTTTTATCCAAGCAAATAAGAACGGAATTTGTCCAATGCATAGACAATGGCGAGAAGTTCCTTCTCCGTGGTGTCATAGTTCACTTGGGTGGCCTCAAGAGTCTTACTTATGTAATAGATAGCATACAAAGCCTTTCCTACCCGTTGGCCAAGAACCGCTCCAACGCCGTAGTTTCTTTTATCGCACATGATCTCAAATGGTAGTTCCCAATTTGGTGGCTGAATAATTGGTGCCGAGATTAGGGCTTCCTTGATCCTATCAAAAGCTTCAACACATTCATTAGTGAATTGGAATTGGGCCTTCTTATATAAAGGTTGGGTGAGAGGTTTCGCGATTTTGGAAAAGTCTTTTATAAAACGGCGATAGAACCCCGCATGACCGAGAAAGCACCGCACTCCTCTAACATTTACGGGAGGTGGAAATTTCTCTATCACCTCAACTTTAGCTTTGTCAAATTCGATGCCCTTTTTCGAGATTAAATGACCCAAGGCAATATCTTTATTGACCATGAAATGACACTTTTCCCAATTCAAGACAAGCCTAACATCTTCACACTTTTGCAATACAAGAGAAAGGTTATGCAAACAAGAATCAAAGTCTTTTTCGTAAACGCTAACATCATCCGTAAAAACTTCCATTATGGTTTCTAATAATCAGAAAAGACACTCATCATGCATCTTTGGAAAGTAGCGGGAGCATTACATAGCCCGAAGGGCATTCTCCTATATGCATAAGTACCGTAGGGACATGTGAAAGTAGTCTTGTGTTGGTCATCCGGGTGTATCGGGATTTGAAAGAATCCCGAGTACCTATCAAGGTAGCAAAAGAATTTCTTAGAGGCTAACCTCTCAAGCATTTGGTCATTGAATGGTAGGGGAAATTATCCTTTCTTGTTGCGGAATTCAATTTACGATAATCGATACACATACGCCAACCGGTGATCTTCCTTGTGGGTATTAGCTCGTTCTTATCATTTGTTACCACCATGGTACCTTCTTTCTAAGGTACCGCTTGAACGGGGCTAACCCACAAACAATTCGATATGGGATAAATTATTCCCGCATCAAGTAATTTCATAACCTCTGTTTTTACAACTTCTTGCATGTGGGGGTTTAGTCTCCTTTGGCCTTGGATGGTAGGCCTACGGTCCTCTTCTAAATTAATTATAAGCATACAAAAGTTGGGACTTATTCCCTTAAGATCATCAAGACTATAACCTATAGATTTCTCATGTTCTTTTAACACATCAAGCAAACTTTCCAATTGATCTTCATCAAGTTTTTCAATGACAATCGCGGGTTTGGTGTTAGACTCATTAAGGTAAACATACTTTAAATTTGGGGGAAGGGGTTTTAGAGTTGGAGTTTGTACCTCACTTTCTACCTTTGAAGGTTTGCTAGGAACATCTTCCACCTCCATTATACATTCCATTTTCATGACATATTCGACTTTGGATGCTTGTTCTTCTTTAGTGGATTGTGATGCTTCCTTGAGAATATAATTTATCCATTGCTCATGGGTGAGCTCTTTCTTGGCTAGAGCGGCTTCAAGGATATCTACTTCCAATGCCCAATGCTTGTCTTTGGCCTCATTTGCTTCTAGGGCTTCCAATGCTTGCAAAGGGTCTTTGATGAGAGAAGTACTCACATGGTCCTCTACACAACAATCTATAATATCCATCTTGCAAAGTAAACTAAGAGAAAATGGTGAGAAGTACCTTGAGGAAGTGCTCTCCCTCAAGGTAAAGAAAGACACAACTAAAAACAATTAATGAAAATAAATCAATTGAACACCGTCTCCGGCAACGGCGCCATGTTTGGTGTGCAGTCGTTATTGCTCCTTAAAGCTTTCAACCAAAACAATATTTATATCTTTACAAACTACTCTTAGTAGATTGATAAGAAAAGGTCGGATCCCAAGAGACGGGTATCGATTTAAGATTTTAATTGCAAGTAGTTATGTCTTAGGGTGTCACAATTTTGGGCTGAGATAAGATGTAATCTAAACTAATCAACAAGATGAATGAAAACAACATAAAGTAATAAAAGGGTTTATAAATCATTGAATAAGGGCAGTACGGTGTCATGGGTTCATAAGGTAATCATGGAAATAGATCATACAAACATGTTCTTAAATAGATGAAAAGCAACTTATTGTTGTGATCGAATCGAGTTAGTGTATATCTTACAATTCCTATGAAGATTTAGGTCCCGAAGCCGAGTCGATCAAGACTTTACAACACCTACAAGTCGACTTAGTCTCTTCCTATTCAACTTTATGCATGGTCTAACAAGGCTTGAGTTGGCTTATATCTTACAAGCCTCATTGAAAAGATAAGAGATGGGTAAAAAATGCAATGTTTCATAGTCTAACATTTCATCAAACATAACATATGCATAGGTTGAAATCACAACAAGCAAGCATTTAATTATGAAAGCATATTAAATTAATCATAGATCTAATCCCATGATTGATTCCCCTAATTCCCTATTAACCCTATCTAAGAGACTACTCACTCATGATCAAGATTAACATGATAATAAGGATGTCAATCATATTAACAAAGCAAAACATGATGAATAAGTGGTGTAAATAACAATAATTAAACAAAGGTAAAAAGGGATTATACCAACTTGAGATGATCCAAATATAAAGCAAAGAATAATAGATGGAAACTTGATGATTGATGGAGAGCTGTCAATCCTCCAATAAACCCCAAATAATCTTATAATTACCCAACTAAAACTAAGAACAATTGAGAGATTAAGGAAATATTAAGATGTGATTAATATTGGAATGTGTATTACAACTTGATTAAGACTAAATTAAGAGATTTAGAAGGAGATTAGGACTTGATTCTAAGGTTGATGATCATCTAGGTAGTACAATAGGGTATTTATACTAAAATTAAGTACAAGGATTAAGGTTACTAAGGGCTTAAATGACGATTAAGACTCTAAGAGAAGCTTTATGATTTTCAAATCTCGTAGGGACATGCGCGAGCTAAGTACCAACTCCTCAGGGACACGCGCGTCCTGGCTTGAAGTATGCTGGTGATTGTAAGGGAATCCGCTCGAGCTGAGCCTTGGGACGCCCGGATCCAGGGCTTGGACGCTCGTCCTGAGCTCGGGATGCCCGGATCCTGGGACAGGGTTCCTCTTTTTTTTCTTGACTGCCTAACAATTCGTGGAGATTGACTTGGGGTCGTGGGGATCTTCATCATTGCCCAATTCTCTTGATTTATTTGCTTGGGCCTTTAATATTGGTCTCCTCTTCAATGCTTGGTCATTAGATGCGATCCATTTTGCTTCATATATGCAAGGTTAGCAATCCTCTCCTACCAAGGACATAAAACCACAAAGAATATGCAAAATGGGGAACTAAAGATAAGAAATGACTCTAATAATCGCTAGAAAGCATAAGAACGAGGTTAATTCGGGGACTAAATGTGCACAAATATGAGTCACATCAATAACGCACAAGTATGGTTTTTATTTCATCTTTTATGAGCATTAATATCATAAAATGCTTGCATTTGATGCCATTCACATTGACTTTGTTGCCCAGTTTTGGCCCCTTCTTACACATATTTACATTTATCTAGCTACATTACAAACTTGCCTACCTTCTTAAGCTAGTAGCTATGTTATTAGTGTTAGGGTGCTCATTTGGGATATGCTTAATTTCTAGTCGTTGTGAGGTTGGTTATGCCAGAATTGCTAATTTTCGGATTTTGATTATGAAAGAAAAAGTGGAAAGAAAGATGAGAAAAAAAAAAGAAAAAATGAGTGAAAAAGAAAGCAAGAATTAAAAAAAATGAAAGAAGTGAAAAAAAAAATGAGAAAAAAAAAAAGCATGAATCAAATTGAAAAAAAAAAGATGAATTAAGAAACGCTCATGTTTTATTCATGAATTTTTGGAGAGTATTCTTGTAATTTGTATTGAAATATTGGGTTTAGTTTTGGGATTGAGCATTGTTACAGTTGGTTGTTCCTTGCTTGACTTAGCTCCACATACCATAATTCATATGTTCCTCTTTCTTACCCATTACGTATTTTTTTTTTGACTTGTGATTTGAAAAGACTACCATATTAGATTACGGGCACACTCTCATGAGTCGAGGATAGGTGAGTGCTACTCATATAAAAATCATTTCAGATATAACGAGTATCGAGTGAATCGTGAGAGTCCAAAGTCAAAAAGATCATGCAAGGGCAAAAAAGTTCATTTGAAGTCATTTATGCTACGCCGCCATGTAAATCTCATCCATGTTTTTACATTATCCTTATGCCCATGTTGTTTCGGGTTTTGAATCATTATGCCTTTAGCTTGTTTTGGGATTATGCAATTGATGCGATATGTTTTCCTGCTTGAGGACAAGCAAGGGTTCAGCTTGGGGGAGTTTGATGTGTCCATTTTATATACGATTTTAGCTCGGTTTTGATTGAGTATCACACTTTTATTAGTGTATTTGTGAGCTAATTCAGTGTTCTAGTGTCTTTACTTGTTTTTATTGTATTTTGTAGGAAATGAAGCATTTGTAGCTTTTCCCGTCAAATGTGCAAGCACTAAAGTTCACAAGGCTAAATATAATAAGACGTGAAAATGGAAGGGATTTTTGAGCAAAGAAATCTCGAACATGAAGAAATGAGCATGGGTTGATACAAGTAAAGAAACGAAAAGAGGCCCAAGACAAAGTCCAAAAAGACCAAGCCAAATTTGCAAACTTAGTATACCAAATGATGCTCTAACTCGAGTTATTAAGAAGCTTAATAACGGAACATAGGATGCCCTATGCTAATAAATCGAGGAATTAAGGCCATAAATCAGAAATCACACGACCCCGATCGGGGTGGCCTCTCCCCGATCGACATTACCATGGTTTATGATTTTTAAGTTTCACCCCTATTTCACTATAAATAAGGGTCTTAATCCGTCATTAGAGAATATCTTTTTTCACTCTTTTACATCCTTCATATACTCTAAGCACACAATTCTCTTAGTTTTCATATTAGTTTATATTTTGTTAAGCAATTTCCTTTGTCATAAACAATTTACTTAAGCATTTGGTTCTTTATAATATAATCTTTCCATTCATGTTAATTGGGTTTGTCATTCGAGTTATTATTATTCAAGTTCCATGTTTGCTTGTTATTGTAATTTCGATTCTTGTTTATTTCGTTAAATTGTCTTTCGTCATTGTTAAAGTTTACATCATTGTTATTAGCATTAGCAATATTAGTTTGTTATTACATTTTATTATCAAGTTACTATCACCATTATTAATTCAGAGCATTTCCATTTACATTTCTTATCACTAGTAATTTCAATATTTCATATCTTATCTTTGTTTAGTTTATTCATAATTCTTAGCATTCATTAAGTTATACTTTCATTATAATCATGTTTATTAATTCAAAAACCATTAGTTTTATTTCTAATATGAGTGAGTAGTTTCATTTGTCTAGGGATTAGGGAAGCCATGCATAATTAATATTTGTAAATGTTAACTTCGGATGATGTAATATTGTTTAATAGTAACTATCACATGCTTGTTTTATTTGCTAATCTTTTATAATTGATCACTATCTTTGATTAATTTGTTAATTCACTTTTATAAGTCGAGAGGACGAAAATGAATTAGACTAAGCATGTTTTACTAGATCAACCTAGCCATAGCGAGAGCTCGTTAGGACCCGTTCTATGGTTGACAATAAGGGTGAGAGGTGGTTGTCATAAGACCTAAACAATTGACAATATTATCTATTTTTATTTTAACATGAACATTTATATAATTGCATGTGTGACCCGACTTCCCTAGAGTCTTTTATAATATATTATTTACATCGTTTTATTTGCAAGTTATGAAACCAAATCAACCAACCAAGTGAATCGACCTAGATAGAATTCTACTCACAGTATTTCATAACGCAATTCCCGTCTCCTTGTGTTGGACCCCTACCTTACTACATTAATTTGTTAGCCGAATTTAGGGTATCTTTGATTAGGTCATGACATCCTGTCACACACTTTCAGCACGCCATCTTGTGAGGAAATAAAAAAATCCCTCCTTATCTTTCTGCATCATGACCTTTAGTGTTCTCATGTTGGTCCGGATTTCAACGTTATCAGCATAGTGCTTGCAAAACTCCACTGTGATATCTTCGAATATAGGGAACTTTTTATGCTCAAGATTATAGAATCACGCCTTCAGGTGTTCTTCTAAGGATTGGACAAGGATTTGGGTGAGCATATCAGCAGATACTCCCCTTAATGCCAAGTACTCATTGTAGGACTTAACATGATGAACTGTGGTCTTTTGTGCCCTTAAACTTGGGAATTTCTGTGAGCACAAAATTGGTAGGTACCTTGTCCAAGACTGGAGCATAGGTCCTAGCATTCTCGAAATGGATGCTTTCCCCTTGACAGAGCTTCATCTGGTCTTCAAACAACCTAAGCCTTTTCTCGAATTCAGTAGGTGGAGGAGACACTGGTTCTCCACGAAGAGTTTTGTCTCAATACAGTGAAACGAGCCATCACTTATTCCAAAGTATTATCATCTTAGTCACTAGAGCTTCCATTGCTCTCTTTATGGTTTGAGGTGTCTTTTCTACAAGAAAAACGCCGAACTAATCAATACATGAACCAAAACCACCTGCACAGTTAAGGACTCGACTCACAGACTTGACCATTGACTCAAACATGACTCAATAACAGACTTAGACCCGGGAAATGAACTAAGTGGCTCATCTACGAAGGGTCTTACTTTAAAAGGGTGTCCTAGACCTAACAAGGACTATGAATCGACTCAAACAAACTTCATAGACGTAGACTTGACACCGACTCAGTGTGACTAACCCGTGGTTGAACTAAACATGGTCCATAGGTTCGTGAAAACATCTAATATGGTTTAGTAGACGTTTTTTGTATTCTGACTCTGACCACTTTGTCGACATGCATCACTCAGACCCAAGAGTGAGCTTGGGTGACCCAACTGGGTCGTGTTCTAGACCAAACACGGTTCACTTGAACCTCAGACTAGACTAGGCATGACTAACATATACAACCACAAGCCTAACGAGGCTAAGCTTGACCCTATTGACTCAAACTCTATTTTAGGTTTGGGTTAGGTTCAGAACATGGCTCATTTGAATTTTAAAATCGAACAAAATTTAATTAAAATGAGCTTTCAAAGGGGCAACATGCCAGTTATAAAACCTTATTTTGGACAAAATTCTAATCCTAAGTCGGCAACATTCCGACTTAAAAACACTTTTTTCAAAAATAGGTAAGTTTAAAAGTTTGGGTTTGAAAACATGGACTATTATTTTCGAAAATATGGGTTCCTTTGTTTGAAAAGCAAACGGGTTCCTTTTTTTTTTTAAAAAAAACGTGCTTTAAAAAAAAAAAGATTCGACACGGGAATCACATAGCAAGTAGTCATTCGCATACAAGAATGAATGCATGAATCCTAGACTCGACTAAGTCTCGGTCGGTCTTCTAAATTGGGTCTATGCCAATGATCCCACTTCATCAAATAAGCCAAGCCCCTCATAAGCCCGTAGCATATGGTAGAACAAGTACTTGAAGATTCAGTAAAGACCACCTTGATACTTAAACCGGGCATAGTAGACATCATCTCTTTACCTTTAAATCGATCCAAGGGGGAAATGGTTCGATCCTAATGTCTCAATTGGGTTTACATGAAAATATATTGATAAATATTAATTCAATCGATTGGCCATCATTTAACTTTTCAAGTTACACTAGTCCCCAGCGGAGTCGCCAAAAATGTGGATGTGGGAATTTGATAATCCACGGGTGTTTTTCAAACACATGGAGTCGCCACCTGTAGATACCCAGTATCTGTCGAGCCTCCAACAAACACCCGATGATTATCGGACTACAACATGCTTAGGAATCGCAGCGTTTGATCGACAGTTTGTGTACAACTTTACGTCGGAAAACTTAAAACGATTTCAAAAATAAAATATTTCAAAACTTTTTAAAAGTACCTGGAGTGTTTAATGCATGACGACGGGGTCGCAATGACACTAACTAGAGTCAAAACCGACACCGGACCAAAAACCGATTCAAAATGCAAATCCCGACTCCAACAACGAGTCAAACCGAGTCAAACACAAAAAACAAACCATTCAAATGCTTCCATGTTAATATTTCCCGGAATCATACATGGTCAAGTACAAATCGAGTTCTTCCAAATCCTAGGATAGAACAAATCATGATTTCCTCGTGTTATAGTGACAAGACACCTCGAAGACGTGCGACATGCCCTCTTTGAGCAGCCCATGCGGCCACGTCGCTCAAAACACACACAACCACCCATTTTCCTATAAATACCCCTCAAAGGCCACCATTTGAGAGCTACGCGAGTGTCCGCCCCTCTTTTCTTCCTTAAAATTCTAGACTCGACTTCTCAAGTCATAACCCGACACGTGTTTACGACCTAGCGATCGTAAACACAAGCCTTACACATTGTTTGGTACCGTCATCGTGCATTAAATCACTTGACCGACCATCTCGACCACTACACCATCACTAAACTTAACAAAACACTCTTTTACTTACTAAAACGGTTTTAAACCGAGTTTTTCGGCCAAACAAGTTGATACACTTTTGTTAGTTTCTCGCCACAAGCCTAGCATGTAAGTATGAGGGTGTAAATATAGATACCCAGTATCTGCACCTTCCAAAAACCACCCGATGATGATCGGACTATAACATGTTTTTGATATGCGTGCGTGGATTGGCTATACATGAGACGGTTTAATGCACTACTCGGATATGAAAAATGATTTCAAAAGTTTTCTAACTTCATTTGCATTAAAATAACACTATTTAGAGTTAAAACCGTATTCAGACCCAAAACCGACTCAGAAACCCGCGACTCGAGTCAACCTGAGTCAACCCGAGTCAACCTAAATCTTGAATGTCGAAAATAATGCCATGAATGTTTTCATCATGTCATTTCCTTTAAAATTACCCTAATAAGAGTCAAAACCGACACCTAGCCAAAAAAAACCGACTCGAAATTCAAATCCCGACTCACGCGGGTCAAACCCGAGTCAAAGACACAAAATACCTACCCCAAATATCACCCAAGAGGAAGCTTACATGGCTAAGCAACCATCAAAGACCACAAATCACAACCAACAAAACATTGGTTAGAACAAATGCAAAATCCAAATTTGCAAAAGGGACAGTACACACCATTGCATCACGAAATAGCTCGCGCCTCTTTAGGTTGTCTGCTTAGCCTCTAAGCAAACACAACTGACCGACCATCCCACATTTCTCTATAAATACCCACCATCACACAACATAATCTTCATGCGAGCGTCCGCCCCCTCCTTCTCCCTTAAACTTCTAGACCCGACTTCCTAAGTCACAAAATCGACATGTGTTTACGACCTACTGATCGTAAACACAAGCCTTACACATTTTGTTTGGTACCGTCGTCGTGCATTCGACCGACCCACTCGACCAACTCAACATCAATCAACATGTTTTAATTAACATATTTTCAAAACTAAATCCTTTTTTAAGGCGCCTTTTTAAACTTCTTTGATCGCGATTAGTCACAACGAGAAAGCCATCTCTAAAGTCGTCTACTTCGCAAACATCAATACACGTAAGTTTGAGGGTGTAAATACCTCACTTATTTCATGTCTCTACTGTTTTTATGAGTTTATGAGCATGAACAATGCATAACACGATTCAAATATAGGTTAGACGAGTCAAAACCGAGTTTTGGCCTGAGACAAGAGCTCCTTGCTGTGCAGGGAGGCTCGCGCCTCTTGTAGGTGTCCAGGTCAGAATCATCCGTGTTTGTTCTCGTCTTTCCTCTTTATTTCATTTCTTATTTGTAATTGGTTTTTACCATTTTAGTTCATTTTTATGACAAACATTTTAGCCATAAATTATAATCACCCTTGGTTCCATATACCATGACGGTTTAATCCGTGACTCGGTGATATTAATTGTGTTCCGGGTGTAATTCCAGAGCAGTTATTTGTTACCACCCATGCTTGTAGAATTACGTCTTTGGTTGGCTTCTCCTTTCTGTCTCCTGAAACAGTGAACAAACTGAGGGCTCGGCTTTGGACCGAGCGAACTCACTCCGACGCTAGAGAGGTAAGTTGTGGTTACTTGGCGAAGTATGTATTGTAGAGAGATAAGGAAGATATTACCAGATGAATAGTGATTCTTAGGTTAAATTGTGGATCCCCTCCTCAATGAGAGTTGAGGAGTATTTATAGACTTTCACCTTTTGTCACGTAGTGGCTAAGTGGCCAAGTGGCTAGCAGGTGGAAAGACTGAGCTACCCTCGGCCGAGGGACCTATGGCAGGCCGGCGGACCCTGTTGACTCGCCGCCGAGGGGTCTTGGATATGAGTTCGCGGATATGTGCCCCGGCTGGCTGGTTGTCCTAGCCGAGGCACAAGAGACATGCCGACAGGCTGCGTCGGTTAGGCTGTCTAAGTCGTTGACTTGCTGTGGATATCTTTGACCTTGCTCAATATGTTGACTGGTCAGCGGGTGCAGAATATGCCCCATCAATTTTCCCCCAGCGTAGTCTATGCCGTGGTATGGGCTCCGATGTATGTTGAGCGTATATTCTGCGTAAGACAAAATTTTTCTGCCCCGGCTTCTTCTACCTCGGCGTGGCTCTGCTTAGTCCGTACCATATCCCCCTTCCACATGGATGTATAATGGACATCAGATGTGGAAAAGAAAGTGGTGCTGGCCGAGACCGAGGTTGTGAGCGCCGTGTGCTTTTGATTGCCCCCAGCCGGTGTTGACAAGCTTGGTTGATCATGTGGCCGGCGAAGAACAGATACTTAGGAGTTTGTTGAGGAAGATGAATAGGCAGAGAGATTTGAAGGGTCGTGTTGAAGACGCTTGGTCACTGTTGCATTGATTGACGTTCAACTGTTGCAACGATTGACATTCCGCGGCTGAATGCCTGACACGTGTCTGTTTGCTGATTGGCTGACGTTTCATGGGCTGTGCCCTGATTGGTCCTTCTTCATGGGCTTTTCCCTATAAATAGGGCAGTTAGTCCCAGAAATTGGCCATCAATTTCATTTTCTATAAAATTTTCTTCTTTCTAGCCTTCTTTGACGAAACTTCTCTCTAGCTTTCAGACTTGTTACTTCGGCGTAGCATTTTTCTTCAAGGTAAACAATCAAATTTTTAATTTTTCTCATTAAGTTTTCGTTGTGAATCATGTCTTCTGCTGATGCCGGTCCTAGTAACCATGCGCCGGGGGGTTCCCCGCCGCGTCTTGATGAGGAGGAGATGCTAGATGCCATCCCGATAAGGTCTGGGGGCCCTAGGTCTCCGTCTCCCGAAGTCGATCCCAAAGCTTTGGAGGATTGGGAGGACGATGATGATGATGATGACGACGGTGATGATCTTTGGTGATGATCTTTGAAAGGGCTCATCCCGATGAGGGGAAGCGAGACGTTATGGATCACGGCGAGGCCTGTAAGGTTCGCCTGGACCGTGTCTGGACCCATAAGTTCGCCAGTTGTTCCGGCGAGACATTTTTCGAGGGCCATTTCTACTTTGGCAGGGGGTACAAAATTTTTATCCCTGAGGAGGGCCAGGCCATCTGTTGTCCTCCATCGGGTAGCACCGGCGTATACATCCGGCACTTGGAGTACGGGCTCCGATTTCCGCTGAATGATTACGTCATGGCTATCATTAGAGCCATGAACGTCGCCGTGGCCCAACTGCACCCGTTGGCTATTAGGACCATAGTCGGCTTTGTCTGGCTCTGTCTCTTCAAGGGGGAGGTCCCAACGGTTAATTTATTCCGTCGGCTTCACCACCTTCGGCCGTCGTTTCCCGGTCGTGTCGGATGGTACAGCGTGCAAGTGGAGCCGGGTTACATCTCCGTTGATAAGCTTTCCTCCTGCAAGGACTGGAAAGATCGGTGGGTGTACGTTGAGGTGTCGGATGACTATCCGCTGCCCCGGTCCTTCCAGCACCGAGTTAATTTGCGGTGCGAGACTGAGGCGGAGCATGACAGATGGGTCACCCGGAAAAAGCTTAAGATGGACGCCAGCAAGGTCCCTCTTAATGAGGATGAGAAGCTGGCGATGAGGCTCTTTGAGACGGACAAGAGTGGGGTGTCGAAAAGATGGATTCCCCCGACGTAGATCATTCTTCAGGATGAACCGCTCTGCCATGTCGGCCTCATACCGGCCCTAGCGCAGGGTGAGTGGGGTCGGTGTGGGGCCCATCTCTGCTCTCAACGTTTCTGTTTCTTGAATTTTGATTTACTTCTTAACTCTTGCTTTGCTTCCTTTGCAGACCACTTTGGACCGGACCTGTTTGAGGATATCCTTCGGAGGATGGGGCTGCACAAGGATAAGACCGTTGCTGATTTGCACCCTAAGGCTCTGGCCCGTGATCGCAGGACGTCGCCGAATGATCTGATGGATCAGCAGCTGAAAGGCCTGAATGTGGAGGCGGCCCAGGCGAGGGTTGCTAGTAACATGCCGCTCCGAACGCGGAAAATAAAATCTTCGGTGGCGACGGCGTCGACATCCGTTCCACCTTCCATCCCTTCAGTCCAGAAGGAGACGGTGGAGATCGTTGACATTACCGATGGGGGGGACTCTAATGCGGAGGGATCTCCCCTTATCCGTAAAAGGAAAGAGCCCACCCCTGCTGCTGATACTTCTGCTGCTACTGCTGCAACTGCTGCCGGCGAGGAGATGCGTCCTCCGAGCAAGAAGGCCAAGCATGGTACAGATATATCCTGTGGCTCAGACCTAGCCGGTTAATTAGGCGTTCCTGATGACAGGCTCTCCGATACGTCCATGTATACTGACACGGATGTTTTAATTGATTTTTTGTAGATCAACCGTCGGCAGCCGCCGTTCTCACTGTGCGGCAATTGGAGAAGCAGCCTGAGAAGGCGGGTGATAGAAATGTCGCCGTTGATTCCCTACTCCAGAAGGTTTCCCCCACCGAGCTTGTGGTAGAGGGGATGAGAATAGGCAAGAGGCTGGCGAAATGGACTCAGCTAGCCGGCTCCCACATTATAGAGCAAGAGAAGACCATGGCTGAAGCTGCCCCACAGCTCGAGGGGTTAAGGCTGGAACTCGACGCGGCGAACAAGGAGGCTAAGAGGGCCAAGGCTGAGGCTGAAGAGGCAGTCCGTGCTGAGAGAAAACTCAGGGAGGACGCCGAAAAGGAAGTCCTTCTTTGAGAGGGCCAAGGCCGAGGCTGCGGCGGCTGAAGCTGCTAAGCTGCGGGAGATGCGTGACCTCGTTCAGAAGCACGCCGACCTTTACCTTACGCAGAGGAACGAATTTAGGGGCTTGTTCCAGGCCCAGGGGAAGGTGGTCCGGAACAAGGATGTTATCATCGCCCAAAGGGAGGAGGACATTGAGAGACTCCAAACCGTTCTTCTCCCTAACATGTGCGCCCAATACCGGGACCTGGCCGAAGAAGCTGCCAGGGAAGTGATTGAGGAGCTCTTCCCTCTTGATGGCTCCTTTCCGTGGGGCAGATTTGACGAGCTGTTCGACGACAAGCTCGAAGCTAAGGAGGAAGCCGCGAAGGAAAAGGCCAAGGAGGAGGTAAGGGTGAAGAAGGAGGAAGAGGCGGCCGCGGAGAAGGCGGCCCTTGCTGAGGAGGCTAGGGCGGCCAAGCAGGAAGCCGAGAGGATGAAGCGCGGCGGAGGCCGCCGAGGTCGCCGAGAAAGCCGAGATCGCCGAGAGAGACACGGGTCGCCCATTAAGGACGATCGCTAACGTTGCGATGGCAAGCAACAGGCATAGGGAGACGGGCGGTCGTCACCAGGCTCACCCGGCGTCTCGGATAGCTTTAGCTGTTCGGGGGCCAATTATTAAGCCTTTCCTCCCTGCCATCTTTTGGCGCTTAAATGATATGTCTGTAACCTTTTGCCTTTCTTTTCCTTGTATTTTGTACAACGTTGGTAGGTTGTGTTTTGGCTTATCCTTATGGGGACGGCCGTCGTCTGTATTTTCCTCACTTTGTAACCTGATCATTTTTAATAAGAGTTTGCTTATTCTGCCTCCGGCTTGGCCGAGGTCTTTTCTTGTCTTCGTCTGAGTTGTCTTCTTACGTCATTAATTGAGCGCTTCTTTTGTTTCTACCTCGGCCTGACCGAGGCAGTTAGAATGCGTATCTCAACTGTGTTTAACGTTCCTAGGGCGTGCTGATCGCTTTCGCGAGTATCAACCGCGCTGGTAGTGACTGTCATGAAATCTGCTTCCTTATAGTGATTGTCGTGGCGTCTACCTCTTGGAGTGACTGCTGCGGCGTCTACCTCTTGGGGTGACTGCGACGGCGCCTATTTCTTGATGGTGACTGCCGTGGCGTCTACCTCTTGGAGTGACTGCTGCGGCGTCTACCTCTTGGGGTGACTGCCGTAGCGTCTACTTCTTGGGGTGACTGCGACGGCGCCTATTTCTTGATGGTGACTGCCGTGGCGTCTACCTCTTGGAGTGACTGCTGCGGTGTCTACCTCTTGGGGTGACTGCCGTAGCGTCTACTTCTTGGGGTGACTGCGACGGCGTCTGCTTCTTGATAGTGACTGCCGTGGCGTCTACCTCTAGGAGTGACTGCTGCGGCGTCTACCTCTTGGGGTGACTGCCGTAGCGTCTACTTCTTGGGGTGACTGCGACGGCGTCTGCTTCTTGATAGTGACTATGGAGGAAAATGAACACTTTGATGGAAGACTTGGACGATTCTTCATTAGATAAAAACGTGGGTCGGGGTGCCCACAGTTGTCTTGGGCACCTCCGCCGCCTATACAAAATTTTCCCGAGATTGTCAGTGCCCTAATGGCTCATCAAAGGTGCACCCTCCATGTCTGTCAGCCGGTGTGTCTTGAGGGATCGTCGGACCTGGGAATGTACTGTATCTGGAAGGACTTCAATTTGGCGGTGTCGGCTTTCACCCTTTCCAGGTATCTTACTATCCCGTCATCTCGAACCTCATACTCTCCACTGATTTGGTTGGCCACCAATAGTGAGCGTGTTTTCACCACGACGTGTTCCGCCCCGGCAGCCCTAGCTAACTTGACTCCATTTATCACCGCCTCGTATTCGGATTCGTTGTTTGAGGTCGAGAGGGTAAGTTTCAAGGCGTGCTCAAACACGTCCCCGTTTGGGCTGGTGATAAGAATGGCGCTCCCGAGCCGTTCGCCGTGGGGGACCCGTCGTGATTATTTCCCATACGCCGGGATGCGGCTCTTCTTGGTCGGTCGGGGTTCCTTCAACCATGCCGACGTCGGTATTCATCGGGTCGCCCTCCTGCTGCAAGGATGGGCTTTTCCCCTTCCCCGACTTCTTTGCCACTTTGAGGGATTGCATGTTGCACCCTCTGGCGGATATCTGGGTGTTGACCACCTCGTCCTTCTCGTCCTTGGAGACGAGCTTATGCGCTTCCCCCCGGTCCGAGATATACATGAGTGGCAGGGCCCGGATTGACATTACTGCATCAGCTTCGCTCAGAGTGACGCGGCCTATGAGGACGTTGTAGGCGGATGAGCCGTCAATGACTACGAACTCAGATAGGACATTCTTCGCTGCATTCCCCTCGTCGAACATCACCGGCAGTCTGATCAACCCCCAGGGTACCAGGCCGGCCCCGGAAAAACTGTACAACGGATTGGTGCAGGAGCTCAAGTCTTCAACCTTCAGGCCGAGGTTGAGAAAGCACTCCCTGAACATGATGTTCGTGTAGGCGCCCGTGTCAATCAGGCACCTCTTGACCAGGTGGTTGGATATGTCCAAGTGGACTACAAGTGGGTCGCTGTGAGGGGCGATGACTCCCTCGTAGTCCTTCTTCCCAATAGTCATGTCGGGGATGTTGGAAGCAGGGACCGCTGTTTTGGGTACAAAGTTGATGGCCTGATACAGCTCGTTCAGGTGCCGTTTGTGCCCATGAGCGGACCCACCGTTCTCGTTGCCCCCGATGACAACATGGATCACTCCTATCCGTTCAAAGACGGATTTCTTATTTGAACCGCCGGCCTCAGTCTTTTTGCCTTTGGCAACATACTTGCCGAGGCTCCCCTTCCGGATTAGCTCTTCAATGGCATTCTTCGAGATGCTAGCGTTGTCGATAAGGTGACCGGTGTGGCCGTGATATTCACAATACTGGCTCGTGTCACCGTCCCCCTTCGGCTTGGGGGGCCTTTCCCACTTCTGGCCCTCGTTCTTGCTTAGGGCGAAGACCTCGGCGGCAGACACGACCAGGGGGGGTGGCCATTGAACCGTTTCTGGTAGTACGATCCTGGACTCACCCCGGCGCCCGCCGAGTTCTGCTTCCTGGCAGACCTATCAGACCGTGACCTATTATTGTCACGGCGTCTTTCATCCGGGTTGTCCTCCCGGTGGCTCTTCTTCTTCTCTCGAGTGCCCGGCCTCGCGTGGCCTACCCAGGTCTTGTGATAGTCTTCCACCTTGATGGCCTGGTCGGCCATCTTCCTTGCGGCGTCTAAGCCCAAGCCGCCGCACTTGATGAGCTCGTTTTTTAAGTCTCCCCTTGGGAGGCCTTTCATCGCCGAAGGTCGCCACTCATTGTTCAGCTCACGAATCTGCTGAACCTTGGCGTCGAACTTTTTTATATAGCTTCGGAGAGACTCGCATCCCTCCTGCTTGATAGTCAGGATGTCCGATGTCTCCACGACCCTCCTTTTATTGCAAGAGTACTGGGCTAAGAAGGCGTCCCTTAGGTCGGCGTAACAGTATACCGAGCCGTCGGGCAAACCCTTGTACCAACTCTGAGCCATCCCATGCAAGGTTGTTGGGAAGACTCGGCACCAGACTTCGTCGGGTTGCTCCCACACCGACATGTACGACTCAAAGGCCTCAGTATGATCGGTGGGGTCGCTATCCCCTTTGTATGTGAACGCCGACAACTTTAGCTTGGTTGGCACGGCGGTTTCAAGGACGTAGGCATTGAGGGGCTGTCTGACCACGTGTCGAACGACACGCGGCGATCGGCTCCTCGCATTCCTAGTCCGGCTCCTCTCCCCGTGGCGGGAAGGGCTTCTTCTCCGACTCTGGTGAGTCGGGCTTCTTCTCCGACTCTGGTGAGTCGGACTTCTTTCACTCCTCTGGGGGGTGCCTCGTCGGCGCTGCGGCGACGCCGTCCTCTCGCGAGTGCGGGAGGGACTAAGGTCTACCACTAGCGCTCTGGGCTCCCCCGGCGTCTTGACAGGGCCAGCTTCTTCTAGTGCTCCATTCAAGTCTCTTGGAGTCACATTCTGGGCCCTGGTCTCCTGGACGGGTTCCGCCGCTCTTGTCGGTGTGACAGTGTGAGCCGGCGTACTACCAATTAGGTCCAGGAGTAGCTTTAGTTTCGCTGCATCGACCACATGTCCCATGATGGTGACCTGGTTGGCGGGCAGCGGCGTATCTGGTATTATTGGCATCCCGTACTCCGGTTGAATTACCCGGCCAGTGGAGGGCTGCGCAACTCCAGAACTGTGGACGGTATTATCTTGGCAGAACTCGGTTTCGTCAGTTACGAATACCTCTTGTTGTTTTGACATCTTCTTAGCTTTTTGGGTGGGTTTTTGTTTTGGTTTTTTTTTTTTTTTTTTTGGGAATGAATGTGACTAGCTTCTAGTATCTTTCCCCACAGACGGCGCCAATTGTTCCGGGTGTAATTCCAGAGCAGTTATTTGTTACCACCCATGCTTGCAGAATGACGTCTTTGGTTGGCTTCTCCTTTCTGTCTCCTGAAACAGTGAACAAACTGAGGGCTCGGCTTTGGACCGAGCGAACTCACTCCGACGCTCAAGTCAGTAACTTAGAGAGGTAAGTTGTGGTTACTTGGCGAAGTATGTATTGTAGAGAGATAAGGAAGATATTACCAGATGAATAGTGATTCTTAGGTTAAATTGTGGATCCCCTCCTCAATGAGAGTTGAGGAGTATTTATAGACTTTCTCCTTTTGTCACGTAGTGGCCAAGTGGCTAGCAGGTGGAAAGACTGAGCTACCCTCGGCCGAGGGACCTATGGCAGGCCGGCGGACCCTGTTGACTCGCCGCCGAGGGGTCTTGGATATGAGTTCGCGGATATGTGCCCCGGCTGGCTGGTTGTCCTAGCCGAGGCACAAGAGACATGCCGACAGGCTGCGTCGGTTAGGCTGTCTAAGTCGTTGACTTGCTGTGGATATCTTTGACCTTGCTCAATATGTTGACTGGTCAGCGGGTGCAGAATATGCCCCATCAAATTGGTTAATTACATTTTAAAGGAATTTAATTTATTTACCATTTAAATTCATTTTAATGATAAACATATTTTGACCATTACAAAAATCATCCTTGGTTCTTTATACCATGACAGTTCATTCCGTAACCCGATGATATTATTGGTTGATTACATTTTAATGGGTATTTTAACACCCTTTTCTTTTATTTACCATTTTTCTCATTTATTTACACTTGAAAACATATTAGTCATAATTCATAATCATCCTTGGTTCTTTATACCATGTCGGTTCAATCCGAGTACGATGACAAACTTGACTAATTACAAATAATTGAACTTAACATAATTAGTTCAAATCAAACATTTTCCTTTTACACATTTTACTATGCTTTTCAAACATGCAAATCCGACGACGAATATTACTAACACAATAGTAATTATTCCGAGTCATGCAAATCATATTTGCAATCATTAATCACAAAAACCGGTTTTGAACAACCTTTTCAATAAACAGGAGACACCCCCTTAGGTCGGCTCATGGCTCGCGCCCCAAGAGGCCGTCTGTTTTCATATTCCAAAACCTAGGCAGAGCCCTTCCCTCGCCAATAGGCTCGCGACGCAATGGAGCTGCCTGGCACTGTTCTATCCCATTTTGGTACTTGTCTAGGACGATCCCGATTACGGTTTATCCGAATACGTGACGGATCAGATTGACGAGTTTACATCTCATACTTTATCTTCTAAACACACTTTTTCAAGTAAATGGATCGTGTTAAGCATCATAATCCGAATTTGGTAAATGGATGTTTAATTTCCGTTTTCACATGCAAATCACTCTAAATCCAACTTTGACACCAATTTCTTGGTACATGTATAAACAAGACGACTTAGCGAATTTCCACATGTTAGGTTAAAACTTTTGGATGTGCATTCATGCATTTACACCTTTTTATCAACTCTTGCACTGAAACAACCACGATCAATCAGTTGAGGCCGCTAACGCGGGCGGGATTGGGTGTCCGATTAAAGGGCTTCCCAATACGTACCCTCACCCCTTACTCAGAACCTTTGGATAGTGGATGGCCTTATCCAGGGCGCACGAGAGTCATTTTAGGCATAGAATGCTAAAAGGGGGACGAGTCTTTATCTTTAGTACCTATGTCAAAGACCGCTTTTTGCCTTGGTTGACCTAGGTATAAAGTGGATTCGAACGGGTTCCAAGCATCCCATAAATGCTTGGTGGCGACTCCGAACATCTCTACATCGTTTCGTGACCTTTGCCGAGACGAAACCGACCGATCTAAAGCGATTCCGTCGAAAGCATTTTTACGCCGCCGAGCGTGGCTTTCAAAACACCGATGTACGTCCACAGATTGGCTTGGCGTGCACGTGGCCCATGTCCACAATTTGGCGACTCCGCTGGGGAAAATTAGGACACTTGTGTCTTTGTGATCCTTAGAGGTAAAACTCGAACGAGGTCGTGGTTATAGTGCGTTAATTGATATTACGGTTATAAGTCTGGTTCCTTGTCCGGGCCCATAACCTAACCCTTCTCGACCAATTGGCTCGTCCCTTCGGCGTGAGTTTTCTCATCCCCGCGTTTTGAATCCCGATTGAGTCAAGTATACCATTGACGTTACACATTTCTGTTTCGTCAAAGAGCTTTCATCACCTTCGAGCACAAAGCTAGGGCACCCTCCTTACACATTTTGTCTGGATTGGTATCCCTCTCGCAAATCGGGGTTTGATTGCTTGGTGTGTAACCCACCCTTTTAAGACAAAATCCGTGTCAGCATTATGCATAATATAATGAATTGTGAGTGCTTATGTGCTACTTGATTATAAGTCCTTCCGTGTCGTTTTCAAACATTCAAAAACACTTTTTTGCGCCGTTATAATGGCCATTTCAAACCTCGGTCTTTTGCCGACCGTTGCATTTCAAACAACACGCCTTTCTAGGCCGTCGTAATGACGGTTTTCAAACTCGGTTTTCTATAACCATTTCAACACGCCTTTCTAGGCCGTCGTAATGACGATTTTCAAACTCGGTTTTCTACAACCATTTCAACACGCCTTTCTAGGCCGTCGTAATGACGATTTTCAAAACTCGGTTTTCTACAACCATTTCAAAATACCCTTTTGCGTCGTTATAATGGCTATTTCAAACCTCGGTTTTTTGTCGACCGTTACTTTTCAACACGCCTTTCTAGGCCGTCATAACGACGAATTTCAAACCTGGTTTTTATAACCATTTCTAATCGCCTTTTTCGGCCGTCGTAATGACGACTTTCAAAACCGGTTTTCTACAACCGTTTCAAAAACACATTTCGCACCGTTATTATGGCCATTTCAAAACCCGGTTTTTATAACCATTTCAAATTCACCTTTTCTAAGCCGTCGTAATGACGATTTCAATTATCACAATTTTAGATTTGCATACCGTCTTTCAAAGGTTAAAACGGTTTTCTACCCGTCGTAATGACGAATTCAATCATCATAATTTCCAATTTCAAATTATTTGAAAACAAATTTAACCGTTTTAAAATTTCAATTCAAAATCAAATTTTTAAAAACAAATTTAACCGTTTTCAAATTCCAAATCCAATTTCAAATCATTTGAAAACAAATTTAACCGTTTTCAAATTTCAATTCAAAATCGAATCTCTGAAAAAAAATTTAACCGTTTTCAAATTCCAAATCCAATTTCAAATCATTTGAAAACAAATTTAACCGTTTCCAAATTTCAATTCAAAATCAAATCTTTGAAAACCAATTTAACCGTTTTCAGATTTCAAATCAAAACTCAATCTTTGAAAACAAATTTAACCGTTTTCTAATTTTCAATTCAATTTCATATCCTTTGAAAACAAATTTAACCGTTTTCAAGGCCATTGTGATGACAATTCCAAATTCTTCGATTCTCGATTTTCAAATCCGTGATTCGGAATTTCAAAAACCGTCTTCGGAAACATGACTTTGTTTTCAGAGCCGCCGCAATTTCAACTCAAATCGCCTTTTGAAAACAAGCCTAAGACAACCCTTTCAACTGGCCGACCTTTTAAATATCCCTACTCTTTGGGAGCCGTCCATAAAACAACAAATGAATCTTTTTTAAAATTTCTATTTTCGAAAACTTCAGTCCACTTTTCCGATTCAGCCTCGAGTCGATTTCAAGTAACGTCGTCTAGATAACATTTTCTCTCCACCGAAGTTAGTACCTACCTTCTGGTCTAGGTCGTGTCGCCTAATTGTCGAGACAGCTTCAATGGCGTTAGCAAAGTCAAAACCTCTCGGGTATTAAACCCATCTTTCCCCTACATTAAGGGTCAAAGGTCAAGTTTGTGTATGTATCTTGTCCAATGGCGTCACGCCAGCAACAAACATCCAAACTGAGTCAGAAGTCGTCTGTCTAGGCATCACTATGCCAAGTTGACACTTGAGTCTAAGTTCAAAGTCATGCACCAAGAGTTCAAAGACAAGAGGTCATTCACGATCTTTAATGAACTCATAACCTAGTCACACCGTCGCGTCTTCACAACAAAACTGCCTTTTATACATATGTGTCATACTTGCCTTTGTTTGTGCGATTCCTTGCCAAGACAAGTTATAACGCCTATCGTTATGTCAAATATAATCCCTTGGGTGCCATCAATCGCCAACCAGAAACTGAAAAAGTCAATCAATCTACATCTGCCATGACTTCTGCTGAAACCAACAACATGGTCCTTCGACTCCTAGCTACCGTGGAAAACGTGAGCACTCGTCTCTCCTAAGTTGAGGACAAAATGATAATCGGGAATTTTCCCTCTTCTTATATTAAGCAAAAGGTTAAGCTCCTTGAAAGCTGACTACATGCCAACGACAAAACCAACCCTAGTTGGAGGGCTACCAAAACCACTGAAGTTAATTCCTTAGGTGATCCACCAACCAAAACAAGACGATCTCATAGGTCCTTCCTTGATTTGGGTATGCCTTATGCCACAGCCTTGGAAAGGCTAATCTCCAAAGGAAAGCTCAAACCGATTGGTCCAACTCTAGACCCTCTACCAAATAAGCGAGGATGTAGATGGGACGGAAAACTGTTTTGTCAATACCACCAAGATCGCGGACATGATACTGAAATGTGTCTCCCCATGAAAGGCGCCATCCTTTATATGATTGAAAAGGGCGAGTTACCATTACCTCCCTCAACAAACCACAAAAATAACCCTCTGAAAAACCCCATTGAACACAGTTAGGAATCTTCCCTAGACTGCTCTCATCTCATCTCTCCTGACGATGAGAAAATTCATGCAATTGATGAGGATGGCATACAAAGTGCTATAATGATGCTCTCCGTCTCCATCAACAACATATTTTCAAAGCTGCAAGTTGTTATCGATGACTTGAACACTCGGGTAGCTAATTTGGAGAAGAGGTTTGGTAGTACCAAAAATGAACCTCACCATCAAGGAGAACAACAACCCTCCATTGACCAACCAACAGCTGTTGAAAATGAGGAGTCATCTAATGGTTCCCACATCCACGAAACTACAAACAAAGAACATGAAATTGCCTCGCCAAATAACCTTTCAAAATGCCAAGCAACATCCCAAAAATTCCCATTGATAACGATCAAATCATGTTTCCACCCAGGATTGACAAAAACAAAAACAAAACTCACAAAAACATCCCAAAAAACCCAATGTGGGAACCGTGGGAAAACATCAAAGGGTATTCACATATCTGGGAATAACATATGGCACCGCTCTGGAGATACTTGCTTCAGAAGGAATTCTCCAACCCATTGGTCCGACTCCGGACAATCCCGAACACAAAAGAGCCCGATCCTGGGATGGTAATGCTTATTGCCAATACCATCAAGGTAAGGGCCATGACACTGAAACCTATTTCAAACTCAAGCATGCCATTCAATATATGATCGAGGCTGGCAAAATCATAACTGCACCTCTCAGTCAAGACAATCCTCCCGAATGTCTCAAGTCAAACAGCAAGGTTTAACGTTCTCAAAGGACATTCACCAAACTCAACACAACCTATGCCGCAGCTCTTCAAAAGCTCATGACGAAGGGAAGCTACAACCAATCGGGCCCACTCCGGACCCATCTGAAAGCAGGAAATCCCGTTTCTGGGACGGCACTGCCTATTGTTGGAGTTAGTGTCCTCCACAATATTGCGTTTACATAATAAATCTCATTAAAGGAATATCATCAGATATTTAATTATTTGATCCTCGTCAGTTGATTAACGTAAATCGATAACGGTTGGCTGACTAGAGTTTGACGTTATTGTCGTGAGACGGCGGTGATCAACTGACCCCTTTCGGTCACACCTATAGGAACGAACCCCAATTGATAACTAATTAATTGTATGAGATACAATTTATTTAGTCCCTTGATTTATAGACTAAGAGGTTAGTCGATTATTTTAGAGAGATTTCGAGTTGCGAACTCGAGGCACGGCAGTTATTATTTAATTATGCGATAATTGAATAATAAATTTTGGGAGACGGGTTTTATTTAATTAATTGTTAATTCACTAAAATTGTACTAATTGATTAATGTGATTAATATTAGTACGTAAATAATATGTGTAGCGGTACACGTATATTTACGGAGTGATTTGAACGAAATTTATTATGGAAGTATTTAAACATGAAACGATGTTTAAAGTAGAATTACACGTATTTGTGAGACGAATATAAGAACCGATTTGACCCGTAAATGGGCAATTGGACCGTGTAACATAGAGTGTTGTGGATGATTAAAAACATAATCATTTCACGTTACTTTATTTTCTTCCATAAGTTATCTTTTGTCATAAAAGATTGGACAAAATTTGAGCAAAGTCACTCCCTCACTCCACCCTCTTCTACCCGTCCAACTCCCTCCTTTTATGCCAACCTTTGCTCAACTTTTCCACTTACTTGAGTGCATTTTTGCATGTGAGGAAATTGAGTTGGCTTATCTCTCAAAAATAAATATCATCTCTTACTAAGATTGTTAGTATACAAAATATATTATTATTAAGATTGTTAGTAATATTCACATATTATCAAGGGTTAAGTTTTACAAATATCTAGTTAATATTTGTAAGATTATTTGGGTGATTTGTTCTTGGGTGCAACTTGAAGGAGACTTTCTTTTTGAAAGTTTTTCAAGGAGGATCATCCATTTCTTTTTAGCTCAAGAACAAACTAGATAGGTGATCTAGTTTGTGCCCATATTACCATAAAAATCTATGTAAGGAAATTGTTTTTTCCTTCACTTTCATTTTTATGCTTTTATATTTGCATGCATGTTACATAGATCACCAAAATGATAAATTATGAGATAATTTAATTTTTATTAGAGAGTCTAATATGGATCTATGATCTTTCAAGTGGTATCAAAGCTTAGGCTTGTAATTTGCATGTTGATTTTAAGCATATTAATAAATTATGAGATAATTTATAAAAACTCAAAAATTGTGTTAGAAGAGGTTTTAGCACGAAATTTTTGGGGCATGCACACCTATTGATGTCAAAAGATTTGTGGTAAAGTTTGGTGATTTATGAAGTTATTTTCCTATTTTTAATGATTTTTGGTAGAAAACCGAGTCAAAATGCTGTATTTTAGTTATAAATTGACTAAAAATAGTTAAAAGATGATTCGGGTCATGAAATTTTTATGGTGTTTCATGCATATTTTCTACTGATTGTATGAAAAAGTTTGAAGGTTGGTTTGAATTTTTGCATGTTTATTAATTTTATGAGATAAAAGTCGATAAAAGTGAAATAAATTAATCATAATTTTGAAACTTTTGATTCTGCCCTTGATAAATTTATGTACTTTTGAAAATATTATTTAAAAGTTAAAAGTGAAATTTAAAATATGATTTCACCTTGTTTTGATGTTTATTGGTTTTAGTGGTTAAAAACCCATAAATATCGATCTTTTTCTTCACAAATTTTATCCGAATTTTTGGGGAAATTTTTCTGAGATTTTGGTGTTCTTGGAAGTGTTTCAGAATACTCAGAATTTTTGTTTCAAGTTTTTGGGTAATTTTTCAATTATTTTGGATTTTTACTTAAAAATTATGATTTTACCGATTAAATTAGCAAAATATCACCAAATCAAACTAATTATTCATCATAAAATTAGTGAGGACTAATTTTGAGGTCCAAAATAGTTTGGACAATTAGTTTGGACTTAAATGAGATTTAAGAGTTAATTATTGATTTTTACATGTTAAAAATCGATTAAATCCACAAACACCGAGATGGATACCAACGATTGTTGGATAGGGCGATATTGGCATCATTTTACAGCATTTTAAGCATGTTTATTTAAGTTGAATGAATGATTGTCATTTATTTAAAGTATTTATCTTGTTGTACCTAGTATGGCCTAGTTTATTTTAATCGTTATTACCCGAAATGAATGGGAATAGCGATTTGTTTGTAAATTAAATACGATCTCGTATCGTTAGTTTTTAATTAATTAATAGTTTTATTTATTTTATTAATTAATGTATAATAGGAATAGTTATGTAATTTAATTGTAATAGTTATTCTTACCGGCGTTTCCAAAAGACGGATTACATCGAGACGGAGTCTATTTTTGGAAGGTGTTCCAAATCCCACAAGAAGGAGCCACTTTTGGAATGAAGAGGCAAGGGACCAAGGAGTTGGTTTCCGATATGTAATAGTCTAGTTTTTATTAACTAGGTGGCCATACTAGGATTTATTCATATGCTTACTTGTTTGCTTGTTTTATTTTCGCGCATGCCAAAATCGCCATTCACATGCATTTTATTTTCTCGGTTGTCAATTCAAATCATTTACATTCACTGACTTAGTTCACTTATAGGGAATTTATGAATAAATTGACAAGATCTCTCACATAACTAAAATTGAGATTAGCCTTACCAATTAGTAACACCTATGAATCTCTTGTTCATTAGAGTCACGCTCGCCAAAGCGGGGTGTTCTTTTTTTACCTTGGGTAAGTAGGGAGGTAAACGGTTATCACACGGTAAAATTGGTTGGACTCAACGGGATATAAGACGGTCTTGTGTTCCGGGGCTAGTAGATGAATTTAATGAAATTCGTCGACCAAGAGTTGTAGAGGTAGAATTAGTCAACGTGACTTACCGAATTTACACAATTATGGGATGTTTCGCCCAAGCGATGCTCATTTTTGTTTAAAATTTGGGTCTTGGAATCATTTATATAATTTAGTGGGAGATCATTATATAAATGCTAAAACTTGTTAAACATGTTTTCACAAGTAATTTTTAAAACAATGGATGTTAATTTTTCCTTTTTGTTGTAGCATTTTAATTCGCAATGGCAACTTCATCAACTCCATCGACTACTCCACTAGGCAAAGATTCATGGCTAAGGTCCGTAATGGACAAATGTATCTTAAAAGATGATAGTAGTAACTTTCTTGAATGGGAATCCAACATCAAAAGTGTCGCCTTGTCCGACAATGTGCTCACTTACTTGACCGATGCTCCTCCCATCGAGCCCGGTCCAAGGGCTTCATTGGCGGTGCGGACCGCCTATGATGACCATGTGAGGATGTCGAATGATATCAAGAATGTATTGATATGGTCGATGTCCCCAAAGCTCAAGTTATCATGCATTTCTTTAAATGTGTACGAGATATTCACTCGTATGATTACTATGTTTTCACAAACACCTAAAGTCCGTCAATACGATGCGGCGACACGCTTCTTTGAAGCCAAGATTGAGAGGGGCCAAAAGGTTGGTCCCCATATACTCAAAATGGTCGAATATGTCGACATCCTAGAGCGTCTAGGGTGTAAGATTCCTAAGACTCTTGTGGTGGATCGTATCCTCCACTCACTTCCCACCAAGTTTGCCCACTTTAGGGTGAACTACAACAGGAATGGCATGGATAAGAGTTATCATGAAATTCATGCACTCCTCACCCAAGCGGAGAGGGATATGGAAGCGAGTGGGAGTGACAAAGGGTATGTTTTAACCATGAAGTTAAAGAACATGTCCCTTGATGTTAAGAAAGGAAAAGGGAAGGAAAAGTCCCAATTCAAGAAATCGTCAAAGAAACATGACAAGGGAAAGGAGAAGGCCGTTGAGAATGGCAATCCCAAAGCAAAAAGTGTCAAACTCTTCGAGGCTGAATGTTTCCATTGTAATGGGAAGGGGCATTATAGGAGGAGTTGTCCCAAATACTTGGAGTATCTCAAGGAAGGGTGTGTGACGCCTATTGGTATGATTTCCTCTCTCTATGTGATAGACGTTAATTATGCTTGCACTTCCACTTGGGTACTTGATACCGGATGTGGCTCTCACCTTTGTAATCATTTGCAGGGTTTAAGGGACGTGCGAGCACTAACAAAAGGTGATGTGGATCTCCGCATGGGCAATGGAGCTAGAGTAGCGGCCGTTTCCGTGGGGACCTATGTGCTCACTTTAGCTAGTGGTATAGAGTTGTATTTAAATAAGTGTTATTTTGTACCAACTTTAACCAAGAACATTATCTCCATTTCCACGTTAGACGTGGAAGGCTTTATTTTTTTATTAAGGATAATAGTTATACTTTTTCATTAAATGATGTGGTTTATGTCAAGGCCATTTCAATTGGAGGCATTTATGTTTTAAATGATGTTAGTGACGTTTATCATATGGAAACTAAAAGGCTCAAAACGGTTGATCCAAACGAATCCTACCTTTGGCGTTGTCATTTAGGCCACATAAACGAAAGAGGCATAAAGAGACTTGCTTCATCAAAAGTGCTCAAACCATTTGGTTTCGAATCTTATGGAACATGCGAGTCTTGTCTTCAAGGCAAGATGACTCGTGCACCTTTTGCGGGAAAAGGGACACGAGCTAGTGAGGTTTTGGCTCTCATACATACGGATGTGTGTGGACCATTAACCATCACCGCTAGAGGAGGTTTTCACTACTACATTACTTTTACTGATGACATAAGTAGATATGGGTATGTCTACTTAATGAAGAACAAGAGTGAAGCTATTGACAAGTTCAAAGAGTTTCAAAATGAAGTAGAGAACCAATTGGATAAAAAGATTAAGACCCTACGATCCGATCGTGGTGGTGAATATCTAAATTCTGAATTTGATTCACACCTAAAAGATTGTGGTATAGTATCACAATGGATTGCTCTTGGCACACCACAATTAAATGGTGTGGCCGAAAGGAGAAACCGAACTTTATTAGACATGGTTCGGTCTATGATGAGTCTAACTGAGCTTCTTAGTTCATTTTGGGGTTTTGCCCTCTTGTCTGCAACATTTTCACTAAATCGAAGCCCGACTAAAGCGGCCGATAAGACTCCATATGAGATATGGACAGGGAAAGTCCCTTATTTGTCATTCATGCGTATTTGGGATTGCGAAGCGTACGTCAAGATCAAGTCTGACAATAAGCTTGCACCCAGGTCTGACAAATGTCTTTTTGTAGGATATCCAAGGGAAACACGTGGCTATTACTTCTACAATAAACACGAGAACAAAGTGTTTGTGGCTCGTGATGTTGTCTTCCTAGAAAAGGAGTTTATTTCTAGGAGATAGAGTGGGAGAAAATTTGAACTTGACGAAGTTCGAGAGCCACAAACCGAGAATGGGGTAGAGGAGAACGTGGAGGATATCATTCCCTCTTCCTCTGAAACGGTAATTATTCCTAGAAAGTCAAGTAGGATTTCTAATCCACCTGACCGCTACCTTGGTAACATCAAAGAGGGTGGTGTTTTATTACTTTTGGAAAGTGATGAACCCACTACCTACAAATCGGCCATGTCTAGTCCCGACTCCTCACATTGGCTAGAAGCCATGCGATCCGAAATGGATTCCATGTACGAAAACCAAGTATGGGACTTGGTGGATTTACCTGAGGGAGTGCGACCCCTTCAGTGTAAATGGATATATAAAATTAAGCTCGGTGTGGATAAACATGTGGATGTTTACAAAGCTAGATTGGTAGCAAAAGGGTTCACCCAAGTTCAACACTATGCCGAAACCTTCGCTCCAGTCGCTATGCTTCGGTCCATTAGGATAATCTTAGCGGTTGCCGCATTTCATGATTATGAGATTTGGCAAATGGATGTCAAAACCGCCTTCTTGAATGGCATTCTAGAAGAAGAGGTGTACATTATACAACCTGAAGGTTTTGTGGATACATCTAACCCTAAGAAGGTGTGTAAGCTTAAAAAGTCCATTTATGGTCTTAACAAGCATCTAGGAGTTGGAATCATCGCTTTGATCATGTTATTAAACAATACGGTTTAACTAGAAGTGTGGAAGAACCGTGTTTATACATGAAGTATAGTGGGAGTAAGGTTGCATTCCTTGTCCTATATGTGGATGACATATTTCTCATCGGGAATGATGTTCCATCGCTCACTTTCATTAAGGAGTGGCTAGGGAAACACTTCCAGATGAAAGACTTAGGAGAGGCACAACGAATCTTGGGTATCCGGATCTATAGGGATAGATCCAAGAGGATCCTAGCATTGAGTCAAGAAGCTTATATTGACAAAGTTCTTGACCGGTTCAATAGGAAAGACTCCAAGAGAGGATTTCTACCTATGGGCCAAGGGATTACTTTGAGCAAGTCACAGTCTCCCTCCACCCCTAAGGAAATTGAACACATGAAGACCGTCCCTTATGCTTCCGTTGTTGGGTCTATCATGTATCCTATGATTTTCACTCGTCCCGACGTTGTGTATGCATTGAGCATGACAAGTCGTTATCAAGCCAAGCCTGGTGAGAGTCACTGGATAGCCGTAAAGAACATCCTTAAGTACTTGAGAAGGACTAAGGATTCGTTCTTAGTGGTTGGAGGAGAAACTGAGTTGCGTGTAAGAGGTTACACGGACGCAAGTTTCCAAACCGATCGGGATGATATGAAATCCCAATCCGGCTATGTATTTATGCTAAATGGAGGAGCTGTTTGCTGGAAGAGCCAAGCAAAGCGTTACTGCGGATTCTACAACAGAAGCTGAGTACCTTGCAGCGTCTGAGGCTGCGAAGGAAGCTGTTTGGATTAGGCAATTCATGGAGGGACTAGGAGTAGTCCATTCCGCCAAGGATCCTATCACTCTATATTGTGATAACAGTGGAGCTATTTTTCAAGCCAAAGAGCCGAAGTGTAGTAACAAATCTAGACACATTGAAAGGAAATACCATGTAATTAGAGATTATGTGGAAATGAAGGAAATTGACATTTGTAAGGTTGGGACAGATGATAATATTGATGATCCTATAACCAAGCCTTTATCAAAAGCTAAGCATGATGGTTATGTCGTCGGAATGGGATTGAGACGAGTACCAGATTTTATTTAGATTATGGATATGTAATAATTGGATAGTGTATCTCCTATTATATATATGATAATCACATTCATTGTTTTCGCATTCATTCTTTTATGAATCTTTTATTTAGTGCGACTAAATTTTAAATACCTTGTTTATCTGAATAATTTGTGGAGACAATGTTGAACAATATTCAAGTGAATAAGATGAACATTGTATTTTGTCCCTGGTCACTTAATGAGGTGACGTCTCGGAGTGACTAGATTGTAAGTCGATTGATGGTTGTTCAACACCATAAGGTCATACGTGATGACTAGTCGATTACATAGGCAGAGTGTGTGACTTTTTGCCGGACAGTGACCATTTAGAGAGTCCCTAAGTTCTTTTATAGACGCCTGGTCGTGGCGGGGATCTCTAAGATGTTCTAATGAGTCGATTCTTTTGACTGGAGACTATTATCTGAGCAAGTGCAGTTTTCGAGTGACTTTGGTTTTTTTTCCTAGGTCGTGCCGTGAAAGGAAGCCAAAGGGCATTTACTAGGTCATGGTGATCTGTATTGTGGAATAGGATAGATAGGGCATACAGGAATTGTCCACCCACGTTGGGTAACTATATCTCAAGGCCACTCGAGGAGTTAATGACTACAAATGCGTGGCCAAGCTCAGAAGTAATCTGTAAGAGATTTTTCCGGTCAGGTAGTCACACTCCCGATCGAGAAAACCATTCGCGATATGTTCATCTGCAAGTGCGACCTGAAAGAAACCTTGCATTGAGTGGGATATTAAAACGGACAAGAGAATTGGTAGCGCACACCTTGTGTCGGACAAGTGGGAGATTGTTGGGAGTTAGTGTCCTCCATAATAGTGCGTTTACATAATAAATCTCATTAAAGGAATATCATCAGATATTTAATTATTTAATCCTCGTCAGTTGATTAACGTAAATCGATAACGGTTGGCTGACTAGAGTTTGACGTTATTGTAGTGAGACGGCGGTGATCAACTGACCCCTTTCGGTCACACCTATAGGAACGAACCCCAATTGATTTAGTCCCTTGATTTATAGACTAAGAGGTTAGTCGATTATTTTAAAGAGATTTCGAGTTGCGAACTCGAGGCACGGCAGTTATTATTTAATTATGCGATAATTGAATAATAAATTTTAGGAGACGGGTTTTTGTTAATTAATTGTTAATTCACTAAAATTGTACTAATTGATTAATGTGATTAATATTAGTACGTAAATAATATGTCTACCGGTACACGTGTATTTACGGAGTGATTTGAACGAAATTAATTATGGAAGTATTTAAACATGAAACGATGTTTAAAGTAGAATTACACGTATTTGTGCGACAAATATAAGAACCGATTTGACCCGTAAATGGGCAATTGGACCGTGTAACATAGAGTGGTGTGGAGGACTAAAAACATAATCATTTCACCTTACTTTATTTTCTTCCATAGGTTATGTTTTATCATAAAAGATTGGACAAAATTTGAGCAAAGTCACTCCCTCACTCCACCCTCTTCTACCCGTCCAACTCCCTCCTTTTATGCCAACCTTTGCTCAACTTTTCCACTTACTTGAGTTCATTTTTGCATGTGAGGAAATTGAGTTGGTTTATCTCTCTAAAATAAATATCATCTCTTACTAAGATTGTTAGTATACAAAATATATTATTACTAAGATTATTAGTAATATTCACATATTATCAAGGGTTAAGCTTTACAAATATCTAGTTAATATTTGTAAGATTATTTGGGTGATTTGTTCTTGGGTGCAACTTGAAGGAGACTTTCTTTTTGAAAGTTTTTCAAGGAGGATCATCCATTTCTTTTTAGCTCAAGAACAAACTAGATAGGTGATCTAGTTTGTGCCCATATTACCATAAAAATCTATGTAAGGAAATTGTTTTTCCTTAACTTTCATTTTTATGCTTTTATATTTGCATGCATGTTACATAGATCACCAAAATGATAAATTATGAGATAATTTAATTTTTATTAGAGAGTCTAATATGGATCTATGATCTTTCACCTATTGCCAATATCATCAAGGGAATGGTCATGACACTGAAATATGCTTCAAACTGAAACACGTTATTCAAAATATGATCGACAATCATGAACTGATAGCTTCATCCCTATGCCAACCAAGTGATGAAGACAACCCTAATGAACATCTCTTTCTTCAAGGAGATAAAAGCGTCATCGACTATTGTCCTCATATAATTCCCAACAACGAGAGTGAAATGCTCAAGTGGGTCAATGCTCAAGATCAAACATTCAAGCCGCTGGATGCTGCAAAGGAGATCCTTGAGGAGGAAAGTAATGATTCGGAGTCCGTATCTACGATTAACTCTGAGTCCGAGTCCGAGTCTTAGGCTTTCTCACATCTATCCTAGTGTCTGTCCTTTTATTCCTAAGTGACAAACTGGGGGCTGTCCCCATGAGTCTGTCCTAACATCTTATTTATCTAAATAAAAGCACAATTTCCAGCTATCATATATTCTCCTCTTTACCATTTCCCGTTGACAACGAGAATTGATTTGAGAATTGATTTAAAACAAACAACATGTTCCAATTCAATGTGAGTACACTCGAGTGACGTTCCGTGCCGAGTAAGCAGAGGACTCGAAACTCCGTGTCCATTTTCTTTACCTATTCCATGTCTGGCAATAGAAACCTTTCAATAGCACCCAATTTAGAACGAGCTTTTATCGAAGGGATTCTACGATGAACCTGGATAGCAAACCAGAACATCTCCTTGTTGATGATCAATGACGGAAGGCAATCTCATTCCCCACCAAAACATCCCATCACCAAATATCAACCGCTCACCAACGGGCACATCCCCGTCTGCACCTTTACCTTCCTCGAACGAAGGACGGCAAAAAAACCGATATATCTTAAGCAAAGCGAAAGGCCAAAATCAAAGGCCCAAGCCAATAGCCATTCACCCAAAGTCAAAGCGAAAGGCCAAAATCAAAGACCAAAGCCAAAAGCAATTCATCCCAAGGCCAAAGCCAAAGCCAAAACAAAGGCAAAAACCAAAGCCAACGCGAAAGCCAAAGCAAAAGCCAAGGCAAAAGCCAAAACAAAAACGAGATAGTGAAATTCAAATTCACTATTTTCACACATTCCAAACGACGGAAATTAAAACCGTCATTTTCAAATTAAAAAAACAAGATAGTGAAATTCAAGTTCGCTATCTTCACCAGCTTCAAACGACGGAAATTAAAATTGTCATTTTCAAATAAAAAAACAAAATAGTGAAATTCAAATTCGCTATTTTCACAAATTTCAAACGACGGAAATAAAACCGTCAATTTCAAATCAAAAACAAGATAGTGAAATTCAAATTCACTATTTTCACAATTCCAAACAACGGAATTAAAAACCATCCCACTCAAAAAACGAAATAGTGAAATTCAAATTCGCTATTTTCCCACAATTTCAACATACGAAGTTCAAACCCATCACTTTTCAAAAACATGAAATAGCGAAATTCAAATTCGTTATTTTCCCACAATTTCAAATAACGGAATTAAACCGTCACTTTTCAAACTTCGGACCAACAAGTCCAACACCAAAACACCAAGTCCAAAGCACAGGGCCCGTGAGTCCAAAACACCCAGTCCAGGACCAACAAATCAAAAGCCCAAGACCCATGAGTCCAAAATACCAAGTCCAGGACCAACAAGTCCAAAGCCCAGGACCTATGAGTCCAAAACACCAAGTCCAGTACCAACAAGTCCAAAGCCCAGGACCCATGAGTCCAACATATAAAATCCCGGACCGACAAGTCCAAAACGCCAAACAAGTCAGTCCAACACACCAAATCCCGGACCGACACGTCCAAAACACCAAACACTAAAACCTCAACCAAAACTGCTTCACACCTAAGTCCTTCAATAGACTGTTACAGGGAGACCCATCTAGGATCCTGGGGATTCCCCTCAAGATCATAACCAACATCGCTTCACCACTAAGTCCATCTAGAGACTGCTACAGGGAGACCTATCTAGAATCCTGGGGATTCCCCTCAAGATCATAACCAACACTTCTTCACCCTTAAGTCCTTCTAGAGACTATCACAAAGAGACCTATCTAGGGTTCGGAAGATTCCTCTCAAGCTCGTAATATCACACCCTAACCTTTAAGGTCCAGACATGGGAATCTGATTCCACATTATTTACCAACCATTTCCTGCTCAGGCCACATCAAGCCGGAGACCCCATTCCGCACCACATTACAAGCCATAACCCACCGGCCTAAACACCACAAAATACCAACTCCAGATTTCTATCTGTCAAATAAACCTTTTTTTACCAGGCTTCACATTCCAAAATGTCGAAGCCATTTTCACCTTGACTCAGATTCAGAGTCTTCAAAAAAAAGATTGCTTTCTTAGGGTCCACTTTTTAGTGTGCTCACACAACAAGAAACATTTTCACCAGCTATGCCTCTTCGATTCATGATCAAGAGGAATTTCTCTCCAATCAACCTTCAAGTCACCAAACGGAACTCACCGTCGTGACCCTCGACTCCATATTTTTATCTGTCAAACAAACCCATTATTACCAAGCTCCACATTCCTTAATGTCGAAGCCATTTTAACCCTTACCCATATACGGAGTCCTCGAATGCTTTGCTACCGAGAACGGGACATACCCAATCCACCCTTAGGGTCCACTTTTTAGTGTGCTCACATGATAAGGAACATTTTCACAAATTACACCTCTTCGATTCATGATCAAGAAGGGATTCTCTCAAATCAATCTTTAAGGAACATTTTCACAAATTACACCTCTTCGATTCATGATCAAGGAGGGATTCTCTCAAATCAATCTTCGAGTCACCAAACGGCTTTTACCATCGTGACCCTCACACTTTAAGGTCCTAATAACTCGCTTAGGCACACACATTCAGAACTACGATCTGGTTTGATTTCACTTCACGTGAATACATAGGCAGTCCTTCAAGGACACAACCATACACCTCAAAATAAATTATCAAAACACACATTCAGAACTATGATCTAGTTTGATTTCGCACACACGCGAATACATAGGCAGTCCTATTACAAGGGCAAAACCACACCCCCACACACATTCAATTTTCAAACCTTCAATTTGCAACCCATTGCACACACACGCAAAACTACGATTTAGTTTGATTTCGCAAACACGCGAATACGTAGGCAGTCCTATTACAAGGGCACAACCGCATACTCCTTTCACAACATTTCCAATTTTCAATCCTCAACACACAGCTTAGAACTACGGTCTGGTTTGATTTCACAAACACGCGACTACGTAGGCAGTCCCACAACAAGGACACAATCGCGCATCCATCTCAACCGTCAACATCGATCCTCAAAAGCAACCCACCCAGTGGGAAAAAAATTAATCTTATACCTCTTTACTGGGGGCTTCTTCCTTAAGACGTTTCCCATTCCTTATTTTGTAAAAATCCCACCTTCTCACTCTGGGGGCTTCTCTTTCGAGACGCCACCCATCCTTTATCCTCAAACATCTTTTAAGTCTCAACTACAGTCCAAAATAAAACCGCCCATAGCCTAGGGCTCGGTTCGGACGATGACAAGGTCTTGGTTCCGCTCTCCGTAACATCATACCTCGAGAAGGGATCTCCAACAAGCAAACGGAGGCAAAGATGTCTGGAGAAGATAATCTATTCATGTTCCTAGCCAAGCGGACCTTCTACCTCAGGGATTTGATACTCATTGTCACGCTTTCTTCGCTAAGAGTTGCACTTACATGTGCAAAGTCTGTCAGAGTCACCCCCGTGTCGTGTCGATACTGACTTTGTATCACGTTCACGGCTGTCTGCTAAATCAGTCTGTCGGTATGCGTCCATGTGAGTCAATATCACAACGGTCACGTGTCTCAGTCTATTAGATCTACGAGTAACAAGACTCGCCTTCAAGCTTCACAACATTCAAAACTTCTATCTACCTTCGCGTGAGATATTACATGCTAGTTGCTTATATGCTAACTGCTCACATGCTTATGTGCCTACATGCTTATATGCTTGCGTGCTAGTTGCTTATATGCTAACTGCTCACATGCTTACGTACATACGTGCTTATATGCTTGCATTCAACGTGTTTGTCTATGAGACTGCGGATTTGTGTGGTCACTAACCATGCAGGTAATCTTGAGAAGACAAACTCACTCCAACTTAGTACTGGGTTCTTCCCAACAAACGGCGACCCATCAAGTCCAAGAGCTTTAACCCCGCCGATTACATGACTTATGCTACCTCACAGCGAGAAGCAACTCATATCCCCGGCGAGTCCTAAGAAGTTTCTAACTTCCCAGCGAGTTCCAATTTTTAAATGGATGTCACACATGCTATTTTCGATAGTCGATCATTCGACCATAGATGGTTGGCGAGCCTTTGTCCGCAAACAAGGTACAACTCAAGGGCGTATCCCGAAGATGCCTCGGGTACGACTCCTTATCACAGCTGGCGAGCCTTTCCACGCACACAAGATATGACTCATGGACATATCCCGAAGATGCCTCAGGTATGATTCCTTCCTATGGCTGGCGAGCCTCAAAACACACCACTTCAACACCGGCTGGCGAGCCTTTGCGTGAAAATTATTCAAGGACGTATCCCGAAGATGCCTCAGGTATGATTCCTTCTTATGGCTGGCGAGCCTTTATACGTAGTCTAATGGACTTTAAACGACCCGAATAGGAAGTCGACAAACTCTTAAATGTTCCCGACGGCAGGTCCTTGACTCGAATCCCCGAGTTGCCTCGACGTCGCCCTTCCCGACGGCAGGTCCTTGGCTCAAATCCTTTTGAGTCGCCTCGCAGTAGCAATGGTCTTCAGGTTGTAATCTTCGATTGACCTGGAGATCATACTTTGAGTTTTGCCCTGTCCAAGCCTCAGTCAAAGTGAGGGCTCTGTAGATACCCAGTATCAACACCTTCCAAAAACCACCCGATGATGATCGGACTATAACGTGTTTTTGATATGCGTGCGTGGATTGGCTATACATGAGACGGTTTAATGCACGAGTCGGATATGAAAAATGATTTCAAAATTTTACTAACTTCATTTGCATTAAAATAATACTATTCAGAGTTAAAACCGTCTTCAGACCCAAAACCGTTTCAGAAACCCGCGACTCCAGTTAACCTGAGTCAACCCAAATCTCGAATGTCGAAAATAATGCCATGAATGTCTTAATCATGTCATTTCCTTTAAAATGACCCTAATTAGAGTAAAAACCGACACCGAGCCAAAAAACCGACTCGAAATTCAAATCCCGACTCACACGGGTCAAACCCGAGTCAAAGACACAAAATACCTACCCCAAATATCACCCAAGAGAAAGCTTACACGGCTAAGCAACCATCAAAGACCACAAATCACAACCAACAAAACATTGATTAGAACAAATACAAAATCCAAATTTGCGAAAGGGACAGTACACCCCATTGCATCACGAGTTAGCTCGCGCATCTTTAGGCTGTCTGCTTAGCCTCTAAGTAAACACAACCGACCTACCATCCCATATTTCTCTATAAATACCTACCATCACACAACATAATCTTCACGCGAGCGTCCGCCCCCTCCTTCTCCCTTAAACTTCTAGACCTGACTTCCTAAGTCACCAAATCGACACGTGTTTACGACCTACCGATCGAAAACGCAATACTTACACATTTTGTTTGGTACCGTCGCCGTGCATTCGATTGACCCATTCGACCACCTCAACATAAATCAATATGTTTTAATTAACATATTTTCAAAACTAAATCCTTTTTTAAGGCACCTTTTTAAACTTCTTTGATCGCGATTAGTCAGAACGAGAAAACCGTCTCTAAAGTCGTCTACTTCGCAAACATCAATACACGTAAGTTTGAGGGTGTAAATATCTCACTTATTTCATGTCTCTACTGTTTTTATGAGTTTATGAGCATGAACAATGCATAACACGATTGAACAATGCATAACACGATTCAAATATAGGTTAGACAAGCCAAAACCGAGTTTTGGCCAGAGACAGGAGCTCTTTGCTATGCCGGAAGGCTCGCGCCTCTTGTAGGTGTCCAGGTCAGACTCATCCGTGTTTGTTCTCGTCTTTCCTCTTTATTTCATTTCTTATTTGTAATCGGTTTTTACCATTTTAGTTCATTTTTATGACAAACATTTTAGCCATAAATTATAATCACCCTTGGTTCCATATACCATGATGGTTTAATCCGTGACTCGGTGATATTAATTGGTTAATTACATTTTAAAGGAATTTCTTTTCTTTTATTTACCATTTTAATTCATTTTTATGATAAACATATTTGGACCATTACAAAAATCATCCTTGGTTCTTTATACCATGACGGTTTATTTCGTGACCCGATGATATTATTGGTTGATTACATTTTAATGGGTACTTTAACACCCTTTTCTTTTATTTACCATTTTTCTCATTTATTTACACTTGAAAACATATTAGTCATAATTCATAATCATCCTTGGTACTTTATACCATGTTGGTTCAATCCGAGTACGATGACAAACTTGACTAATTACAAATAATTGAACTTAACATAATTAGTTCAAATCAAACATTTTCCTTTTACACATTTTACTATGCTTTTCAAACATGCAAATCCGACGACGAATATTACTAACACAATAGTAATTATTCCAAGTCATGCAAATCATATTTGCAATCATTAATCACGAAAACCAGTTTTAAACAACCTTTTCAACAACCAGGAGACGCCCCCTTAGGTCGCCTTATGGCTCGCGCCCCAAGAGGCCGTCTGTTTTCATATTTCAAAACCTGGGCAGAGCCCTTCCCTCGCAATAAGCTCGCGCCCCAATGGGGCTGCGTAGCACTGTTCTGTCCCATTTTGGTACTTGTCTAGGACGATCCCGATTACGGTTTATCCGAATACGTGACGGATCAGATTGACGAGTTTGCATCACATACTTTGTCTTTTAAACACACTTTTTCAAGTAAATGGATCGTGTTAAGCATCATAATCCGAATTTGGTAAATGGATGTTTAATTTCCGTTTTCACATGCAAATCAATCTAAATCCAACTTTGACACCAAATTCTTGGTACATGTATAAACAAACCGACTTAGCAAATTTCCACATGTTAGGTTAAAACTTTTGGATGTGCATTCATGCATTTACACCGTTTTATCAACTCTTCCACTTAAACAACCACGATCGATCAGTAGAGGTCGCTAACGCGGGCGGGATTGGGTGTCCGATTAAAGGGCTTCCCAATACGTACCCTCACCCCTTACTCAGAACCTTTGGATAGTGGATGGCCTTATCCAGGGCGTACGAGAGTCATTTTAGACATAGAATGCTAAAAGGGGGACGAGTCCTTATCTTTAGTACCTATGTCAAACACTTCTTTTTGCCTTGGATGACCTAGGTATAAAGTGGATTCGAACGGGTTCCAAGCATCCCATAAATTCTTGGTGGCGACTCCGAACATCTCTACATCATTTCGTGACCTTTGCCGAGACGAAACCGACCGATCTAAAGCGATCCGGCCGAAAGCATTTTTACACCGCCGAGCGTGGCTTTCAAAATACCGATGTACGTCCATAGATTTGCTTGGCGTGCATGTGGCCCATGTCCACAGTAAAAATCTTCTTTTATCATGTTTTCATATGTTTCATGACAGTAACATGCTAAATCATGCATAACATGGTCCAAAACATGGGAAGAATGAGCGAAAACCGGATTTTTGGTTGAGGCAGAGGCTACATACGTAGCATACAGTCTCGCGCCTAAAGCAGCCTGCCCAACCTAAATCCAAAACGTGTTTGGTCTCTTAATCTCCTTCATTTTTGTTTCGTATTGTAATCGGTTTTTACCATTTCAAGTATTTTCAAATCTTTCATTTTTTTATGACAAGTTTTTAACCATAAAGCATTTTCACCCTTGGTTCCTAATACCATGACGGTTTAATCCGTGTTTCGGTGATAATATTTGGTTAATTACATTATAAAGGATATTTTAAAGCCTTTTATCTCATTTCTTTACATTTTAAAGGGTATTTTAAAGCATTTCATCATTTCTTTACATTTTTAGTCAATGTATTAGTCACCAACACAAAGTCATCCTTGGTTCTATATACCATGTCGGATTTTAACCCGAGTACGATGATGAATGTTGACTAATTATATACAAATGAACTTAAAACAATTAGTTCATTACCATTTTCAAAACTATTCATGTCAAGCTTGCAAAATCGAACCCGACATCGAATATTGTCAAGTCTCGTTCTTCAAATCAACACAAAAGCGGCCTAAACGGTCTTTTCAAATCAAGACGGGTTTAAACACCCATTTTTAAATACATTTTAAGAACTTTTTCAATGGTCATAAGACGTTTTCCATCGTCTGTTGACCCGCGCCTAAACAGGCCGCACATTTTTCTATTTTCAAACCAAGGGAGACCACTTTGCATCGCCAGCAGGCTCGCGCCTCTTATGGCTGCCTGAGGTAGGGTCTGTTCCCCTTCCAGCATTTGTCCAGGATGATCTCGACTTCGGTTAACCCGAATATAGGACGGATCAGATGACGAATTTGCTCATTCAAACATCATATTTGCAAAATGCCTAACTAAGACAAATGGATCATGTTATGCACCATAAACCTAATTCGGTAAATGGATGTTTAAATTCCGTCTTGCATGCAAATCAACGTTAAATCCAACTCGACATCTTATACTTGATACTTTGATTAAACAAACTGACATAGAAAGCTCACATGTTAGGTTCAAACTAGTGGATGTGCATTCATGCATTTACCCGTTTTATCAATTTTTGCATTTAACCAACCAAGATCGATCAGTAGAGGCCACTATCGCGGGCGGGATTGGGTGTCTGTTAAAGAGCTTCCCAATACGTACCTTTACCTCTTACTCAAAAACATTGGATAGTGGACGACGTTATCCAGGGCGTACGAGAGTCATTCTAGAGATATGATGCTAAAGAGGGAGGATTCCTTATCTTTAGTACCTAAGTCAATCCCTGGTTTGTGCTTCGTTTGACCGAGACGAAACCAACCGATCTAAAACGATCCGGTCGAAAGCATTTTTATGCCGCCGAGCGTGGCTTTCAAAAGACCGCTGCATGTCCACAGATTGGTTTGGCATGTAGGTAGCCCGTGACTATAGACCGGCAGGCGGCATCGCGCATGCAGGCCGGCTTGTGGCCCATGTCCACAGATTGGCGACTCCACTAGGGAAAACTAGGACACTTGTGTCTTTGTGATCCCTAGATGGTGAGACTCAAACGAGGTCTTGGTTAAAATGCATTAATTGATATTACTGTAACACCCCCATACTCCAAGTGCCTTACCAGGACCACTCAGGTATAAGGATGCCACCATCTCGGTTACCCGAGGCATGATATTCATAAGACAATGACGAAACAACTGTAAAAGTAAATAAAGTTTAAAGTGATTACATAGCAATTCCAAACTGATAAAAAGAAATACAAGATTCTCAGACGGTCTACTGCTAAAACTATCAAAGCTATAAAACATCGTCGACACAATGGAAGACTTCTAAAGCGCCATGTGATGACTCATCCCAGCTATCCCATATGCGTCATATCATACCTGCTCAATAACTGCTCACCACCCCCGAATGGATCACCACAGTTTTTAAAACATTTAAACGGGGTCAGTACTAATCACACAACTCAATATACCAACAATAAGATAAACATACAGCTTAACCGTCACACACATACAACCACACCAATCCCAACAATCTCAATCACCGATCGTCCTTTGGACCGATCCCCGATCAGCTGGGGGACCGCAGCCGTACCCACCAAATCCCCGCTCCTCATAATGAGCGATAACCCTGTCCATTAATGTGCACATCCCCTTCCGTGGCGGGTGCCACGAAGGGCGAAACTAAGGTGTGAAGCCACTCCCACAAGTGACCCCACTCAGCCGAGGACACGCCTCGAGAACCAGAGACAAACAATCACAATCAACAAACTGTCACAATACAATTACTATATTATTCAATCAACCACAACACATCAACAATCATCCCATTATGGGACTAATACTGAGTAGGAAATCCTACCTGGAAAGCACAACAGTCAGACGGTACCAACAGCTGTATCAAAAAGCCTCTTCTACAAAACCTCCTCCTATCATACAAACACATAAACACTACCAAATCACAATCTACACAAAACCCCTAAATCCCCGTATTAGGGTTTAACCAACTTAAAGGAAAAAAAGTAAAAAGGGTACATAGATCTTACCCTCGACGCAAGGATCTCAACGGTATAACAAACGATGAAAACCGACCTTCCAAACTCCGGGATTTGCTAATAATGCGATTAAAGGGATGAACGTACTTGCTTTCTCTCTTTGACAGTAATTTAGGTTTAGAAAAGTGTTTAGAATGATGACGGAAAAGATTATATACCTTAATCGCATAATTAACAAAACCCGAGAAATAACTCCTCGTAAACCGGCTACTCGATCGAGTAGCTAAGGTACTCGATCGAGTGCCCCCTTACTCGATCGAGTATCCTAGTTACTCGATCGAGTACCCAACAGGTCAGAAACTATTTTAAAAAGCAACTCACCCTTACTCGACAGAGTAAGGCCTACTCGATAGAGTACCCAAAGACTCATAAATACGGAGTATTACAGTCTTCCCTCTTTAAAAAGAACTTCGTCCCCGAAGTTCAACCCATACTCAAAAACAAACATACTAACTCGATCAAGACACAACAACGTGACTAAGAACTCAAAACAAAACTCCAACCCAATCATGAACTCGTAACACTAACTCCACTAACTATTCCTACCTCCACAACATGGCTCACGATATCGTATCGACTCCATTATATATCTCTCAACACTAACTCCATACACTACCAACTAGCTCCGTAATACATCATCCAGAGCCAATCCAATATCAAAATACCCCTAACACCAAACGGAATGTTACATTCTACCACCCTTAAAAGGAACTTCGTCCTCGAAGTCCTCGAAGTTTACTTACACTCATAAACATCATCATGACACTATCAAAACTCTCGAACTCCTAAACATCACACTACTACAAGCACGGCCATGGCCTTTTAACAACATTAACCACAAAACAAATCCCTCCTTTACGCTATTCTAACACTCTACTTCCAATTATTTTACAACATGCACAACCATGAAACTCACTTTTATCGCATCCTACTCCTCTTAAGACAAATGTAACGTCCTCGTAAATCACTAATACTAAATCCTTAGTTAAATCATCTCATCATCCTCATCACCACCACATGTCAAAGATAACCGCCTATAACCTCATTTCTATAACCATTCCTATTTCCAAGGCTTTCTTACTTAAACAGTTCTCGTACTTCAATTCACTCTGCACTCCATCTAACTAATACCACAAAACCCTTAGCATAACCAATACTCCAACTCTTCCACATTACCGCAACATGACATACCTCTCTATATAGACTATATAAAACTTCTATCGCCAAAAGCATAACTCACGATCCACACGTGTTACGTACACTCACACAGATCCTCAAGTTCTTTTCTTTCATCACTGCAAAACTCATACATGACTTAACAAGACACTAAATCCAAACACCCTTCCCTCACTGGCCCAACGAAAGATTAAAACCACTGCAGACTTTGGATCATTACCACACATGTTCTACGAATCACTTGCCATGACTATGTGCACCGATGTCTCATCTACAACAAGGTCAAATGTTCTATACAACCTCTTACAACTGTGCCCTATCAACAGAAAATCACTATACCATCACAACAACAAAACATACACAACTTTCTCCCATATCATACTCTACCCTCACACCCAAGTTGAAGCGGTAAGAAACATCAACAAACAAAACAACGGTCTACATGTTCAACCAAAACTCACAAAGAACAACAAAGAAATAAAACAACAATCTATGTATAACTGGTATGCACTTTCGAAAACTCGTATCATAATCATCCCGCCTACTCCACCACAACCGGTGACGGCATCACAACACCGTCACCAACAACCGCACCACAGTGCGAAAATACCCGCATCACAACACGAAGTACCGTGCTCGGATCACCACCCGAGGCACCACAACCGCACCGATAGACATCACAACTTACTCAAACCCATAAACACTGACTCAAAGATAACTTCTCGACATAAGAAAAACATACTCAAATCCACTTTATTAAATCACAACGCAGCATATTATATGGATAAACAGATAAGCACCTCATGAACATCATCTCTACCATTTCACGAAATACGCATGTGTTATCAATGCACATAAAATTATAACTAGCCATGCCAAATCAATCAAGTTATTACCTTTTTAGCATCATTCCATCAGATTGTCGTACCCTACATATATCACAAACATTCATATAACATCTTTATAACTATCACACCATACCGCTTCACGTGAGGTCAGAACCTCACACAAACGTTTATACACATCATAGACCCATAATCACATCCAACTAGTCAATCCTGATCACGTAAGTTACCACTCGATAAAGGTTACCTGTCGCCCCAGCTTAACTCATATGCCCCTCATAACATATTTTCCCATTCGCATAACCATCACCTCATGCCATACTATTAATATTCAACCACTAGCGCTCACCTCATACAACTTTTAAATTTGAAGTCGAGATTCCCACCACATCTTATACTCCCTTACAACCATACATATCAATCCGGCCTTTGTAAAATCAACCTCTCTAGGACTGATGTCTTTCTTATCTATCATCACCCTTAACCACTAGTGACAACACCACAATACCACCACTGCTCGTATATCAAACCTCTTACACTCATATCAAAACAACACGGTTTTTCTCCTATCTTTGGTTAACATCCCCAAATAAAGAACATCAAACCCATCAACAAAATTACCTCAACATTATTCCCAATACTATCTTAATTGTATCGTCATCTAACTTTCCACCAAAAATCTCATATCGTGTAAATACTTCACCAACTCTCACTCCCTTAATTCCTCAAAACCCATTATTAATCATGTTGTCCTGAAGCTCCCATGTAACCATTAACTAACATCCTCATGATAATATCACACATTTCGATGATTCCTTACCTTTATATCACATAACTCCGGTGAAAATTTTCCTTAGCTTACTTTTTACTCTTCTTTTCTCTTCACATTCAACAATACCATTTAATAGCTCAACCCTTATTACTTCTATCTAATTCTTTAGTGCTCCGGTTACCTTCTCATTCCACCAAAGCTCAAATCCCATTATTTCATGTCGATATCATCTCACTCTTTCTTACCATGGATCTTCTCTTATTATGCTATCGCTCACACTTGCCACTAACCTATCCATAAAATCAACGTTCACTGTTTAAACAACTTCATTTCATGCCGTTAAATGCCCTAAGAAATCACACGTAGTTTCACCTCTTAATAAACCAAATCTCCCAAACTCACTCACTGTCTACAAATCCACCTCGCAACATGTCTCCATAAAGTTCACTATATACCAGTCTTCTCAACCCCTTTAAAACGAACTTTCACTACATATATTCTTGACCCACACGACTCCTAACCATCTCACTCCATAATTCTTTACACATCTCAAGTTGCCACTATCCAAACCTTCCTTTCAATATTTTCATTCTCACGTTCCCGAGACCCACATCATCCCTTACCCACTTTCACTTACTTTTACATCACTCAATTTCGCGAATAAATCACTCACCACGTCTCACCAAAACTTGCACCATGCCTCAATCAGCTCATCAATATTCTTTTTCTTTTTCCACTTCTCAGCACAACCACATATAGCTCATCTCCTCCCACCAAACTCATACTCACCATAAGGTGCCAATCACCACCCCATAAGGTTGGGTAACTTACGTCTCAAGACCAACTTACATGTAAAACAATGCATAAAGAAGTAAAATAACAACTTTGAATTAAACATAATATGCAACGAATGTCAAAAGATAAGCATATGACCCAAAACAGGGGTCACTAGATCGAGTACCGGCCACTCGATCGAGTAAGGGACTTACTCGATCGAGTAGGTGAAGATCAGAAGCGCGTAAAACAAATCACCAGGGCTACTCGATCGAGTAACTAACGTACTCGATCGAGTTCCCCATTACTCGATCGAGTACCAGGGCTACTCGATCGAGTACCCCAATTCTCAGCACTGTCCAGTTTTCGTAAAACAGTCATAACTCACTCATTACTTGGTCGTTTTGGGCGTGTGACCTATCGTTAGAATCGTAAAAGGACAAGATATCACCTCCAATTGGAATCACATCAAAATCATTTATGCATCTCAAGTTATAACAGTTTAAAGACAACCTCTTTATAATCGAAAAACAAAACTACTTGATTTTACTTCCAAACAACTTAAACAACAACCAAGCAAACAAAACCAGTCCAAAACTCATAAAACCAGTATTCATAATCATATGTTACTATTTTCAAAAGCCAAGCAACAACATTAAACATGCACATAGATTATTTAACTTGTCAATCACGATTTACCAAATGCTTTTATTTTATAACTTTACGTACACAATAACATAATATACAACATAAAATCCCCTATTCACATGTTACAAACATTGCCATATTATTAAAATCCATTACCCACATAAACATGTTCCACACATGAATTTCATACTTTTATGCAATTACTTACTTAATCTCTTCCAACCAATTCATTCATTACAGCTACACACTTCTTACCACATATACACATGAACAATAGTGGACAAGTACATAAACTTATCATGCAACCTTATGCAAACCAAATATACGTATACGACACAACATTCCAATGCACATGTTATTATTATGCCACATTATGAATCATCCATCCTGCAACATCATCATTCATCACATATGAACTACTTCCTTTTTCTACCACATCATTCATCATTCTCATATACTTTTCCTACAATTCAAAACAACATTGTAAACCAACTATCATGCTTTCTATCAATAGCTTACGAAATCACATCATCACCATCTTTTCTACACATTCCCCATTCTCCACATACATACATCCACCGATTCATGCCACACATCAGCATATAGGTACACAATTCACAAGATAAACACATAGCGATCCCGACTCATATCCCATGGTGACCGGTTCAAAATTGTAGGGCGAGTTCGCGACTTTAGGACGTCTCCCAAGCCTTTGCATTAGCTCCTACAACCTTTACCCCGGGTTCATTTTAATTGACTCCCTATATTCATTAAATTCATTGGTTACAGGTTTCAGGATCGTCGCTCTGATACCATTTGTAACACCCCCATACTCCAAGTGCCTTACCAGGACCACTCAGGTATAAGGATGCCTGATACGTGCCTAATGTATAGTCTTTTTAGCCTATTTCAGCACGTATTTCTATGCATATTTATACTGTTTTTATGGTATTTTGCCCCGAATTGGCTACTTTGGTGCATTTTGTCCTTTTTGTAGGAATGATCGCGAAAGTAGTGGATCCGTACCCTTTTTCGTCCTTTTTGCATGCATTTAGAGGAGACGGGATTTTCCTGAGTGAGATACTGTGTTTGGAAGCGTCATGGCACGCAATACGAGGCACTTAGATGCGGACATGAGCTGAAATGAGGATATAGTTACTCGATCGAGCAGTTAACCACTCAATCGAGTGGTTTTTACTTCCTTTGATGATCGATCGAGGGGTTTTTCACTCGACCTTACGCTGAAGAAAGAGCTGTTGCTCGATCGAGTAACTTCCCAGTCGATCGAGCTGTTCTGGATGAAGAGTTGGTCGATCGAGTGGTTTTAATCCACTCGATCGAGTGGTTTTGATGGGTTTGGGCTTTAATTAGCCCGCGTGATGGTTTATTTTCGCTAAACTCTTTTGCTTTGCTATTTAAGCACGCTTTACTAGGTTAATTAGGGTCATCTTTCATATTACAAAACACTCTACTGTAAACTTTTAAACGCTGCTTTATTCCTCTCTACTGTTACTTATTTCGGGATTGCTTTTACTCGGATTTTGTGTTCTTTACGCCGGATTCGCTTGGATTGTAATTCCTTCTCTCCCTTCAATAATAATTAATCATTTGCTTGCTTTCATTACTTGTTTCGTTGCATTTATCCTTTGCCCTAATTTTTCTTATTGCGATCTATTGTTAATTCATAATGTTTACTGCTGGGAAATTGTTTGCTGTTAGTTTAATTAACGATATGAGTAGTTAAACTCCCTTCATGTTGGGATTAGGGAATCTGCGGTAGAAATATGACGACGTAGTAAATGAATTAGACGAATTGATTATGAGACCCTGTCACTATAGCAATTTAACTGTATTTATCCGACCTAGTTGAGTGCACGCTTCTATGTTACCCTTTAATCTGGCTAAAATTAATCCTGGATCGAAAGATTGGACTAAATAGGCCTGCTATAAACAGTAGACTACCCTAATGAGGACGAAAGTTAAGTTAGTGATATTTTAGGATAGAAAGTGGACCGAAAGGACCTTTCCACATCCGTCTCACAATAGTTCGTCTGAATCATTTACAGCTGAGTTATTGGACTACCGTAGTGAACCGAAATCCCGACATGTCCCTCTCTTCTTGATAGTTTAATCATATTTTATTGCCTTTACTGCTCTTTACTTTATTTCTCTTCCTTTCAAACTTCGTAGTTTAGAACCAAATTCAAACAACCCCTAATTGTTACTTTAAGACTAGAATTAGGAAACTGTTAATTACATTACCTCCCTGTAGATTCGATACTCGACTGCCTCTGCTACATTTTTGTTGAGACCGTTAGGTTTTATCTTTGATATTAGTCTGTTTTTCAGTTTAAGGGACACCCGTTCCTTAGACTATTCTTATATCCTATTTGTAGTTTCTTCTTATGCGCAGGTCACATGGTGGTGGTTTATTGCCTTATAATCCTGAGCTTGAGAAATCTCTGCGCGAATTGAGGCGATCACAAAGGGTATTACCGACAGAGGAAGAGCTGAGTACTCTGTCAAGCTTTCACGAGAACGAGCTTTTCGAGGAAGATCCACCTTCATCTCTAGTTTCCAATTCATCAGCTGAAACAATCACTTCTCTAGATCTTCCAGTTATGGCCGAGGAAGCGAGTATAGCTAGTCATTCTGAGCCGACAGCTGCTAATCTTTATAAAGGATTCGAATTACCAGGCGATGCTAGGAAATTCGAGCCAAAGCCCTCTTACATTAATATGGTTGAGAGGAACCAGTTCGGGGGAGCTGCAAATGAAGATGCAGCTAAGCACATTGAGACTTTTATTGACTACTGCTGCTCCATACCCCCACCAGCCGGTGTGACCCAAGACCAGATAAAAGAAACCATGTTCATTTTCTCACTCCGCGATGTTGCAAGGGAGTGGTATAGGGATCTGGACCGGACTGCTCATGGGATAACTGACTGGAATTCGTTGGCTTTGGCGTTTTACAAGAAGTACTTCTCTGCTTCGAAGACTAATGCAATTAGAGCTCAGATCAAAGCTTTAAACAAGGGCCTGACGAGAACTTTCACGAGGCATGGGTCCGCTTCAAGAAGTTGGTGCGAACCATTCCGCATCATGGGTTCGAGAAGTGGAGTCTTTGCAATCAGTTCTATAATGGGCTGTAAGACGATCAGAGGGCTATTTTGGATCTGACTAGTGGCCGGTTTCTTTGAGAATCTAGGAGAGACTAAGGCGTGGAAGATCATAGATGATTTGGCCACCCATAAAGCTGAATATGGGAACTCGAGAGGAAATCAAAGGAGGAGTGTCGAATCTCCTTCTGTAGCTGCTTTAGAGGCTCTCACGGCCCGATTTGATAAATATGAGCTGGGAGTAGCCTCGAAGGGAGGAATTTACCATGTAAATCTTTAAATACAGACGGTCCCTTCAAATTTGCATGAGATGTGGAGGAGAGGGGCATGTTTGGATAATTGTCCCAATTCCTATGAGTCATGTCTTTGCCTTTCAACACTACAAGCAGAACAACAGTTATTACGAGCCGAATGTCCACCCCAATTTGAGGTGGACTAGTCAGAATGTACTCAATCCTTCCGCTCCTCCGAATCAGCAGCAGCCGTATATTCCTCCACACAAGAATCAACAAGGCTTTCAGAAGCCTCCTTCTTTCAATCCTCCTAATCAAGGTGCATCATCTTCTAGTGGGGTGAGTGAAATGGGTGAGCTAAAGTCTATGTTGCAGTCCATTTCAAAGCAATTGCAGCTGAATGATCAACAAAATCAACAGAAGGACGCGTCATTTAAGGCACTTGAGACTCAAGTTGCCCAACTGGCTGCAAATCAATCCTCGAGAAAGCAGGGTCATTTACCGACTCAAAATAAGAAGAATCCACATGAGACGGTAAATCTGATAGAATTGAGAAGCGGTCTTTCTTATGAGGGACCGGAAGTGTCAAAATCAGACCCTAGGGAAGCTAATACTGATGGTGAACAATGTACTGTCGAGAAAAAAGGGCTCACGACAAAGCAGTTGCTCGATCGACTGAAATCTGGTGTTCGATCAAGTAGAATTGAAGATGAAAGCCCTCGATCGAGTGGTTTTTCCACTCGATCGAGTGAACAGGAAGAACAGGTTGGTCGATCGAGTAGTTTATCTACTCGATCGAGTGAAGCAGAAAGTGGAGTTGGCCGATCGAATGGAAATTGTACTCGATCGACTGACATTGATGAAGAAACTGCTCGATCGAGTGAGCAGATTGGTCGATCGAGTAGTATTGATGACGGGAAGCTTATTCGAGAGCCTGCTAGTGCTCGTTTAAGTGAGATATCACCGGAAAGACCTCGTTCGAGAGGTAAGAAGCGTCCAAAGGATACAGAACTTGCTCCGGAAGACACTTTGGAAGAGAGAAACAAGGGACTCGAGATACCTATTACGGTTCCCTTTCCGAGGCGGCTGCAAAATACTAAAGTTAATCAACAGTTCAGCAAATTTGTCGAACTTTTGAAGAGCTTGGAAGTCACCGTGCCGTTCACTGAATTGCTGACTAAGGTACCCTCTTATTTAAAGTTTATGAAAGAAATTTTAGCACGTAAGAGGACTATTAATGGCAGTGAGACTGTAGCTTTGGCTGAGGTGGGGTCAGCCCTATTTCAAAATAAGTTACCCCCTAAGCAATCAGACCCGGGTAGTTTTTCAATTCCGTGTCATATCGGTATGCATTTGATTGATAATGCGCTATGCGATTTAGGCGCTAGCGTGAGTGTCTTACCTTTGTCTCTGGCTAAGAGATTTGGTTTGACAAGGCTGAGTTGTACCAACATGACTGTCCAGATGGCCGACCGTAGTTTATCACGGCCACTAGGTGTATTAGAAGACGTACCTGTTCAGATCGGGAAGTTCTTTATTCCCATTGACTTTGTTGTCTTAGACATCCCCGAAGATGCACACACCCCTATAATTTTAGGGAGACCATTTTTGTCCACTGCCCGTGCAGTAATAGACGTCGGGGGAAAGACTTTGACCTTTCAGGTAGGGGACGAGGAGCTGATTTTTCATCAGTCTAAGTTCCGGAGAGCTCCCATGCAAGCCCAGCCTTGCAATGCTCTCTCTTCTATTGATCCTAGTATTGACACTCCAAATGAAAATTTGGAGAATTGTGCCGCTATTGTTAACCCTCCGCCTCAGACTGAGAGCAAAAAGGAGGAAAGTTCGTCTATTTTCCTTGCTATAGGTACAGATGAAAGCAAGGGGGAAGCTGTCAAGGGACATGGTGTAATTATTATCAATCAAACTGGAAATGTTGACGCTAAAGCTGGTGATAAAGGAGCAAGGACGAGGAAGGTTCACGCTTATGTGGATGTGAACTACTCCCCTCCTACCGTTTCAAGTGATTACTCATGCTCATGGAAGTTGAAGAGGACAGTCAATGTTGCTGAGGTGACGTCCTCCAGTCAGAAGCCCACCAAGGGGCTACTGAAATTTGATGGCAATTAAACGGGGAAATGCCCCGTGTAACACTTTGTAATAGATAATTTTTGAAATTCCTTTGAATTTGTTTTGTTGCGTTTTAATTAGGACAATTAGTTTTAGACAGTTTTTAGCATAGACGTAGGACTATAGACTGTGTTTTTGCGTATTTGGTATATTGGGAAGTTTTTGCGTGTGTTTTTATGCAGGTTTGGGGAAGTTTCACGCATCCCGAGGAGGAAACGACGAAAATTAAAGAGCTTACACGAGAAAAGAGCTCGATTGAGTAACATTTGTACTCGATCGAGTAAACATATGGTCGATCGAGCAGTTTTAGAAGTCGATCGAGTAAAGCAAAAAGAGGGATTGGTCGATCGAGTAACATTTTACTCGACCAAGCAGCTGGACCATAAAAGTACTCGATCGAGTGGTTTAAAACCACTCGATCGAGTGGAATGAACAGTGTACAGGGAGTTTTCACCTTAAACTCTTATGTTTTTGTTCTAACTTTCATTTCACCCTAATTTTTGTCTAGCAAAGCCTTTGTGCGATAATTTCTTCCCCAAATCCCATATTTTCTTGCTCAATCTCCAAATCCGCCTCCTACATTTCATTTTTTGCATATCAATCTTCAAAAGCCCCTTTCATTCACCCTTATTTGTGTTCATTTTCGCGGTTTTAAAAGGGTTTTCGGGTTTGCGGGTTTTTCGACTGAAAATCCACCATTGTTGCTTGTTTATTTGAGGATTATTTGCATTTGTAGGTTCATCATCATCAATAAGTGATTTCCATAACCTCTTGCATTTTAATTTCGATTATCTTGAATTTTATGAGGTGAAATTGAATTAGGGTTTCGAAAATCCATGTTTAGTCGAATTTTTCGACTTGATTGTGTTTGTATGCTTTAATTAGCTTGCTTGATGATCCTAACTCCCCTTCCTCGCTGTCTATCGCATGATAATTCGAATTTTCCATGATTTTTGTGATATGGGTTCAAGACAGTCGGATTTTTCGACTGTCACTTTACTTTTTGCTGTTGAAATCTGTCTAGCTAGCATCTCTATTGCGATTTTGCTGCTGATTATAGACTAAAATCGAACCCCTGTCGATGCTTAGACATGTTTACTCTGGACCTTGCACAGAAATTGCGATCAGGGGCTGCTTAAGTCGATTTTTTTTTTTCGACTATCAGACGGCTTATACACTGCATTGTCTTAATTAACTTAAGTTGATGCCAACATGTTACTGACGTTAACTGCTTTTCCCATTTCCTATCGCCATTTGCATTCTGTAATTCGAATATTTTTGAGGATTGTTGGGTTCTATTTGCTGTAAAGTCGAATTTTTCACCTGATAGGGCATTCACATGCTGTCACATGCTGGTTTTACGTGTTGTTTTAGCCACGGTTAGCAGCTATTTTCTCATCATGCCCTTTACCTTGTCACAGGATGGAGTCCAGTACCTTGCCCTCTACCAGTACCACCTCCAGTCCGTCCTTGAGTGAGTCAGTGGCCCCTGCTGTTGCCACTACCACCGCCTTAGTCACCACTGCAGCCTCAGTTCTTCTTGTTTCAGCTGCAGGGACGGTTTTTACTCCAGTGAGCTCAGCTGCGAGCTCAGTTCAGGCTACCACTTCCTCCACGGTCACCACCACAGCTAGCACTGCTACTAGTTTCTCTTCAGCGGTGACCACAGTAGCCACTACCTGTACACCAGCCACCACTTCTACACCTGTGGCGGACTCACCAGCAGCCGCAGCCGCCTTTAGAGCTACCCTGGTTCCTTACACAGTCCGAGAGCGGGCCGCTGCCTTGCGTTCCAGAGACGGAGGCCGGGGTCGTAGACAGGTCAGAGCTACACCAGCTCCAGTCACTTCTACTTCCGCTCCTAGCACTTCCACAGCTGTTGCTACTGCTTCAACTTCAGCTGCCGCTCCGTCTACTTCTGAGACAGTTACAGTCCGAGGGGACACTTCCCTCGACTCCCACCCATACTACCCACAGGTATTTTTCGTCAACGCTGTCCATCGTACGAAATTCTTTAACTTGGTCAAGTGTGTACATGTGCCTTCCCGATTTTTGGATAAATCGGCATTAGAGAAACTCGGTATTTACGAGTCAGTCTGTACTTTACTACGGGGCACGGGGATGCCTGGCCTCATTACTATGAGGGGCCGTACCTTCTTAGAGCTGAGCCTCGAATTTCTCAGCTCTTTTACCTTCTCCTCAAGGGCATACGCTACTGACCCCGACTGTTTGTCAGTCTCCTTCCGGTTGTTCAACCGGACTTTCCCGATGCCTCTAGCGGAGTTTGGTAGGTTACTTGACCTTACCTCCTCGGGTGTGACATCCGACTCGAGGAAGGTTTACCGTCAGGTTTGGCGGTGCCTGGCCCAGACCCGTTTCCAGGAGCGAAAGCTCCACCAGATCCACCATCCCCCCGTCCGTTGTTTTCTTAGACTGATGGGGAGCTCTATTTTCGGCCGAAAGGAGCCGAACAACACTACCAACACCGAGCTCTCCATCCTGGGCGGTTATCTGAACGTCGACTGTGAAGGTCCTTTTACCTTCAACATTGCCTACCTCACCGCCTAGTACCTCCACGACCAGGGGAAGAAGGAGGCGGGAACGATTGCCTGCGGTGGCATAGCCACCATTCTTGCCCACCGACTTTTCCCCACCTGGCCACGTGACTTGCAGTACCTCGAGGGAGAGAGGTCACTGAGTCTGGCTGCTATGCTCGCTCAGCATTGGCTGACCCCAGACTACCAGACTTGGAAGATTGACGGCTCCTTGTCTGTTGACTTACCCTGCGACAGTCTCCCCCGTCTTGAGCACTTACCTACTGTGGTAAAGGGCCACCGTCTGCCTGCTTTGCCTCTACTTCACCTTCCACTTCAGTCTCGTCCACCTCCTACTGCACCCGCCGCTAAGAAGCGGCGAGTTGAGACTGGAGAGGGGTCCACACCTTCAGGGAGTACCCAGCCTTCCACGGGTACTCCCGATCCGACCCCTACTCCCACTACTACTACCGCTCCGACCCCTACTCCCACTACTACTACCGCTCCTACCCCTGCTCCACCTCCCACTGACCAGACACAGACTGAGACGGTTTTCCCGGCTACTTTTAGACCACCCCCTCCCTTTGTAGCGCCCGTGGTCCAGGACCAAGGGGGCGCAGTTTACGGTTTGTTGATTGAGCTTGCAGAGCGTCAGGCTCGTATGGAGAGGGACATGGCTCTTGCCTTACACCCTCTATACGAGTACCACTTGCGGCGACACAGACCGATCCCGGAGGGTTGGCTACACCCTTCCTTCTTCCAGTACCCAGCTGAGGGGTACCCGTTTTCTGACGAGGAGGAGGACGAAACTTTGTCAATGCAAATAAAGCAGACGACCCAAATTTCTGAGCTTATTGTAATACTACATTTTTCTATGCTATTGGGTACTCTATCGAGTGGGGATTACTATGTCGAGGTGGCAGTGGGGAGAGCTCGTGAGGAGGAGCGGAAGAGGAGAGAGGAGGAGAAAGACCCGGAGTACAAGGTGGATGGAGACGACGACGACGACGACGAATAGCTACTGGTCTACTCACTTCCCCAGTTTTCTGGCTGGATTGGGGAAGTTCGTATTTTGTGAGTATCACTTACTCTTATACTTCGTCTCCTTTATTTTTTGTCTTTATTTTTCTTTTTGGTTGTATATTCCCGTTCCCCCATTTTTCTGCTGGTGTATGCTGGAGGACAACGAGGGCGTTGTCCGTTTTGGTTTGGGGAGGGTATTGCATCCTTTTGAGTCTGCATCTGCATTTGTTTTGCATCCACGTTTATTTTTCAGCTTGCATTGTTCTTTATTTTCCATCAAAAAAAAATCCAAAAAATTCGAAAAATTACAATAATTCAAAAAAATTTCACGTTTATTTTTGCATATAGGTTGAGTCGGAACGGTAGATTCCCATGATGACAATGCACTATAACTTGTCTTTTTGCTTGAGCCTTGCACTTTCATTGATAGTTATTAGCTTTGTCATACGCATAGTCTACGAATTTCTGTTCAAATATAAGCTGACTGTTTAGACTTGACCTATAAACTGGCAAACTACTTAAAAATTCTGAGTTTTAGAGCCATAACTGGTGACATTCATGACCAGTTCATTAGGAATTGAGAGTAGTACTCCTTGCATAGCATGTTCATCACTTTGCACATTTATGACATTCAATTTCTCGTCAAATGCACATATTCGGGTTTGTGGTTGGTGTCTGATCGAGGCCATTTCGTGTTCACAATTAAGCATATGTGATCGTTGGTCAATGGTCGATACAAAACACAATTTATACTTCACAAACAACTCTACAATTAGTAAAGAGGCAAGTAAAGGTCGGATCCCAAGCGACGGGTATTGAAATGAGAATTCTATTGTAACTAGTAGTGTCTAGGGGGTGTCACAAATTGGGTTGATGTAGAAGGTTACTAAACTAAAATAGCAATGAAAATAAACTAGCAAGATGAATAAAATAAGGGGTGTAAACAATTGATTAAAGGCACTAGGGTGTCATGGGTTCATAGGGGAATCATGGGATATGATCATACAAACATGTTCTCAAATTATAAGCAAGCAATTATTGTTGTGATGGATTGAGTTGGGTTATATCTTACAATCCTAGGAAAGTTTGGGTCCCGGAGCCGAATCGATTAGATTGTACAACACCTACAAGTCGACTTAATCTTTCCTACTCAACACATGCATGGTCTAACAAGACTCGAGTTGGGTTATGTCTTACAAGTCAAGTTGAAAGGATAGAAGATGATAGTAAATGCAAGGATTCATAGGCTTAGCATTTCATCAAATATAACATGTGCATGTATTAAGATCAAAACAAGCAAGCAAATAAGATATGAAAGCATATTGATTTAAGCATGAATCATCCCCCATGTTGGTTTTCCCTAATCACCCATTAAACCCTAGCTAAGAGACTACTCACTCATTATCATATTGATCATGCTAGAAAGGTTGTCAATCATACTAACATAATGAAACATGATGAATAAATGAAAGTAATTAACAATAATTAAAAAGGGATTAAGAGATTATACCTACTAATGATTCCAATAATAAAGCAAGAATAATAGAAGTACTTGAATCCTAGATTGAGAGGTTGTCAATCTCCCAATAATAACCCAAATAATCTTCAATTACCCAAAATAAAGGAAGAACAAGAGAGAGATTAAAGAACTAAAACTTGGATTAAAACTTGATTAATACTTGATTACAATATTGAAGAGAGATTTGATTGATATTAACTACACTAATTATTGATAAGAAGAACATGCTCCTCTAATTAGACTAATGGGGTATTTATAGTGAAAATTAGGGAGGATGCATTAGGGTTAACTAAGGGCTAAACTAGTAATTACACTTTTTAAGTTGAGCAAGGAGAATCCGGTATTTTTTGAGAGAAGGGCTTCTCTTTTCGTAGCTTGAAGAATGAAAATCGTCTTTGTCTTGAAATCCGTGCGGATTGGAGTCGGGACGGCCGGATCTGGACTGAGGAATCCGAGCGGATTCAGGAGAGGGACGCTCGGATTGTCTTTGGGGAATCGAGCGGATTCCAAGGTGGGGACGCTCGGATTGGGCTGGACGGACGGGCGGATTTGGTACAATCCGTTCGGATTGTAGTTCAGCGTCAATTCTTCTTCTTTTCTTCCCTTTTCTTCATAAATTCCTTGGGGATTTCCTCGGGGACTTAAGGATCCTTTTCTCAACATTGTTCTTCTACTATGATATGTACAAAGGCCTTCTAGTCTTGTCTCTCCTTGATGCTTGGTCATTGAATACAATCAATTTAGCCTCGTTTTGCCATGAAAATGCAAGATTCTTACTCCTTTCCTACCAAGGGATCAAAATCTCAAAGAATATGCAAAACAAAGAACTAAAGATAAGAAATGACCCAAATAGGCACTAAAAAGCATGGAAACAATGGTAATTCGGGGGCTAAATATGCGCCAATTATGGTCACATCAAATATCCCCAAACCGAACCTTTGCTCGTCCCGAGTAAAGAGGTGACAAAGACTAGGACCAATACTAACCTAACCTAATAATAATAGCCGATATGAGACAATTAGCGGGTCTCACTCCGCCCCTTCAACTCACAACAAGACAACCATGAGGTAGGATGCCTTCTTGCAAGGCAAGGTGGGTCTTGCTAAAATGGCGACACATCCAAACATTAAAGCACATAAAATCACATAATGGATGCATCTACAAAAAGAATAGCCACTTTCCTCATCTAAGTGGCGGAAATTATCTACAAGGGAAGCAATTCAAGGGTACACAATCCTTCATAGATGCAATTTGTTCAAACTACTAGGCCTAGAAGGATACCAATAAATCACCTCCAAAAGGTGTCAAGCTAGGGTACCTTTGTCCTCAATCGTTAAATGCTTTTGTCAAGAGTAGACTCCCTATGGTGTTAGAAACACTGGAGGATCGCGGAATTCCCCCTCTTGCCTAGACAAGAAGAAGGGTCGTCCCCTCTCTACTATGCACAAAAATGGATACGATGGATAAAGGGATCGATAGATATTTGAGTTTCACTTTGGGAGTTTGCTTTGTTTTTTTTTTTGTTTTTCCCCCCAAATTTCTTGTGGCATATAACATTTGAGAACACTTTCTTGCCATTTCTTTTTGATTTTTTGCATTTCAACACTTGACAACTTTTTGCATTTCTTTTTGAACATTTTCAAAGTCACCCCAATTAGTAACGAGGGTGCCTTGTATTTGAAGCTTAGGAGTTCTATTTTTGCTCCTCTTTTCATTTGATGCATTTTTGCAAACTTTCTTTCACTTTTCATTTCTTTGAACTCAAATTGATTTCTTTTTGTGCCCATTCCCTTTGATGACAAAAATATGGTAGAACATGGATGAATGATGGAAGTATGCATGGTTTCAAGGGTCACCTTGGAATAAACGGTAGCCAAGGAGTTATCACACCACAAGGTACTCTTGACTAGGCCTTAAACCATGGGTCAAAGGATACTAGCATGACACATCCTAGGGTGTTTTACAAGCATTCTAACAAGCAAAGTCTTAAGAATAAAAAGCATCAACTAGGGCCTATATACACTTGTCAAGCTTCCCAAATAGATGGTTTCACAAAATTTTTCTAACATGCAAACTACATGCCATGATGCAACTAACATATACACATCCTAATGCAAATGATTCTACCAACTAATATGACATATAAACTAAATGCAATCCTAAGTTCACATTGTTATACCGCATCAATCAAAATAAAGCCACATAGTCATTAACATAAAGAGGAAAAAGGAGATTGGAAAGATCATACCATGCGGTCTTCAATATCCTCATGTCTCGGATGTGGCGTAGTCAATCAAAGTGAACAAGGATAAACAAACACAATATATACAAGACAATATATACAAAGGAAATGAACTTGTTTTTGGTTTTTCAATTTTTTCAATTTTTTTGATTTTTGAAATTTTTCAATTTTTATGGTTTTTGAATAAAAGTTAAGTGTTAGAATTCCCATCCCCACACTAATATGGGCATTGTCCTCAATGGCCAAAATGATGGAAATTATGCAAAGATGATGCATGATTTCTATACTAAATGCAATTCTACACTAAGCTATACTACATGATGCATGGTTTTTGTTATGACGGAGAGGATAATTTAGATTACCTCCCGTTGTGTATGCATTAACTTCCCCAAACCAAATAAGACACTATTGCTAATGTCAAAGCATTGGGGTAGTTCATGCACACACTATGCTATGCATGAGACTAGATTGTCATTTTGGATTTTCAAAAATGGGAACAATAAAGTAAGAACACCTCAATGGTACCGAGGTGTGAGTCCTTTGATGTTGCTAGGACTAAACCAACAATGATCAAAATGAAATAAAATACAAAGAGATAAGATACAAAACTCTTTTCATGAAAAATAAAGATAAAGAGGAGAGATGAGAAAACTTCACTTGAACTAAGGTGGGTGCCTCTTGCCCGCTCCACCTAGTGATGAAGTAATCTCCTAGATATCGGCATCATCTCCTTCAATATCGGTATCCCAAATATCCCTAGAAGCATCACTTAAGCTTGGATCCATGAATTCATCTTCTTCACTCTCAAGTTTCACCATGTCACCTCCACAAGAGTCCCCACTTTCTTCCCCTTTGCGACCGTTCGCTCCTTCATTAGCCTTCTCCGAGTTAGGAAAGAGCAATTCCATTTGAGCCCATGAGGGGAAAGCTCCTTCCTCACTAATCCGTCCTTTTTGAGCCATCTCATAGTATTGGGGGTAAAGAGCATAATAAGTGTCCACGGAGGTCTCATATTGACGGTAGTGTAAATCTTGCAAAATTCCCGTGACAAAGTCGTCACGGGGGAGGATGAAGGGATTTGGATGGTTATATGGTTGGTAGGGAAAGGGGTAAGGAGGCACTTTTATCTTCTCATTTTGAGTTTGTTGTTCTTGTTGTGGTGGTGGATTTTGTGGAGGTGGAGTTTGCCTTTTTTGACTTGGGATGAGGTAGGAGGGCATTGGGGACAAGATTCCTCTTCTTGGGGAGACCCGAGGTAGATCATGCATTGGGAGATAGAGTGGATCGCTCCCTTTTGTCAACCACTTTATCTTCTTATCAACCCCCTCAAGGGTTATCCAATGGTGTTGGACGATAAGGAGATCTTCATTAATTCTCGTGTTTCCCGCAAGTGGAGTGTACTCATTGTTCTCATTGAACCTTGGGTTGAAGTGCTTTGCAAGTCTAGTTATGAGTCCACCATTCACTATGTGCTTCATTCCATCATCATTCCCATTTCGAAATTTTGCCCATTTCTCTAGCATAACTAGAGGTGCATTGAATTGATACCCATCTCTCCCTTGAATGTTGAGGTATGATTCCATGAATACAAGGTCCAATTGGTTGACAATGGCCGGATCACGGCGGGCGAAAAGAGTACCCGAAAGAAATCTATATGTAAGCCTCAAGATCGGGTTTTGGATGTGAAAAGCAAGACACTCTTTGGTAAGAATGAAATCCCGGCCCGTCATGGCCCTCCACAAAGGTGCAACATTATACTTTTTGGGCTTTGATGTTCGGGTAGGCGAAACATCAAGTCCGAACACATTGGCAAACTCGACAAGGGTCATCATTCTAGAGACATTCTCCAACCTAAACTCTATGCAAATAGTCTTGTTCAAGGTTGTGATTCTCAAAAAGCTTAAGAATTCTAGCACAAGGGACCGATAGGTTGGCTCATACATGCGAAAGAGAGTCGAAAGACCAAAAACCTCAAAGAGTGCCTCTACTTGGTGAAAGATTCCAAGCTTTCTTAAGGTATCATGACAAAGAAATTTAGTGGGAAGAATATTCTTACTTAAGAGTCGATGGAAGACCAATCGCCGCACATCATCAAGGAATTCCACATTCGAGAAATCATCGAGCCTTGTGAGGTCTACAATCTCTACATGCTCCCTTCTAATGGTGTTGAGATGTGAGGTAGAGGAACTTCCCACCATCCTTGGTCTTCTTGCACTTCTAAAGGAGGATCTCCTTGGTGCCATTCTTGCTTCTTTTGTTGGGTTCTTTTGATTTGAAGATTTGCTAAGGATGTTCCTTGTTGATTGAGAATTGGAAACCCTAGAAAATTGGGGATTTTTTAATTTTGTGGGTGAAGAGAGTGAATTGGATATGTATGGGAGTCATAAGGAGGTGGGTTTTATAGGGTAAGTGGAAGGAGTAGTGATGTGTCATTATATGGGTGGTGGGGTGTAATTTAATTGAGAAAAGTCGGGCCGAAAAACGGCCAGGGAGACGAGCGGATTCGAAGGCAAGACGCTCGGATTCTTCTCTCACGGGACGGGCGGATTCTGGGCAATACGCCCGGATTCTGCCACAGAGTAAAATCCCAAAATTTTTCTCGCCACAAGACGGGCGTCCCGAGCCAAAGACGCTCGGATTCTTCAAGGGCTGGACGGGCGTCTTCTTGAGAAGACGGACGGATTCTTTGACAGAGAATTTTCTTGAAATGCTCAGGTGGAAAGGACGAGCGTCTTTCCAATAATCCGGCCGGATTTTTTCAGACGGGCGTCTTCTTCCTTAGGACGCTCGGATTCTTCATCAGTCCAGAAATCTTTAATTTCTCAACACAGCTGGACGCGCGGTTTCTCCCCTGGACGTCCGGATTCTTTCAGGACGCCCGGATTCCCGGGAATCCGCTCGGATTCTGGCTGCGAGCTTTGACTTTTTCTTCCTTCTTTCAATGCATCCCCACACTTAGGAATTTGCTCCTTCCTTCATTCTAAAACTTGTTAGTAACCCTCCCTCACTTACGCTCATGAAAAGAGTTTATGACATTTATTAAAATAAAAGCAATAATAAATACAAGTTAGAGGGTTAGTATATTTACAAATGGTGGTTTAGGGAGGACTCCACCAAACTCTCCCTTAGATGGTCCTTTCAAGGGGGAGGAGGCCCGAGGTAGGTAGCCTCGACCTCTCCAACAAATGCTCCTTCATAGTATGGCTTCAACCTTTGACCATTTACCTTGAACTTGCTTCCATCTTCCGCCTTGAGTTCGAAATCTCCATATTTTCCAACTTCGGTTATCACATAGGGACCCATCCATCTAGAGTTCAATTTTCCCGGAAAGAGTCGGTAGCGGGAGTTGAATAGAAGGACTTTGTCTCCCTTGTGCAAGGCCTTTTGTCGAATTCTCTTATCATGAAGCAATTTTATTCTTTCTTTGTAAATCTTTGCATTCTCATAAGATTGTAGTCGGAATTCCTCCAATTCTTGGATTTGGATCATCCTCTTTTGACCGCTCAATTTGAGATCAAGATTGAGTGCTCGGATTGCCCAATAGGCCTTGTACTCCAATTCGATTGGCAAATGACATGCTTTTCCATATACAAGCTTGTAGGGGGAGGCACCAATGGGAGTCTTATAGGCCGTCCTATAAGCCCAAAGAGCATCATCAAGCTTTGTGCTCCAATCTTTCCGAGTCTTGTTCACAACTTTTTCAAGAATTTGCTTGATCTCTCTATTTGAAATTTCCACTTGACCGCTTGTTTGAGGATGATATCCCAAGCCGGTTCGATGTTGAACACCATATTTGGTCAAAAGGGATGCAAGCTTTTTCTCATGGAAATGGGTTCCTCCATCACTAATGATAGCTCTAGGAACTCCAAATCGTGGGAAAATTATCTTCTTGAAAAGCTTGGTGACCGTTTTCGCATCATCATTTGGGGTGGCAATTGCCTCTACCCACTTTGAAACATAATCTACGGCCACAAGGATGTACTTGTTCCCATTGGATGTCACAAAGGGTCCTTGGTAGTCAATTCCCCAAACATCGAAAATCTCCACCTCTAGAATGCCCCTTTGTGGCATTTCGTTTCTCCAAGATATATTTCCCGTTCTTTGACAAGCATCACAATGAATGATGAATTCTCTTGTATCTTGAAACATTGTGGGCCAATAGAAGCCCGATTGGAGAATTTTTGCAACGGTTCTTCTTGCTCCATGGTGCCCACCGTAGGGTGATGAATGGCATCCTTCCAAGATTCCTTGGATTTCTCATTGAGGGATGCATCTTCGGTAGAGCCCATCGCTACACTCCTTGTAGAGGTTTGGGTCATCCCAAAAGTACCTCTTCACTTCGAATAGGAATCTCTTCCTTTGGTTGTGGTTCAAGTTTGGAGGGAGCACCTTTCCAACAATATAATTGGCATAATCGGCAAACCATGGGGTGATGTGCCTTTCAAGTTGAGTTTGAATAGCCATCAAAATATCGTCGGGGAATGAGTCATTGATCGGGGTTTCTCCATTTTCATCATGAAACCGGATTCTTGACAAGTGATCCGCTACTACATTCTCGGCTCCTTTCTTGTCTCTTATTTCCAAATCAAATTCTTGAAGAAGCAAAATCCATCTCAACAATCTTGGTTTTGCCTCCTTCTTTATCAAGAGATGTCGGAGAGCACGGTGATCCGAAAATACAATCACCTTGGATCCAAGTAAGTAGGAACGGAATTTATCCAAAGCATATACAATGGCAAGAAGCTCCTTTTCGGTTGTATCATAATTTACTTGAGAAGGGTCGAGGGTTTTGCTTATGTAATAGATGGCATGAAGAGCTCTCCCTACCCGTTGGCCAAGAACCGCTCCAACGGCGTAGTTGCTAGCGTGACACATAATCTCGAAAGGTAACTCCCAATTTGGGGGTTGGATGATTGGTGCCGAGATCAATGCTTCTTTGATTCTATTAAAAGCTTCAACACACTCGTCAGTAAATTGGAATTGGGCATCTTTAAGCAAAAGTTGAGTGAGGGGTTTTGCTATTTTCGAAAAATCTTTTATGAAACGACGATAAAAACCCGCGTGACCGAGAAAAATTCTCACCCCTCTAACATTCACGGGAGGTGGGAGTTTCTCTATCACCTCAACTTTAGCTTTATCGACCTCGATGCCCTTTTTCGAAATCAAGTGACCCAAAACAATTCCTTCATTGACCATGAAATGACACTTTTCCCAATTTAAAACAAGACTAACATCTTCACATTTTTGCAATACAAGAGAAAGATTATGCAAGCATGAGTCAAAGTCCTTTCCATAAACACTAAAATCATCCATAAAAACTTCCATTATGGTCTCTAGGTAATCGGAGAAGACACTCATCATGCATCTTTGGAAAGTAGCGGGGGCATTACATAATCCAAAAGGCATCCTTCTATAGGCAAAAGTGTCGTAAGGGCATGTGAAGGTGGTCTTATGTTGGTCATCCGGGTGTATAGGGATTTGGAAGAATCCCGAATACCCGTCAAGGTAACAAAAGAATTTGTTAGAGGCTAACCTCTCAAGCATTTGGTCAATGAATGGTAAGGGGAAGTGATCTTTCCTTGTTGCGGAGTTTAATTTACGGTAGTCAATGCGCATCATACGCCAACCGGTGATCATTCTTGTGGGTATTAATTCATTCTTTTCATTTGTCACTACCGTAGTACCTCCTTTCTTAGGTACCACTTGGACGGGGCTAACCCACAAAGAATCCGATATGGGATATATGATTCCCGCATCAAGTAATTTCATGACTTCTCCTTTGACAACTTCTTGCATGTGGGGGTTTAATCTTCTTTGGGGTTGAATGGTAGGTCTATGGTCGTCCTCTAGATGAATCCTATGCATGCAAAAGTTGGGACTTATCCCCTTAAGGTCATCTAGACTATAACCTATAGCCTTCTCATGTTGTTTCAACACATTAAGTAATTTTCCCAATTGGTCATCATCAAGTCTATCATCAACAATTACGGGTTTGGTCTTTGATTCATCAAGGTAAGCATATTTCAAATTTGGGGGAAGGGGTTTCAAAGTAGGAGTTTGTACCTCATTTTCCTCCTTTGGAGTTTCATTGAGAATTTGCTCCATCTCCATTAAACATTCCATTCTCATGACATACTCTTCTTCACTTTCATGAACCTCATCATATTCGAATTCCATGATGGGTTCCTCTTGCTCTTGAGTTTGTAGAATATCCTCTAGGATGGATTGCTCATCCTCTATGGGTTGACATGCTTCTACTAGAATATTATGCACCAACTCGGATTGTGCATGAGTGAGTTCCTTGTTAGCTAGAGCGGCCTCAAAGAGATCCACCTCCAACTCCCAATACATGCTCTTAGCCTTACTTGCTTCTAAGGCCTCTAATGCTTGCATGGGATCCTTGAAGTAAGGGATACTCAAGTGGTCCTCTACAAAACAATCTATGAAATCCATTCTCGCAAAATATCAAACAACTTGAAAACGATTAGAGCAAACCTTGAGGAGTTTTACTTCCCCAAGGTGAAAAAGACACAACTAATAACAATAAAAGAAATCTTAAATCAATTAAACACCGTCCCCAAGAACGGCGCCATTTTTGATCGAGGCCATTTCGTGTTCACAATTAAGCATATGTGGTCGTTGGTCAATGGTCGATACAAAACACAATTTATACTTCACAAACAACTCTACAATTAGTAAAGAGGCAAGTAAAGGTCGGATCCCAAGGGACGGGTATTGAAATAAGAATTCTATTGTAACTAGTAGTGTCTAGGGGGTGTCACAAATTGGGTTGATGTAGAAGGTTACTAAACTAAAATAGCAATGAAAATAAACTAGCAAGATGAATAAAATAAGGGGTGTAAACAATTGATTAAAGGCACTAGGGTGTCATGGGTTCATAGGGGAATCATGGGATATGATCATACAAACATGTTCTCAAATTATAAGCAAGCAATTATTGTTGTGATGGATTGAGTTGGGTTATATCTTACAATCCTAGGAAAGTTTGGGTCCGGAGCCGAATCGATTAGATTGTACAACACCTACAAGTCGACTTAATCTTTCCTACTCAACACATGCATGGTCTAACAAGACTCGAGTTGGGTTATGTCTTACAAGTCAAGTTGAAAGGATAGAAGATGATAGTAAATGCAAGGATTCATAGGCTTAGCATTTCATCAAATATAACATGTGCATGTATTAAGATCAAAACAAGCAAGCAAATAAGATATGAAAGCATATTGATTTAAGCATGAATCATCCCCCATGTTGGTTTCCCCTAATCACCCATTAAACCCTAGCTAAGAGACTACTCACTCATTATCATATTGATCATGCTAGAAAGGTTGTCAATCATACTAACATAATGAAACATGATGAATAAATGAAAGTAATTAACAATAATTAAAAAGGGATTAAGAGATTATACCTACTAATGATTCCAATAATAAAGCAAGAATAATAGAAGTACTTGAATCCTAGATTGAGAGGTTGTCAATCTCCCAATAATAACCCAAATAATCTTCAATTACCCAAAATAAAGGAAGAACAAGAGAGAGATTAAAGAACTAAAACTTGGATTAAAACTTGATTAATACTTGATTACAATATTGAAGAGAGATTTGATTGATATTAACTACACTAATTATTGATAAGAAGAACATGCTCCTCTAATTAGACTAATGGGGTATTTATAGTGAAAATTAGGGAGGATGCATTAGGGTTAACTAAGGGCTAAACTAGTAATTACACTTTTTAAGTTGAGCAAGGAGAATCCGGTATTTTCTGAGAGAAGGGCTTCTCTTTTCGTAGCTTGAAGAATGAAAATCGTCTTTGTCATCTTGAAATCCGTGCGGATTGGAGTCGGGACGGCCGGATCTGGATCGAGGAATCCGAGCGGATTCGGGAGAGGGACGCTCGGATTGTCTTTGGGGAATCCGAGCGGATTCCAAGGTGGACGCTCGGATTGGGCTGGACGGACGGGGCGGATTTGGTACAATCCGTTCGGATTGTAGTTCAGCGTCAATTCTTCTTCTTTTCTTCCCTTTTCTTCATAAATTCCTTGGGGATTTCCTCGGGGACTTAAGGATCCTTTTCTCAACATTGTTCTTCTACTATGATATGTACAAAGGCCTTCTAGTCTTGTCTCTCCTTGATGCTTGGTCATTGAATACAATCAATTTAGCCTCGTTTTGCCATGAAAATGCAAGATTCTTACTCCTTTCCTACCAAGGGATCAAAATCTCAAAGAATATGCAAAACAAAGAACTAAAGATAAGAAATGACCCAAATAGGCACTAAAAAGCATGGAAACAATGGTAATTCGGGGGCTAAATATGCACCAATTATGGTCACATCAGTGTCACATGCGGGGAGGGTCTTGCAAATTCCCCTTTCCTTATACTTATCACCCATTTAGCTCCAATTTAGCCAAAACTTGCCTTTTTGACCCATCAGCTACATTCCAAATTAAGCCTGCCTAGTCAAGCTAGTTTAGTATGTTCTTTTGTGGTATGAGTTTTCTTCTGCAGTTTGGCCGTATCCCTTCTGTATGGAGTTGTTGGAAAGTTGAGGAGAAGAAAAAAAAGAAAGAGCTGAACGTGAATAGGGAAAGGAAAAAGAAAAGAGAGAGAAAGAAAAGAAAAGAGAATGTGAGAATGGAGGAAGCAGACGTGCTCCTCTTGTCTGAGTTGAGAAGATGTTCGACTGACTGACTGTCCCCTCTACCTCCTCCCTAGAAGAAGTAGTAGCACACATGACAAGGGATGTCCCCGACCTGAACAACCCGGTGATCTTTTCTGATGAGGATATCCCTCCCTTCGGAGCCAACCATAACCTGGCCCTATAAATCACCGTTCAGTGCCTCAAAAAGAATGTGCCTATGGATCTTGTGGATGACGGATCTACGGTTAATGTCATTCCCCTCAAAACGGCTCATAAACTCGGTATCAAAGAAGCTGATTTGGTCCCGACCAATTAAGGAGTACGCGCTTATGACGGCACCCGCCGTAAAGTCGCAAGGCTTATCACCCTAACCATTACAACCAGACCTTTGGAAAGGCAACCCATCTTTCAGGTAGTCGATATCGACGCCTCCTTTAACATGCTTCTAGGACGCCCCTGGATTCACTCCGACAAGGCAGTTACTTCAACCCTTCATTAGAAAATCAGGGTCCCTTTCAACGGGAAGACGATCACAATACCCGCTTCCTCGATCAAAGCCATTATGAAAAAGAGAATAGCCTCCCAAGCCATTGAGGAGGACGACAGTGAAATGTGGGGATTCCAAGCTGTGAATGCCATATTCGATGAATCAAGACCCTTTGATTGTGACCCATTTGCCAACCTCACAGTCAACCGCATTCTAATGCGTCAGGGTTATTTCCCGGGTTTACCCCTCAATCCGCTAAAGAGCACCTTACCTCCCTTAAAACAGGCTAAGGTCCCCAACATCCCCTTCGGGCTAGGCTATGAACACACCGATGAAGACCTCCAGGAGATGAACCTCCTAATTCGGAAGCGCAAGAAGCACGAATTTATTCTTCGTCCCTACCATCTGACCCTCAATGGATAATTTATCCCCGAGGGAGAGTCCGAGCTCTACCACGGCTTTCGTGAGCCGATCTATGACTCTGTGGCCAAGGTCAGACACCCAGGTGTATAAGTCTTCCAAGACTGCTACTTCATCCCCGACAACACAGAAGTTGCATCAACTAAGTCTAAGTCGTCCCCGTGCCTCGACGGACAAGCTGTCACTCTCCTCTTCGGAGAAGACAATATCAAGCACCTCGACTATGAGGACATCATCAACAGTGCTCTAAAGGACAATTAGTTTGACCCCACCGCCTTAATCTCTTATACTGACCCAGAGAAAACTACACATGGCTGGAGGAAAACTGTCAAGTGGACTGTTCGTCAAGGCCGCATTCTCAAGATTACAACTGGAGAAGGCCCTATGTTAAAAGAGGGAAGTGAAGAAGAA